>NW_026975113.1:532106-879648 GCF_030014295.1 Loxodonta africana
CACAACATACCACACACAAAGGGAATCTCAGCTGGGTTTCAGACCCAGACATAAAAGCACAACTTTAAAACAATTACGATACGGTATGAAAAAGAAATTAAGTAAAGACAAAAATAGAAAATAAAAGAATATTTGAAGACAGTATCCTCCCTATTTTGGACTCAGGAGCCTGTGGGCACGACACTGCTTGGGTGGCACACTGTTCATTTCTTTTCAGAAAATACAAAGTCTGAGAGGAGGGAACTGGTACCAGGAGTGGATGCAGGAAAGGACCTTTGTGGAAATGGGGAGAATCTGGGATTGATCAATGGGTTTGGATAAGGCTGAAAAGAGTGAATATCCACATAATCTTTAAAGATGGGTTTCTAGCAGCCTAGAGCACACATTGGAAACTTCTCTAATAAATTATTGCCAGAAGATTCCATGAAGCAAAATGGATTGTTGTTGTCGCTACTTGCCGTTGAGTCGAAAATGGATTAGAGTTAAAAATCTTCCTGCAAAGAAAATTACAGGCCTGGTTGGCTCTCAGATTTCATGAAGCATGCAAACAGTTAATTTTGCATAGAGAGATAGTATTTCAAAGAATAGATGAAGATGAAACTCTCCCCAACTTGCCCACGAAGCTAAATGCAATCATGGTCGGCAAGGTCAATGTGTTTGTTATCTACTGGTGCGCAACGAATTATCCCAAAACTTAACAAATGTGGGATAGACTACAAAACAGTCCATTCATTTTGATAAAATTCACAACTAAACAAAGATAGCTATAATTACTTCTATCCCAGAATATAGTTTTGACGGTGAATGAATAAGCCAGAAATTTTAAATAACGAGGGTAACTATTAAAAGATTTTAAAACTTTTTTAATGCTGATATAATTGCAAACCTAGAAGACGAATATAAAATTGCTGATAAAGTGGCAGGATATAGGACATATATACCAAAATCAGTGCTATATTTTCGACCAGAAATAAGCACGCGAAAAAATGGAAATGGGAAGGATAGACCATTCTTTTTTCTCTGCTATTTGATTGTACCAAATAGTGTCAAAAACAATAAGATACTTAGGGAGATGTTTTGATAGAAACGGTAAGGAACCTATATGAAGAAAATAATCTACTGAAGTAAATAAAACAAAACCCGAATGAACGCAAAGAAATATGCCTGTTCTCCCAAACGTGAAGACTTGTAAAATAAGTCAAGTGTTTCAAAACTAAGATATATATATAATGTGATTCCCATTGGAATATCAAAATAGTTGTCTGTTGAACTGAACACAGAGTAGAACTGCCACTTAGGGTTTTTTCTGAGGGGGAAGGAAGGGGGCTGTAATTTTTCCAGAAGCAGATTCCCAGGTCTTTCTCCTGTAGAGCTGCTGGGTGCGTTCGACCCGCCAACCTCTCGGTTAGCAGCCAAGTGCTTAACCATTGCACCGCCAGGGCTCCTTATACCAAAGAACAGACAATTGAAATATGAAAAAGGATAGTAAGTGCAGCCTTGTTTCATTGAATAATAGAACAAATTAATACATTATACTAAACCAAAAAACCAAACCCATGCTGTCGAGTCGATTCTGACTCATAGTGACCCTATACGACAGGGTAGAACTGCCCCATAGTTTCCAAGGAGCGCCTGGTGGACTTGAACTGCCAACCTTTTGGTTAGCAGCCATAGCTCTTAACCACTGCGCCACCAGGGTTTATACTAGGAACTGAGAAATACACCAATGGAACAAAATAGAAAATTCATAAGGAGATCCTAATAACCACGAAGACAGAGTTGATATTTCAACTAGGCAAAATTATGATTTACATAATAAATGGTGCTGACTCAACTGATTGTCCTTATAGAAAAGTGTGCCAAAATACCACATGGATTTACAAATTTAATGTATAAATCAACAACAATCTTAACAGAAAATTACGAAGTTACATGTAAGATTTTCTTAACCTATATAGGAAATCCAGAAATTCTAAGAGAAAAGGTAGATGTAATTGAGCATAAAACATTTCAATTACTGAAGAGAGGAAAATATCACTCGCAAAAAAAAAAGAAAAAAGAAAAGATAAACAAGCAAAAGATTTAAAAATTTGAAACGTAGATGACAAAGGACTAATAACTATTCCTACTTTAGATGAAGGAGACACAAAAATTTGGCATTTGGAAAATGAGCAATGATTTTTTTTAATAATATTTTATTATGTTTTTGGTGAAACTTTACGCAGCAAATTAGGTTCCTGTCTGACAATTTCTACAAAAATCATTCAGATCTTTCACAGCGTGTCAACAGTGTCTTTAATTGTGTTCTGGTTGTTCCATTTCCAGTACTCTAGTTTCCCTGCCCCCTTATCATCTCGTCTTTGCTTTAGAGTAATGGTTGACATTTTGGCTGCATATAATGGCTTTTTAATGGAGTGCCGTACTGATGGATAATACCCTTTATTTTGTGTGCCAGTCTGCTATTTCGCTAAAAGATGAACTCAGGGAATAGTTTCAGTACAAGGTTTAAAGAGTATCTCAGGGTGATAATCTCAGGGAGTCCTCTAGTCTCAACTGGTCCAGTAAGTCTGGACTTTTTAATAACCTGAGTTCTGTTCTTCATTTTTCTCCCACTTTTTCAGCATCTATGTATCGTGGCCCTCATCAGAACTGTTGGTAATGAGCAATTACCGACCATTCAGAAAATATCCAAATCCCCAATAAAAATAATCAAAGTTTCAAAAACACTGATAGTTAAGAAAATGTCAATCAAAATCCCAGTGAAACTGGCACAATTTAAAAATCAACACCACTTATGGCTGGGTGGGCTGTGGGAAGAAGGATGCCCTCAGACATGGCTGGAAAGGTGCTGTCATGGATGGAATTATGTCCCCTCCAAAAGGTATATATCAATTTGTCTGGGCCATGATTCCCAGTATTGTGTAATTGTCCTCCACTTTTGATTCTAATTTTACGTTAAAGAGGATTAGGGTGGGATTTTAACACCCTTACTATGATCCAGTGTAAATGGAGTTTCCCTGGGGTGTGGCCTGCTCCACCTTTTACCTTACAAGAGATAAAAGGAAAGGGAAGCAATTGACCTGAGATTCCCACACTGAGAAGCTCCCAGACCAAGGAAAGAGTGATGACAAGGACCTTTCTCCAGAGCTAGCAGAGATAGAAAGCCACCCTGCATTTGGATTTGCAGCCTACTAGACAGTGAGAGAATAAATTTCTCTTTGTTAAAGCTATCCACTTGTGGTATTTTTGTTAAAGCAGCACTAGATGACAAAGACAGATGCGTTACTACAGGCTCATAGGGGAAAGACATAGACATGGCTCTATACTTTTTAAAACATTCTTTGAACTGGAAATGTCACTCATTAGAATCTACCCCACAGATACAAATCCTAGAGTATATAGTAACCCTACAGGACACAGTAGAACTGCCTCATACAGTTTCCAGGGAGCAGCTGGTGGATTCGAACTGCCAACCTTTTGGTTAGCAGCTGGGCTCTTAACCACTGTGCCACCAAGGCTCCATGTAGTATATGCAACGGATGGTTATTGTTAAAGACAAAAAAGGAAAAATAAAATTATTGCCCATTGATGATGTGATATTATGATAAAATTTTAATACATAATATTCAAATATTCCAGTAATATTAGAATAATAATATAATAACCATATCATATAATAATATATGGTAGTCATTAGAATGAAACAGAGCTATAGAAGATTAGTAAGTGAAATCACTGTGAAGTATCATTGAAGAAAAAAAAGCAAGACAGAGAGAAGTATATATATAAAGTGAGCCCCATGGGTAAAACAATAACAAATAACCAAATGTATTTACATAAGCATATAAAAAAATTTTTTTATATGTATATATATATGTCCATAAATGAGTAGATGTGGTTATTTGCATGTATGAGTATGATAGTTAAGCAAGAATAATAAGATAGAACACTTACCTGATTGTTGATATGAACTATCTTAGATTCAGTTATGGGAAGGGACAAGGGGTGGGGAGCTAGAACATACCGAAAAGACTATGCTTAATCAACTCAATGGCAGTAGATTTTTTTAAAGATCATAGCTGCTATGTGTTTTCATTTCTGTAGAGTTATATGAAAGTGTATAGGTTGCACATTGTCATTGTTCCCATTTATTTACATTCTTTGTGTATAAATACCAGTTAAAAAATTAGAAGAACCAAACAGCATTAGTTCCATATCTACTGACTTACAGGGGAGCCATGATCAAATGTCAAGTGAAAAAAGGGGCAAGGAGCAACGTGGGTAGACTGTGTTGAAGGTTCTGTAACAGCAAACATGCAAATAGATCTACATGGATACGTACAACTGTAACATGTGTCCCAGGAAAGAGAAATGTAAGGAAGGACACACATGTGTCTTTGAACACTGGACACCTTGGGAGAGCAGGAGCATCATACACATGTAGGGATGGCTTGTATTATAACTTCTTTACAAATTTGTACTGTTACGTATGTCATAATAAGGTTATAAGATATTTGCAAGTCGTAAAATACGACATACATGTTTTTAAAACTATTTTTTTATGTTGTTGTTGTTGTTAGGTGCCATCAAGTTGGTTCCGACTCATAATGACCTTATGTACAACAGTAGGAAATACTACCCCATCCTGCACCATCCTCACACCTGTTGCTGTTTGATCCCATTGTTGCAGCCACTGTGTTAATCCATCTTGTTGAGGGTCTTCCTCTTTTTCTTGTAGGAAAAAAAACAATCTTTAATGTCAGATCAGAGATTTAATCCCTGGATAGAGAACACAAACACAGACTGTACAAAAGTCAGACTCTGCAGATTTCATGTTTGGTATATGGAGCCAGTGACCTCTTCTGATCTCTATCCCTAGAAAGGACAAAAAAGAATTCTGCGAGGCTCAATACAGTAACTCTTAATGCATGTACACGTGTATACGCAAAGATGAGGGCTGAACACCATGTGCAATTGAGTAGGTAACGCAAGGCACAAAGAAGAGTCTCCTTGTCAGGTATGCTATTACCATCTTCCTCCCCTCATTGCTCTACTGGAAAACCCACCCTTGAGCACTCCAGGCCTTTTATCAGGACTCAGTGGCAATGGGTTTGGCTTTGGTTTAAACTTAGAGGAAGTTAACTGGGAAATTGCTGCTTTAGGATAATGAAGACTATGGCCATAAGTCTTTAGACAGGTGGACCTCTTCAGACACCTCTGCCCACCTTGTAAACATCAGGCCCCTGGCAGTTCTGTACCTCTGAGAACCATAGGCTTTCCTTTTTCATCCTCTGGTACTGGCAGAATTAATCCTGTCTCAAAGCTCTCGCTTCTGTCTGCCTCTGACCCCGTCCCTCGCAGGAGCCATTACTGTCACTGAGAAATATACACAGGGCAGCCTGTGGATGGAGATGCCCGTCCTGGAGGCCCTGCCCTCCCTTCCTTGCTCCTGAAGGTTTCCCTGTGCCATTTGGGGTCTTATCTCCCAGGAGGGTCAACATGCCCCTGGCACCTGCAGGGCTTCCCAGGGCGTGGGACATGATGACGTGTCTAAGACTTGGGCTTTTCTGTTCATTATACAGTCTGGGCCTGAATCTGCCCCTTGCTGACCTCACCTCTAACCATCTGTGTTCTCTCAGGGTTAAGAGGCCTCGTCTGCCTTTGTTCCTATACTTGCAGCCCAGTCTTTTTCTTCCCGTTCTCTGACCTCAGGATTGGCCAAATTATAGTACAGAAAAAAAGAAAGAACAAGCTAGTGTCATTGATACGTGCAAAATCAAACAGAAAAAGCTTTTTTAAAAGAAAAAAAAAGTTCCCTTACATCCTAGGAACTCATCCTTTGCATGAGTTATGCAGACACTACTAGATCTACTGTTATGCAGAAAAGGGACACCCAGGAGAGTTTTTCTAAACCATCTCCCACTCCAGCCCAAAGAGGCCCAGTACCCAGTGCCGCCAAGTCGATTCCGACTCATAGTGACCCTATAGGACAGAGTAGAACTGCCCCATAGAAGTTTCCAATGAGTACCTGGTGGATTCGAACTGCCGACGCTTTGGTTAGCAGCCGTGGCACTTAACCAATACACCATGAGGGTTTCCTCCAAAAAAGGCAACACTAAATCACAGCAATAAACCCAAATTCCCCCAGCGAGGGCAGTAGACTTGAATGTGGTGAGCTCTTTATTTCACCACCTCCTCCTCTTTGCCCAACCAGGACCTCTTCCTTTCTATGCTTGGAGGATGATGAGAAGTGACCCAGAGTCCTTGGTTAGGGCCTTATGCCCACTGCTCACCTACAGGCAGGTCTCCCCACAGCCTACTGTCTCTCTGGTTCCTTCTATGCAAAAAACTCAGTGACACCCCATTCACCAGCACACTTCCCTTGGAGCTGTCTTTCCAGGGTCCCCCTCAGCCTCCCAAGTCCCACTGAAATCCCATTTCTCCCCAACTCCTTATGCTGTGCTCATTCTCAGGGTTCTGAGACCTCACCATCCAGATCAGGCCTGTCCTCTCCTCTCCTAGGCTAGGGGAACCTCTGAGCAGACCTGGTGTCTGCAGTCAGGTGTTCTGGGGCTCCTTCTTTCCAGGTCCCCCTAGGATTGCAGCTCTCCATGCACTTGGAGTAGTTGGGTTGGGGCACAGGCTGGGAGGAGAGGTTCTTACAGGGCAGGTGGATTAAAGGAGCCTGAACAGAGGCCTTAACAGAACAAAAACCTACTGTCTTGTTGATTTCAGTGCATGGTGAACCCAGGTGTTTCAGAGTAGAACTGCACTGCACAGAGTTTTCAACGACTGTGATAGTACAGAAGTAGATTGCCAGGCCTTTCTTCCGCGGGCCACATATCTTTTGGGTAACAGCTGATGAGACAACCCACATTTCCCAGCACAAATGCCCTGCTCCTCCCAGTCCCAAGTTGCTAGCAGGTCTTCAGGCTCTTCCTCCTCTGCTGTGCCCCCACCCTCTGTAGCCTGGCCTCCTCCCTCTGCAACCTCACCAGCTGGTGCCTCAACCTCCTCAGCTGCTCTCTCTGCTTCTCCAGCTGCCCCTCCAACTCCTGCAGATGGCACTCCTCTCCCACACCTCCCTCTTCTTGGAGGCCATCAAGTGGCCTTGGCCAGCTGGTGGCCGCCTCTGGGCTTGCGTGGGGGTGAGGGTGGCAGTTCCTTTTCCAGCAGCTCTTCACAGAGGACCTGGCAGCTGAAGCCCTGGCGCACTCCATGCTCCACGTGAGCCACCAGGGCCTCCTGGGACTTGAACACAAGGCAGCAGGCCAAGCAGCGGAAGCTGTGCTCATGGGTCACTAGCCACTCCGGGGTGGCTGCGTGGGGGCTTTCCCCATGCTCCTCTCCTCAGACGCTGGGCTCGGTGGTGCGGGCCTGGGGCCCCTCCTTCCAAGGCCCCAGGGTGCTTACCAGGGACTCAGTGTTGGCCAGACTGGGGGCACAGCGACGGTGCTCTACTCAGAGAGCTCGGCCTCAAAGACTTGGGGCATCTGTCCCACGGGGGCAAAGGAGGTTTTGGTCTGCCAGGCCACAGCCACCCACTTGACCGTACGCACCTGGGTGAAATATGCACACCTTACCCATCGCTTCTCTGGGGTAGCCCCTTAGCTGGATGAATGAGATGTCTGCTCAGCGGAAGCTGAGGGAAAAGGCCTCTCTGATGGTAGTGGAGTCTTCCTGGCCCTAGAGCTTGGGTTTTTTGCTTGAGATGTTGTGGATTCTTGGGCATTTTCCTTTTGGATAGAGACCTCTGAGAATAGTTAATTTATATGAGCTCTCATGGCCCTGATCTTCATATAGGAGCCCAAGGCTCTGGTCTCAGGAATCCCTGGAGGCCTCTCCATCACCAGCATCCTCCACCTCTGCAGACCTCGTCCCTTCTCTCTTTCCACAGAAGCTACCATATTTTTGGGGGCATTGCTGTGAGCAATAAAATCTCTGCAAAATGGTACCAATGATAATAGCCATTTCCAAGCAGTGGATTCTGACTCATGGCTATACCATGTGTTACAGAGTAAAGCTGCACTCCATAGAGTATTCTTGGCTGTAATCATTATGAAAGCAGAAGCAAGGCCTCTCTTTCAGGACGCACCTGTGTGAGTTGGAACCACTAACCCTTCGTTTATCTGTAGAGCACAAACGGTTTGTGCCACCAAAGGTCCCCTTCTAGTGATAGTAGTGCCTTGAAACAAAAGTTCACGCCCTTTGAAAATAGTATTGTGGGGTTTCATATTTGTAAACAAAGAATCTTCAAGTTAATTTTTTTGTGGCATTGATATGTTGAATGCCAAGTGAATTCCCTCCTTTGGAACATGTAAATGTCCTCATTTCCCTGAACCTTTTTAACAGTCTGAAACTTCTCCTAAAGATTTCTTCTACACCGGTGATTTTCTTACCATATTTAACAAGTAAACATTCAAACAGGAGAAATGCTCATCTGTTTTAACTCTCTTTGAAGGGAGGACTTTTATAGAGGCGCCGTACCTAAAGAGAAAGAAAAATTTGTATACTTTGTTAAAAATCTTACAGGTATACCTCTTCCTTGTACCCTTCCTAAACAAGCAACAGAGGGTTAAACTTATCTTTCTGTAAACAGAAGTCCCCTCTACAGGTCCATCTTAGATGAACTCTTTCAAGGTCCTCAGGTAGAAAACAGACGACTGTATGTATCTGAGAGTCTTGATTCCACAGACGTCAGTGGTCAAATACAACTACCTCACCTCGGTGTGGCTGGGTGGGTTGTCCATGTCAGCCAAAAGGTCTGTAGGTTTTTCTGTATCTGAGGGAAGGACTGGAGAGCTCAGAGAGAAGAAAGAGATGGAGGTAGGTTGTGTGAGTTGGATGGACAGAAAACTCCAAGGTGAGATACAGGATAGAGAGGAGGGACCTCCCAGGAGTATGTTAGAGAGATACAGAGACCAAGGAGGGAGCAGAAAGCAGGGCTCAGCCACTGTGGGGCAATACAGGAGAAAAGCAGAGAAGAAAAAGGGGTGGGTGGTGGAAGAGGTTATAGTATCAGGGTGCGCCACCAGGATTTACAGCATAAGCTCAGGTTCAGTGTGGTAAAATTTTGAAACTTCAAGTCTAAATGGAACTTTAGAACTTGGAGGAAAAGGGCAAGTCCCTGGAGCTCAGGCAGCAAGTCGTGCCCAGACCTTCTGCTGCCTGAGTCCAGGCTGGGAACTGTTGGGGCTCACAGTGACCGGCAACTCTGGGTCAGCGTGGGGTACTGTGTTCTCTCACAACAACCACTCCCCAAACTCCTCAAATACCTTTATTTCTTTTAGTTCATCACATGACTTATCAATTCGATCTCATTAGAACATACTAAAAATAAGTACAAGTCTCCATAACCACCCTTCTTCCTGGCCCTTCACCCACTGCCCTAGGTGACCACTTGCCTCTTTCAATCCCAGAGATAGAAGCATATGCCTAAAATATTGAGTGTCTTCTCCTCCCTACTCTGAAAAACCCTCAGGTTACAGTAGAATTTTATGATTAACGCATTTATTCCTTCACATTACCTACTTTGCTTAATTGTCTACTAAATGGCAGGAAGTACTTTCCCAACAAAAACCTTAGTGAGCCCGGGCATCCCACATCAAAGGTTTCATCTTCTCTCCTTGTGGCCTTCTTTTTCAGGGAAATACAACCCCTCACTGCCAGCTCTAACTGATTGGGAAGAATTTTCCTCCCACCTCAATTCTTAGAGAAAGGCCTCTTCGTTGCATTCCGCTGCTCCATCCCTGGGTGAAGATGAGCCAAAAAGGATGGTTTTCTGAAGGAGGTTTCTCCCTCCTCCCAGTTAGAGAAGATATCCCAAACTCTCACTAGCTGGACGACTCTGACTTAGGAAACACTCTCTGGCAACTGGTAGCTTAAGTCGCTCTCCCACAGAAGACCTCAGATCAACAACCTTTCCAAAGAGCCGTTGGGATCTGAGTGAACACCATGGCTTCCAGTAACTCTTGTGTGACATCATTGTTGACATATCTCAGTTCCAAGGGCCCACTGTGAATCCATACACGGCAACAAGAAAAATGTGGCAACTCTTCTGGCAGGGGTTAGGAAGTTATTTTAAGGGAAATAATATAGAAAGAATGAATTGAACCTTTCCCCTGCCCTTAAACAGGTTAATATCCACTGGGGTGACTTGAGAGTCCAGGGAATGATAACAGTATAAGGGCTGTTGTTCCCCAAGCCACTCCTCTGACACTGTTTGAACCACTTTGCTCCAGTCCTAGAAACACATGTCCACTCTGACGCCCTCTCAGGCCTCCTTTGCAGCTGAGGCTTCACAAAGGCTGTTCCCTTTGGATGGAAGATGTTCTCTCCCCTCCCTTCTTCTCCGTGGTGAACCATGATGGTGAAGACAGCAGGCCCCAGCCAAACTCCTGGGCTTGAGTCCCAGTGTCTCCATATACCTGCCATATGACCTTGGATGAGGCATTTAGCCTCTCTATGCCTCACTCCCAACACCTGTCAGATTAAGAGAACTCTATCCTTCTCATAGGGTTGTTGAGAGGATGCCACCTTTAACAACAGTGACTGCTACAGACTAAGATTGTGTGAATGCTCACTGTTAGAGGAGCCATGGTGGTGCAATTGTTAAGTGTTGGCTACTAAGGAAAAAGGTGTCAGTTCAAACCCACTTAGTGGCTTTTGGGGAGAAAGAGCTGGCTATCTGCTCTCGTAAAGATTACAGCCTTGGAAACCCTATGGGGCTGTTCTACTCTGTCACATGGGGTCAGTAGGAGTTGGAATCGAGTTGATAGAACATAGCAACAACAACAACATTGTTATACTTCATGTCACAACTTGCTGAGTCTGCCTAAACTACTTGATATTCCTGCTCTAAGTATATCAGATCACTCTATAATCCCTACATAATAACACTCCCCCTCCCCACCCCACTCAACTGTTCACGTGAGATCCTCATTTAAAAATCTATCTCCTTTAGAAGGATTATAAGCAACTTAGGGGCAAACACAAGGTCTGCCTTATACGTGTAGTCCTAGAAAGTAGGATAGTACCTGACACATAGTAGATACTTGACATATATTAGTTGGATCAATGAATGATGAATAATGAGTCCCCCAAAAGACCCATCCTTTATAGAAAATCAGCGCAGAATAGAACTCTTTGATGTGGTGCCTAAAAGCACCATCACTCATGGGTAGGCTGTTGACCCAAATTCATTGACCTTCCTGGCTCTGAGCCCCAGAATATGGTACACTTACCCCCTTCCCATGCTTTCTCTTGGGACTTCTGGAAAAGGGTTAGCATTATGGCCTCACAGAAAAGCAATGAGTATAAGGACCTCCATGGTCAACCCACATGGGAGGCCTAGCAGAGCCCTCAGGAAAAAGCCCACTGTTCTCTGCTTTTCTGCACATTTGATTTTGTTCTAGAGTGCTGTTTAGAAAAGCAACCAGTAAAATTGTTGAAACCATTTGAGAAGGGGTTTTAGAAAGTTTTGTTGGTGAACAGAAGGGAATCTGATAACTTGGAGGAAAACGGAAGGTCTCAGATGAGGAGGAGAGGAGGATTGTTTTGTGTGACTACAAAGGGTAGAACCGGGACAAGCATCTCTAAACACAAAAGGACAAAAGAAGATCTTTCTTGCTCAGAAATGCAGCAAAAATGCCCCAATAGCTTCACCCTGTCTCCTCAGAATTTTTACGTTCATGATACCCATCACCTTGCACTGTGGCCTCAGGAGAATACTTGGGGTTTCCTGAATATATTGGGCCATTTCCTACTTTTTAACCAGCTACTGATATTTCCACATTTGGCTCAGCATCACTTCCTGGTAAACCCTTCTCTGACCCTACTGCTGGTATAACTCGTCACTCCCTGCTGTGTACTCCATTGTGTTTTAGAAACAATTTGCCATAGCTCAGAACACACTTGATTGTATTTGCTTCTTGTGATTGATGGTAAAAGTGGCCACTCATTCTTGCTATCTCTGTACCTGTGCCCTTTTAATGTTTCAAGCATCACTTCTTGGTTGAAGCCTTTCTTGACACTATTCCTGGTAGCACATCCTACTCCCTGTTGCTGTTGTCTTTAGGTGCCATTGAGTCAATTCCGACTCATAGTGACCCTATGTACAACAGAACTATGTCCCACTCCGGGAGATTCTTGTACTCAAGAAATTCCTTACCATAGTTCAGAAAACACTCAAGTGCTTTTATTTATTGTACCTGAATACAGTATGGCCATATATTTTTCCTGTTTGTTTTCCATGCCTTTGGAAAATGACCTGGAAGCTGCTTTCATCAAAAGCAGAAGTCTGTTAACCTCTTGAATTGCGACTGAACTTATGACAGCTTTGGCCACTGGCCAATACCAAACCTGATAGAAGTAGAGAACTGAAAGGACTTGGGCTTTGGGGCTTGCCCTATAGCTGCTCTTCAAACCCTGGAAACTCATGGGTTTGAGCCAAGGCCAGTGTACTGCATGATTTATGTCTTTCATCAAATTTGGATAGTGTCCGGCTGTTATTTTTGCTTCTGCACCTTTCTCTCTATCCTCTACTTTTGGGATGACCGTGATGTGTTGCCGGGAGAAAAATATGGCAGTCTGCTCCCATAAAGATTTACAGCCTTGGAAACCCTATGAGGCTGGTTCTACTTTGTCCTACAAGGTTGCTATGAGTTGGGATCGACTCAACAGCAATGGGTTTGGTTTTGGTGTGATATGTTTACTGGCGTGTTTGATGTCCCACGGGAAACGCAGGTTCTGTTCGTTTTCCTTATTCTTTTTTCCCCCTTCAGACTGGATAATTCCAAATACCTTGTCTTCAAATTTGCTGACTCTGTGTTCTGCCTGTTCAAATCTGTCATTGAGCCACTCTAGTGAATTTTTATTTCAGCTGTTGTGTTTTCAGCTTCATAATTTCCATTTGGTTCATTTTTATAGTTTCAATTCCTTTATTATAGAAACTATGTCATCATGAGTGAGACTATATCATAGAAACTATAAAAATGAACCAAATGGAAATCATGAAGATGAAAAGCACAACAGCTGAAAAAAAAAAAGTTTCTGTATCTTTATTAGAGCTCTGCTGGTGCAGTGGTTAAGAGTTTGGCAGCTAGAATCCACCAGCTTCTCCTTGGACACCATATGGGGCAGTTCTCCTCTGTCCTATAGGGTCACAATGAGTCAGGTTCAACTGAATAGCAACCGGTTTGATTTATACCACTGTGGACATTTTCTATTTGTTCATACATTGTTCTTGTGATTTACCTCTTTATTCATGGCTTTCTTTATTTCATTGAGCATATTTAAGATATTTGATTTAATGTCTTTGACTACTACTTCCAATGTCTAGGCTCCCTCAGAGATTGTTTCTGTCAGATATTTTTCTTTACTTTATATGAGCCATATTTTTCTGGTTTTTTGTATGCTCTGGAATTTTTTGTTGAGAAATGGAAATTTTGACTATTAAAATGTAGCAGTTCTGGAAATTATATTCTCTCCCTCATCATGGTTACTGCTGTTGTTTTTTGAGGGCTTCAGCCATCCATTTGCAAAGTGGATTTTTAAATTATGTATGTAATGTCTTTATTTCACCTGTGAGTGGTCAGTCAAGCATCTGTTCCATTATCTCTGTGGTCAGTTTGTGACCTTACAGATATTTCCTTAAATATGGAGATTTTTTTAAAGGTGTGTATATCTCTTTAGAAACCCTGTTAGCACCGTGGTTAAGAGCTCAGCTGCTAATCAAAAGGTTGGCAGTTCAAATCCAACAGCTGCTCCTTGGGAATCCTATGAGGCAGTTTTATTCTGTCCTATAGGGTTGCTGTTGGTTGGAAATGACTCTATGGCAACAAGTTTTTTTTTGTTTGTTTGTATCTCTTTCAGCCACTGGATCCTGAAGGGGCTAAAACAGGGCAAAAATATCCTCAGTGTTCCCTCAAGTAACCACCTGACCCACCAAAATGTACAACTCCAAATATTTGGAGGACAAGGTTCTTATAGTCCATGCTGGCATCAGTTAGCCACTCTAAGAATAAAAGCCACTGCCCGTATGTCTGTGGTCATGCTGAGGAATGGGTGCTGGTAGCTCGTTCCCCCATGTTGCTCTCTTACTAAAGCTCAGCAGCCACTCTCTTCATCAAGTAGTTCTCTGGTTGCCCTAAGTATCTGATTAGGTTGCAGAGCACTGCAATAGATGATTCTGACTTTTTTTTTCAAGCTTAGTGCTGTTTTGCTGGAGAGACCAATACTTGGTGCTTTCTACTCTGCCATTTTCCATTACATTAAGTTTTTTCAACTATATTGTTTTTCGCATCACATTCACTGTCACTTCAAAAGTAGGATGAGGTGTCATTATTTGCTGAGCCTTTTTGGGTATTTACACTACAAATCAGGTCTCATGCCTTACTGACAGCTCAGGAATCAATGTTCTTGGTTGCCTCTCCCAGTCTGATACTTGCATATTAATTCCTTTAAAAATGATTTTTCTATGGCTATTTTTTATTTTAGTGGACTTTAAGGAATTAAAGGAGGTAAGTATGTGTATTCAATCTTCTGTCTTAAAGTGGAATCATTGACCTTGCCCATTTATTAATTGGGGATTTTATAGTAACCCCTATTGATGTATTGCTTCTGTTTATTTAAGTTTGCCTTTATGAGTGATACATTTTTATTTTGCTTTAGGTGAAAGTTTACAGCACAAATTATTTTCTCATTCAAAAATTTATACACAAATTGTTTTGTTGCCGTTGGTTGCAATCCCCACTATCTATTAGCATGCTCCCACTTTCCCTTTACACCTCAGGTTTCCTGTGTCCATTCCTCCAGTTGTCCTGAACAGATGATGCCCATTTGGTGTCATACACTTCATTGAATTAAGAAGCATGTTCTTCACGTGTGTTATTGTTTGTTTTATAAGCCTGTCTAATCTTTGGCTGAAAGGTAGACTTTGGGAGTGTCTTCAGTTCTGGGTTAGCAGGTGTCTGTGGGCCATAATCTCTAATCTCTGGCTGAAGGGCACACCTCAGGAGTGACTTCATTACTGAGCTAAAAGGATGCCTGGGGACCATACTCTTGCAGTTTCTCCAGTCTCTGTCAGGCCAGTAAGTCTGGTCTTTTTTTGTGAGTTAGAATTTTTTCCTACATTTTTCTCCAGCTCTGTCTGGGGCCCTCTATTGTGATCCCTGTCAGAGCAGTCAGTGGTGGTAGCCTGGCACCATCTAGTTGTGCTGGACTCAGTCTGGTGGAGGCCATGGTAGTTGTGATCCATTAGTCCCTTGGACCAATCTTCCCCTCGTGTCTTTGGTTTTCTTCATTCCCCCTTGCTCCTGAGGGGTGAGACCAGTGGAGTATCTTAGATGGCTGTTCACAGGCTTTTAAGACCCCAGACGATACTCGCCAAAGTAGAATGTAGAATATTTTCTTTATAAACTATGTTATGCCAGTTGAGCTGGATGTTCCCTGAGACCATGGTCCCCAGGTCCCTCAGCCCAGTAATTTGGTCCCTCAGGGAGTTTGGATGTGTTTATGGAGCTACCATGACCCTGAGTTATACAGTTCTGCTGGTTTCCCCAGTATTGTGTACTCTTTTATCCTTTGCCAAAGTTACTACTTCTCTATTTGGTTATATTTTCTTACACCTAACTTATCACCTTTCTATTTTATGACTTTGAGTATTTTAGAATGCACTTCCTCCTTATCAGTTAAAAAATTAAGCAAAAATGCCATAGTTTCTTAAAAATTTTTTATTTTTTGTATTTTAAATTTAAATATGTGATCTAACTGGAAATAAGCAGGTGTAAGCAGCAAGTCGATGGATCAAAATATTTATTTTTAGAGGTTATTGTTTAGGTAGTTACCAAATTGCCCAGAAAACTACTTCTTGAATAAACCGTCTCGTTCCTCTGCTCCCCACCATCAAACAAATTGAAAAGCATTTTCAGAAAAAGGAAGCCCACCATTCTCACCATTTCATTTTAAATATATTGCTTTGGTGCAAAATATACCCTTTCTCTTTTTTTTTTTTTATTTATCCATCTGTGATCTTTTCTCTATTAAACTCACAAAAATTTTGAGGTGTGCGGGATTTTTGCAAAACAAGCAAGGGTGATTTCATAACTGGGTCTATGTGTTCCAGCCTCAAAGCAGGACAGGTGTAAATAGAAACCACAAGGATGTCTTAAGCCATGAGAACATGATTCTCTGGGATTTGCTATTTTGTTCTACAAAGGGCTCTAGATTTTTTCCATATGAAGATGAATCTGTATATCAACTTTACTATCCACAGGGAATAACACCCTAAGCCATAGGCATTTATAAGGAATATATTCATGCCTTGGAGGATATTTACAAGTATATGTATTTTGGTGAACATATATTTTCATTTTTGATGGGTATTTGTCTAGAAGTAAATTTGCTGAATTATAAATTATAGATAGGTTCAAATAATTGTTTAAAATGGTTATACCAGTTTACACTCTCCCTTGCAGTAGATTAGAGTTCCAGTTCCTCCATTCTACTCAAAATTTGGTATTTAGTATCTTTTTTATTTTACCCATCCTGGTTGGTATGGGGTAGTATAATATTGTTGCTTTATATTTGCATTTGCATGATGACCAAAGATGTCTAGCCCCTTTTCTTGTGTTTATTGCTCACTAGGCAGGCCAAAGTGGGAGGTGAGAGTGAGGGCTGGGGTAAAAAAAGGAGTCAGAAATAATGTGCCATTTTTCCTTGTAGATCATATACTTCTGTCTGCTTTCCTAACTGGTAGCAGCTAAGCCCTGTATTAGAAATACTCCCACCACCATTCTGCTTGACTCTTTTAATGATGTTCTATTTTCTTTTTCCATACATATCTCCTGAGCCCTGGTGGTGCAAAGGTTAAGAGCTCCCTGCTAACTGAAAGGTTGGCAGTTCAAACCTACAAGGCACCTCCATGGGAGAAAGACCTGGCAATCTGCTTCCATAAAGATTACAGCCTAGAAAAACCTATGGAGCAGTTCTGCTCGGTCATATCAGGTCACTATGAGTCAAAAATGACTGGATGGCACCTAACAACAACAACTTCCTCAGTTTCTGACTAAATAATAGTAGTCAATTGATGAGATTTCCCCTTTAAGTATACTTTTCTCTAGTTTCTCGTTTGTTTCAATAAACACTCATTACTGTTAAGTCAGAGAAAATAAAACTTTTGCAATGTTAAAAGTGAATAATAATACCTATCTCACACACTGTATCAATCTAAGGGTTAAATGAGGAATGACATGTGAACATAGCAGAGGGCCAAGCCTCCTACGTCACTCAGGGAATGTGTTCTTCTCTCCTCTGGCTCTCTCTCTTTTCCTTATTGCTCTACTAAGACCTTGAGGGCTACATATGGCTACAGGGTTCATGACTTCGCAATTCTGTTTTCCATACCAGTGCACCGTAATCTTGGGCTCATGGGCAGCCTCTCCACAGATGTAGTGCTTCCATTTCTATTCACTTATTTATTAAGTCAAGGTTCCACCTCCAGCCATTTCAACTCCTCCTGGGTCCAGACTTATACTCAAATGTCAGCATAAATCTCTGTATCGACCTCTTCATGTATAAAATGTGCATTATAATGATACATTCCTCATACAGCTATCATGCAGAACAAATATCGTAAGAAAGAAGAAGCCCTCACAAGGGTCCTGGCACCACCAGTGCATGTACTCAATACGTGTTAGCTGTTAGTATCATTACCTGACATCTCCAGGTGGACGTCTAACAGTTATCACATGTTATCAAGGCCATGAAATAATTCTTGGTCCCAAGCCCTATTCGACTTTTATTAATGCATTTCTCCAGACTTCCATAATGGTAGTATGCGTTTTCTTCCACACAATGGATATGTTTAGGAAAGTTTGGCCGGGTCTTACCTAATGAATTGCTCAGACATTTGAATGGGCAAACTTTGCTACGAGCTTTAGCCAACTAATGTAGCAAACAATTAGAATCATCCTCAGCTGCTCCTGCTAGGACTCTCAATCCAGAATATCTGGTAAGACTATTGTTATGGACTGAATTGTGTCCCACAAAAATGTGTGTTGAAATTCTAACTCCCCATAGAGTAGATAGTATTCAGCTTGAAAATAGGGGGCTCCCTTTGTTATGTTAATGAGGCCATAACAGTGTATGGTGGGTCCTAAACCTATTCACTTTTGAGCTATGAAAATGTGTGGAATAGACACAGAAATACACACGGGGCAGAGGAAGGCAGATGGTGGAGGGTGGAGACAAATGCCTCTACAGTGCAGGAACTCTAAGGATTGCTGGCAGTTTCTAGAAGCTGAAATAGAGGAGGAAGGACCCTCCCCTGGAGCTATGCTCTGAATTCAGACTTCTGGCCTCCTGAACTGTGAGAAAATATATTTCTCTTTTAAAGCCACCCAATAGTCACTTTGTTTTTGTTGTTGTTATTGTAACTCCTACAGGTACCAAGATGATAAATTTAGCCCAAAGTAAAGTAATGTTCTTTCCTCCTTGGTATTCGTTGTTGGTGTTAGCTGCTCTTTACTCAGCCCCTGACTAATGGTGATGCTATGCAAAGCGAGATGGGACTGTTTTGATTCGTAGTGTGTTCACTGGCTGATTTTCAAAAATAGATTGCCACCTCTTTCTTCTTCATTCCTCTTAGTCTGGAAGCTCTGCTGAAACCTGTTCAGCCTCACAGCAACAAGCAAGCTTCCTCTGACAGATGGTGGTAACCGTGCGTGCGGTGCACGGGCCGGGAATTGATTGGGGTCCCCTGCATGGAAGGCAAGGATTCAACCACTGAACCACCCTGCCCCCTTCCTCCTCGGTGCGGCCCACCAGAATCCTGCTCTTTCCCTCTCAGTGTCCTCTGCTCTCACCCGAGAGCCTTGGCAGGGTCAGCTTCGTGCTGATGGATAGAAATTTGATTGATTTTTAATTGTGGTGAAAATACATATTCTTATTTTATATTTATGATTACCTACTGCTTTCCAGTCAATTCCAACTCGTAGTCACCCTGTAGGACAGAGTAGAAGTGCTCCATATGGTTTCCAAGGCTGTACATTTTTACGGAAGCCGACTGCCACATCTTTCTCCTGAAGAGCGGCTGGTGGGTTGGAACCGCCCATCCTTCACTGAGCAGCCGAACACAGAACTACTGTGCCACGAAGGTTCCTCATATGTATGATTAATTTTTATTAATTACAATACTTTCTATAGTTTTGAATTTTTTTCTATGGAGACTGCTCTGTAATCTACATATGATAAAAGTTATGCCTTTTCTTTCTTTTTTGTTTTGTGTCTTATTGTATGAGTTTGATCTCCATTTTAAATGTTTAATAAAAATAATACAAAGCATTCTTATTTTATTGCTAATTTTAAAGGAAATGTCCAACATTTCCAGTTAATACCATATTAATTATAGTTTTCCAGGTCAGGCAACTCCTTTCCTGTTTCATGTTTGCTCAGAGTTCTTATCTCTCACAGTGACTGGATTTTATCAACTGCTTTATCCCATCTCTTCAGGTGACCCTGTCTTTTCTTCTTTCACCTATACATGTGGTGAATTAAATTATTAAATCTTTAATGTTCTCTCAAACTTGCGTGCCTACAATAAACCATCTTGATCATGGCATATTATGTTTTATCCTGTGCCAGATTTCCTTTGCCAGCACTTCACGTAGGTTTTTGCATCTCAGTTATTTAGTGTGCTTGTCCTGTAACTCTTCTTCTACCATCCTTCTGTAATTGGTTATCCTTATTAAACTAGCCTTAAGATCCAGTTGGAGGAGTGTCTCATGGTTTTCTATTCTTTGTTGCCTATGTACAAGTTTAAAATTATCTGTTTCTTGCATGTTTGATGGTAACCTGACTGAAAATTATCTAGGCCCATTATTTTCTTTGTACAGAGATCTTGAACTATTGATCCATGTTGTTTAGTGATTAAAGGCCTCTTCTGGTAGTAATTAGAAAAATTTCTGCTGCCTGTTCTAGGCTACTAGAATTCTATCTTAAATATTATCTTGATTTTCATGGTTTTCAGCCTCATTCAGACCAACTAATCAATGCCAAATTTTCCCCCTTTTCCCAAAGTCAGCCTCTGCAACTATTCCTGGCACCAATCCCCGTATCTAAGTCTTATTTCCAAAGAAAGATATCACAGTATGCTATCCAAGCAGTTTTGTGTGCACAGGCTCCGTGAATCCATAATGTGAGCATATAATCTTCTAATACTTATTTTTCTAATTGTTCTTTTGCTAAAACTTTTTTTCTTTACTTTCTTTTTTCATCCCTTCCCTCCTCCTCCATCTGGTAGTATTAAAGTTGTGGGTTTTATGTTCAAGTCTTCAACTCAGGTGGGATTGACTCTGTGTGCAGTGCAGTGCCCAGTTGCATCTATGCAGCAAGAGAACACACTTCTAGAACCAGAAGGCGGGGAGGGCGCCGGTTGGGCAGTTGGAGGGGGGCGGGGCTGCGCGGAGAGGGGCACGAGGGTGGCGCGAGGCCCGGGGCAGCCCCATCGCAAACCCGTGGGGCTGCTGGACAGAGCCCGGCCTGCTGTGCCTTCTGGGACAGGCCCAGCCAGTCCAGCACCTCAAGGCCCCAGACCCCCGCCAGGCTACAGGTCCCACCAAAACTCGGGGAAGCCTAAGGCCACGGAGGGCAAGGCCCAGGGTCTGGCCCTGAGGACTTTTTCTGCCCCGCTTGATCACAATGCTTATACTGGGAAGGAGGGAAGAAGGCCTATCAGGACATGGGTCCAGAGGAGGACAGGAGGCAGGGCAGTGAGTTGTGGTCACCCATGGAGTCAGGGTCCTCCCATGGGAAGCCCACAGGGTGCCCTTCCAGGAGGAGAAATCAAAGCCACAGAGGCCACACAGCCTGGCCGCAGCCCCAGGCTGGACTCACTGCCTGCCCTGCTGCCCTGGGAAAGGCTCCCCACGGGCGTCACCCCTAGTACAGGAAACAGCAGAGCCTGCTCTGGCTAAGGAATTTGTTTCCTCCCCTCTCATCACTGGCTGTGAGCAGTCTCTTCTCTGTGCAGACAGAAGAGGAATTATCAAAATGAGCTACATACTCCAGATTTAAGTTAAGGATCATAAGTTAACACAGAGAAATATGATTTTAGCAACAAATGTCTGCTTGGAGTCTGAGATGCATTAAAAAAAAAGAAGAAGAGGGAAGAAGCGGGGAGAAAGGGAGGGATGGAGGGAAGGAAGGAAAGAAGCGACAGAGGGAGGGAGGGAGGAAGGGAAGGGAGGAAAAGCAAGAGAAAGGAAGGAAGGGGGAGGGTGTGAGGAAGGAAGGGAGGAAGGAAGAAAGGACTACTCAAGACCGCAGAGGGAGTGATAGGAGTCTCCTTCTTTTGCCACCCTCCCATGGTCCCAAGCTTTCTCATCTCCCAACTCTTAAGACTATATCAGCTGCTTTGAGAACTTTAGAATAAAGATCCTCAGGAATATCACTGCTCTCCCCCCTTAGGGTTTGCCCAGTGCTGGGTGAAACTAGGACTGAGAATCTTCCACAGGCTTCCCCCACCTGTGTATTGGGCAGTCAACACACTGAACTTTGGAGCCACTTAAAGGAAGCTGAGACTTCTGGACAATGACCCCCCGCCCAAAGTTCTGCCCATCTGGGTCTAAGGATCAGTCAGGCCATCGTGTACCCTCAGCAATGTTCCTACTGAAGGACACTTAAGGGCACTGTGGGTTTGCTCCCTCAGCGGAGAGCAAGGACCTACTGAAAGGACACCATTGAAACCCGCAGAAGCCACAGCCCAGGGTGCTGGGGGAATTTGGGAGGGAGAGATGAGGATGAGCTCAAAAGGCAGGTTGTGAAGGTGGCCAGGGGCCAGTGACCTGAAGCCACAAAGCTGACTTAAAGAGAAAAGCCTCACACCTGCCCCTCCTGGGCCCTTTGCTCCTTCAAAGGAGAAAGTCTTTTTCCGCAGTTATGCAACTGGGCAGTAATAGTCCTTGAGTTATGACATGAACGAGTCTCTAAAACCTCTTGGGGAGAATGATGGTCAAGGAGGTTCTGACAACCCCACCCTGTCCTTCTCTCAGGTCAGAGGACCAGAGCTCCTCCACTGGTCTAGCGATTTGAAACAGGATTTCACTGGAAGGCAAACCTGTCACAGACTGGAAATACTCCTTGGGTTCATCTTCTTATAGCTCATTGTCTGGTGCTATTACACAACTTAGATACGGGACCAGGAGAGGAGTTTGGAGCTTGACCCCTGACATCTTAGCACCAGTTCCTGTTTCTTGAGGAGGGAAGAGGTGAAAGAAGACAGAGTTTACTCTGTTCTTTTTTCTGAGCCGCTGGAAATCCTTACAAAGACCCTCTCAGGTAAAGACTGATGGGAAATGCCTTGGTTTACTATAACTTTGTCTTTGAGGCACTTGTTTATGTCATTTGTATAAAATGCTTGCCTCTCAAGGAGGCATTGTAATTCTTAGCTAGACTGTCTACAGAATGACTATATGTTAACCACTAAGCTTGGTACTTAAGCAAGTGGTTACCCTTCAGAGAAGGCCAGAGGAGAGGTATATAGCCTTCATTCCCTGATGCTGCCATTGCTCCAGATGTATTTGAAATGCCTCCCTGGGGAAGGCCTTCAGAGCCGGCTCATGGGCACATGGGAATTCAGACTCATTTTGTTTGTTTGTTTGCTACCATCTTTCATTTGGTGTCCAAAATGTTATTATCCAGTTTTTCACCAGATGTGGCTACAGACATCTCTCATATTTTCAAAGTAAATTTCATTCTCTAGTACTGATACGCCACCAAGAGTGTATTCCAAAGTGTTTGCACCAAGCTGTAAAGACTTTCCAAAGAGGGCAGTCCTGCGCCATGTTGTGTAGTCACAGCAGGGTTGGCATAGAGTGTTCACCCAGATACTTAGCACTGTGCTGCTTTCTGTAATTCCTGAAATTCCGAGTCTGCCACCTGAAGAACTTCCTTTAGTGCTTAAACTAAGTCTGGTGGTTATGAATTCTCTTTAGAGTTCCTTCAGCTGAGAATGTCATTATTTTCCTTTATTCCTGACGGATATTTTCACTGGATATAGAATTCTGAGTTAACGATTCTTTTCTTTCAGCACTGAAAAAATGTTGTTGCAGTCTTTTGACCTCATGGTTTTGGATGAGAACTGTAGAGTAATTGAAAAATTTTTTCCCCTTTGTGAAATGTGTTGTTTTCTCTCTAACTTCTTCCAAGGCATTTCATTGTCTTTGCTATTCTACAGTTGATTATAACTTATTTGGGCATAAAGTTCTTTGAATTTAACTTGTTGGCATGTCCTGAGCTTCTTAAATTCGTAAGTTTGTCTTTCACCAAAATTGGGAACTGTTCAGCCCAGATTTTTTCAAATACTTTAACACCTACACAGAATACCATCTACATTCTGCTATTGAGCCCATCAAGTGAATTTTTAATTTCTAAAAAAAAATTTTTTATTAGTGTATTCATACCTAAATTTTTCTCACATCAAAAATTGTCATTTGTAAATACCTTCTTTTTCTTTAGTGATAATATTTACATTGCCATTTGTTTAAAAAAAAAAAAAAACTCTTCCTGTTACTTCTTAGAGCACGGTTACAATACCTTTTTACAGTTTTTCTGTTATGCCAGTGCTGTGAGTCCTGCTTTAACCTTATGGAAATTGTCATTTTTTTGTTTGCTTGTTTTAGCAAGAAATAGACCCAGTTATGTTCAGGCTGCAAGTTCTGTCTCATCTCCTGTATGCTGTGGCTCAAATGTCTTTTGAATTTTCAAAGCTTAAGAGGACGAAAATATTTTGAGGACTTATCTATGTGAGTGCCACTCAGTCTGGGACCTAGATGGTGTTCTAACCCATAATACAGTGCTCAAAGGTTTACAATGCTTCTTAGGATCAGATCTATGCATGTGCAACTTACCCATTGCCGTCGAGTCAACTTAGAGGTGACTTTATGTGCGACTTTATGAAATCCCTGTCTTGAGCTGCTTCCTCTCTATATCTGCCTTCTGAGGGGCTACCTTCCTGGTCCACTGGCAAGAATGTTGGGGCTTTAATCTCTTCATTCTGCCACGCGGTTAAGTGACTGGGTCTGTCTATGGGGCGAAATAATGGTATGATAGAGACAGAAAATGTAACAGACATTCCTCTACACTCTTTGGACTTAGAGTATTAGGTGTTTGCCCCCCTGCCTGCCTGCCCATCTCTCTCCTTTACAGACCGTCTACCCCCCACATGAGAGAAAGAAGGATTGTCTTGGACCTATTTCTATCCACAACCTGAGTGTAGTTATGAGATTTGGGCTCATTTAATTTCAGCCTCTGGAATATTCATACTTTATGTTCTGGTTTCCTCCCCCAGCCACCTTCAACCACTTCCTTTGCAGAGTCCTGAGATAGCATCCCATGCATTTGTCCAGATACTTAGTTGTCAGATACCAGCATAGCCACCGGGGAAGTGTTGGTTGTGGTTGGGGGGAGGGACTGTACACTGAAGGAGCTGCAAGACCTGGCTGCCTTGTGTGAGCAGGACCGGGGTGTGCTGAGGGACGAGTGCTGAAGGTGCTGAGTCAAGGGGAGTTTAACGTAAAGTTGGGTCAAGAAGAGTTTGTTGATATGGGGGAACTCTCTCCTAAAAAGGATTTATTGCCATTGTAGGGGTTCTGGAAATGGGTTTAATATGCTACAGGGATTGCACTTGGAAGCTTGGAAAAGGCAATGGTCCACATTCTATGAAATCAAAATGCCGTTACTGCTGTGTCAGATGTTGAAAAATGGGGGAAAGTCTCTAATACATGGACATCCAGAGTGAGTTCTCTTAAGACCATTTTTGAGAAGTCCTGAAGGACACTCCTCTCATCAGAACAATAAGGAAGGCACGGTGGAGGGGAGTGGCAGCAAAGTGAAACTTAGCGATGTCTGTCCTCTGGAGGCTTCGGTTGTGGGTAGGAGACAGCTGCCTAGTAGCAATGGGAATAATGGGGTCCCAGAGCAGCAGAAGCCAGGTGGAAGCACTTAACTATCAGAAACAAGGTGTATGTCATTACTGTAACGGTCAGCAGGTCAATATATTATCTACTGGGGCATAAAAAATTATCATAAAACATAGCAGGTATTAGATAAATGGAAAAATACTCCATTCATGCTAATAAAATTTCGAAGTAGACAAATATACTGTTATTACTTTTATGACCCAGCATACTTTTCTAGGTGAATTAATGAGCTAGAAAAGTTAAGGAATGAATTAAATATTAAAACAGATTTTCTTCTTTTTATGATGATAATATAATTGCATACCTAGAAAATGAGGATAAAAATTTTGGTAAACTGACAAGCCAAATATACCAAAATCAATGACTTCTCTCCAATCTAGACATAGTGCCCAAACTTGGAAGTTTCAGCGTGGGAGGAATAAAGACAATTTTCTTTACTACATGATTGCATCAAATTGTGTCCAAAACCATGAACTACTTAGGAAAATGTTGTTTTGACTGGAACAGAAAAGAACCTATTTGAAGTAGAGGAGGAAATAAAATTAAACCTTAATAATGCAAAAAATATGTTTTATCAAATGGGAAGTCTTGTTTAATCAATGACAGTCCCCCAAAATCAACATACAAATGTATTGCAATTCCCATTAGAATATTTACCTAGTTATTTGTTGAACTGTATACAGTAATCTTAAGATGCAAATAGTATAACGGATACAAAAGAACAGACAACAAAAACATGAAAAAGAAGGAGGCTGCTTCATCAACTAACGGAACAAATATTACATAGCATAGGAACTGAAAGCTAGACCAAGGAAACGAAGTAGCAAATCCACAAAGATTATCATAATAACCGTTAATACAGAGGTGGTATTTCAACTCAGGAAAATTATGGTTTATCTTATAAATGCTGCTGACTCAACTGATCATTCTGGGCAAAAAAAAAAAAAAAACTTCTAAGAATGTGATACATCAGCGATGGATTTGGGAAATTATGGGAAATGTCGATGATAAGGATTAACAACTATTTCCATTTTATACAAGGAAGACAAAAGTTGAGGACTTGCAAAATGAGCAATGAATTCAAAAGACCGTTCAGAGCAAATACGAATGGCTAATAAGCATAATCAAAGTTGTTCAAAAACACTGGCAGTGAAGAAAATATCAAAGTCCCAGTGAAACTGGCACAATTTAAAAATCTACACCACCTATGGCTGGGGCCGGGGGGTGCTGTGGGGAGAAGGGTGCCTCAGACATGGCTGGAAAGGGGCGTTATGACAGCCTTTAGGGGAAAGACACGGACATGGCTCTGTAATTTTGAAACATTCTTTGACCTAGAAATCTCACCCTTTGGAATCTATCCCATGGAAGCAAATCCTCTAGTATACAAAGGACGGTTATTGTTAATAATGGCAAAATCGACTGCCATGGATGGTGGAAAGATAGATAATTTATGGTAGAGCTAAATCAATAAAATTTAGGAGTCATTAGAATGAAAAAGAACTCTGGTAGTTAAATAGGAGAAATCTCTGTGAAGTATTATTGAAGGAGAAAATCAAGGTGCAGAGAAGTCTGTATAAAATGAGCACATTAGGGTAAAGCAATAGCAATTGTTTGAGTATGCTTGAATACCTGTTTGTGTTTATGTGAGTGTGTAAATGAGCAGACGAAGATACATGTATGTCTGTGTGTGCTCGTATAAGCAAGGGTAAAAGAGACTACTTACCACATTGTTAACCTGAAGCACCTTGGATTCACTTCTGGAAAAGGACTGGCGGGGGCGGGGGAGTTAGAACATGCAGGAAGAGCGGACTTAGAAAGCACGGGTGATATGTGTTTCCACTGTAGTAGTGCTATGTATGAGTCTAGATAGTGTATACAGTAATTGCTCTCATCTATTTAAACGCTTTATGTGTAAATATGAGTTCAATAAAAAAAATTTTTTTTTTAGTGCTATGTATGAGTCTAGATAGTGTATACAGTAATTGTTCTCATCTATTTAAATGCTTTATGTGTAAATATGAGTTCAATCTTAGAAGACCCAAAAAGGCAGTGTTAGTGCCATACCTAATGACCTTCAGGGAATCAGCAATTTACAGAGCACTGTGGGTAGTGTATGACCCAATTTCCATTAAAGCAAACAAACCAGGGGATCTACTTGCGAACCTGTGACTGTGTGTATGTGTCCCAGCTGAGAAACGTAGGGAAAGATACACATGTGTCTGTTAACATTGGATGCCTTGGGGGTGCAGGACCAAATTACATATGAGGTTGGGACCATGACTGTAACTTTTTCCTTATACAAATCTGTACCCTTAGAGGTGTTATACAAAAGACTTTCAGAGCTTTGAAAGTTGATAAACATCATCATAGATACATTATTTTAAAAACATTTTGTTGGATTTTTTTTTTTGAACAGGGGGAAAATATCTTTAACAACAGATACAAAGATTTTAATCACTGGAAGAAGAGCACACCACAGACTGCTCAACAGTCAGACCCAGCAGTTTTCTTGCTTGTTCTTGGAGACAATGAGCTCTTCTGGTCTCTACACCCGGAAATGACCAGCAAGAATTTTGTAAGGGTCCATGAAGTTACTCCTCAAATGTTTCTTGCAAGTACATGTCTACAGATAAAGGAAGAAGGCTGGACACCACATGCAGTTCACTAGGTAACTCACAGATGACTAGAAGATTCTCTTTCCCTGATATGCCACTACCACTTCCTTCCACTTGTTGCTCTGCTGGAAAACGTACCCTTTGCATGCTATACCTTTTCCTGGACTGAACATAGAGGAAGTTAACTGGAAAGATGCAGCTTTTAAGGAAAAATATTTCGACCAATAGCTCCAGGGACAGTAGGACCCCCCCAGCCAGCCTATGGCCACTGTGGGAATGCCGGCCCCCTCACTCTCTTGTACCTCTGAGCACCCAGGGCTTTCTGTTTGATCATCAGAGACTGCAAAATTCACCTCGCCTGAAAGCCCTCGCTTCCTCCGCCTCTGACCCTGTCCCTCGCAGGAGAGTCTGTCACTCTGAGAAGTACAAACAGGGCAGCCTGTTGTTGGAAATGCCCCTCCTGGAGGCCCTGCCCTCCCTTCCTTGCCCCTGAGGGCTTCCCTGTGCCACTTGGGGTCTCATCACCGAGGGAAAGACATACCCCTGGCACCTCCAGGGTTTCCCAGCTCCTAGTGCTTGCTGTTGTGGCTGAAACTTGGCCTTTTCTGCTCATTATCGAGTCTGGGTCTTGGGAAGACTCATCTATGAGCCCAAGGATTTGGTCTTAGGGATCCCTGGGGCCTGTCCATCACCACCATCCTCCCATCAATTCTCCCTCTGTCCTGGGACCCCTCACTCCTCTTGGGGGCGCTGCTGTGGGAGACAGAATCCCCTGGGCACAATGACACTAATGATAGTAGTACCTTATAACAAAAATGTTTACTCTGAAAACACTATAACATGTCTTGGGATTTTATATTTGTAAATAGAAGATCATCCAATGTGCTCCCTCCCCCCTTTATTTGCTGAATGTTCAGGGAATTTGCTCCTTTGGAACATGGGAATGACCTCATTTTCTTGAACTTTTATAATATTTTGTGACTTCTCCAAAAGGAGTTTCCTATGAAAGTGATTTTCTTAGTAAATTTAAACACGCAAATGGGAGAAATTTTCACCTCTTTTTTAAAAAATTTTTTTTCACCTCTTTTTAAGGGAAGCCTTTCATAGAAGGAATTATACTTAAAAGTTAGAGAATAATTTGTATATTTAGTTAAGACCCTGACAGGTATACCTCTTCCTTGTACCCTTCTTAACCAAGCCACAGTAATAGGTTAAAATTGTTTCCTCTTGAAAACAATTGAACAGAAGCCCCTTACCATGTCCTTATTAGATGAGTGACTTCAGAGTGATGCAGATAACATATGTTTGGCTGAAAGCCTTGATGCCACAAACCTGAGAGGCTAGGACACAACCACCTCACCTGTGTGTGTCTAGGAGGGTTGTGTGTGTCAACATAAGGTCTATCTATGTACACTTCTGAACATGAGGGAAGGATTCGAGACCTCAGGACGAAGAGAGAAAACAGACGGGGCCAGGTTGGGTGTATGAGTGTGGTGTGGGGTGGAAAGTAGCGAAAGCTCTCAGAAGCAAGTTAGCGGCCAGGCAGAGGACCAAGGAGGAAACAGGAAACAGGGCTGGAGAGGTCCAGGGCAGCATGGGCAAGCAGCTGAAAAGATGAAGGAGGGCAGACACTGGCTGATGAAAGCGTGCACAATTAGGAACCACAGAAGCTCAGGTTCAGTTTGTTGTTGTCAGTTGCCATGAAGTCGATTCTGACTTGTGGCGACCCCATGTGTTTCACAGTAGAACTGCTCCATTGGGTTTTCTTGACTGTAATCTTAACAGAAGCAGATCGCCAGGACTTTTCTCCCCAGTACTCCTACTTTTAGGTGAGCTGTTGAGCACAAACTGCATCACCTAGGCACTTTTACCTCCTTAACCTATACTTCAAGCTAAGTAGAGTAGGAATTTAAAATGCTATCCTGAAGTGAGGCTTTGCTGTGACTGGGTGTTAAGCCTTGGAAGAGGAGAAGGGGATTTCCTGGATCTAGGGGGATGGGGTCTTCCGCCCAAGCCCAGGCTGGGGACAGCATAGCTCACAGTGGTACAGACACAGTGCTTCCTCATGCCACCCACTTTCATAAGCTCCTGAGAAATTTTACTTCTTTCGTTATTCCTGACATGACATATTAATTCAATCTTATTTGAAAATATGATACAAATGAATAACTGATCTCCCTAAACACCCTTCACCCCCGTCCCAGTTGCCCAGTGGCTTCCTCAACATAGGTTCCCAAGCCTGAACAATTGAGTAGCTAGTCTGTGCCTACTCAGAAAGGCCCTTAGAGTTACAGTAGTGTTCTTTGGTTCACTCACTCATTCCTTTATTTATATCACTGTTTTGTTGTCTACTAAATGACAGCAAGTACTTTCTCTGGGAGAGCCACTTCATCTCCTCACTCAAAATCCATATCTTGTCTCCAAATCTTGTCTGGTGAAATCAGACTCTTTGCCACACACCTCCTGTCAATCAGAAAGAATTTTTCTCCCACCCCTACCTTGAGTCTTAGAGGTTTCTCCTTCCCATATTGCCATTTCATCCTGACTGGGTGAAGGTAAACCAAAAAAAAAAAGGTCCCCCAAAGGATGTTCACCCCTCTGTTCCAAGCTCTCACGAGTTGGGAACTCCAACTGAGGAATCACTCTCTGTGAACTGGTAGCTTAAGTTGCTCTCCCACAGGAGACCTCAGATCGACAACCTCTCCAAAGAGCAGTTGGATCTGAGTGAGCACCAAGGCTTCCATAACACTTGTGTGACATCATTGCTGACATTGTTCAGTTTCGAGGGCCCAGTTTGAACCTAAACAAGACAAACATGGCAGCTTTTGGAGGTGTTGGGAGGATTGGGGGAAACTTAATAATAAGTATGTAATAAAAATGAATTGAAAGTTTTCCCTGCCTTCAAAGAGGTTACCATTCTATTGGAAAGAGAAATGTGAGTTCAGGGAATGATAATGGAGTGTGACGGGCTGTGGTTTCTCCCAAACCTCTCATCTCTGAATTTTAGATGGCTGTTTACTAGCTTGGAAGACCCCAGATGCCATTCACCAAAACTGGATGCAGAACATTTTCTTAATAAACTTCCTTATGCCAATTACCTACACGTCCCCCGAATCCATGGTCCCCAGACCACCGCCCCTGCTCTCCTGTCCCTCAAAGTATTTGGTTGTGATCAGGAAACTTCTTAGCTTTTAGTTTAGTCCAGTTGTGCTGACTTCCTCTGTATTGTGCGTTGTCCTTCCCTTCACCTAAGATGATATTTGTCTACAGTTACTGTTAAAAAACTGTCTTTGGAATTGGAATTGGGATTGCATTGTATCTGTAGATGGTTTTGGGTAGAACTGACATTTTCACAATGTTAGTGAATTTTCTTCTCCCTCACTCCCCACACTCTTAACCATCAAAGAATGTTTTCTTCTGCGTTTAAACTTTTTCATGAGTTCTTACAATAGTGGTCTCATACAGTATTTGTCGTTTTGCGACAGACTAATTTCACTCAGCATAATGCCTTCCAGATTCCACCCTCAGTCCCCTGTAGGCCTGAATGCTGCCACTAGGTGGCCAGACGCTGCCTGATGGCCGCCAAGAAGAGGGAGGTGAGGAAGAGTGTGGTCTGCAGGCACCTGGAGGAGCAGCTGGAGAAGCAGAGAGAGGAGCTAAAGAGGCTGAGGGACCAGCTGGGGAGGCTGCAGAGGCAGAAGTTCAGGCTACAGAGGGTGCAGGTGCAGCACCAAGGCCAGAGCGGGAAGCACCAGAAGACCCTCTAGCACCCCCGGACTAGGAGGAGCAGGGCCTTTGGGCTGGAAGTGTGGGCCCTTCAGGAGAGACCTCCATTCAGTTTTGTTTAACCCAGCTCCCCTGGAAGATCTCCACCCTCCCTCCCCGAGTACACAGAGAGCTCCAGCCCTAGGAGGATCTGGATGGAGGAAGCCCCAGATGGCTGACCGCAGACACCAGGTCCCCTCAGAGGCTCCACTGGCCCAGAAGAGGAGAGGACAGGCCTCACCCGGATGATGAGGTCTCAGAACTCTGAGGATGAGCATGGCATAAGTAGGGAAAGGGAAATGGGATTTCAGTGGGACTTGGGAGGCTAAGGGGTCCCTGCAAGGAGAGCTCTAAGGGAGGTGTGACGGTCATGGGGTGTCACTGAGTTCTTTGCAGGAGAAGGAATCAGAGAAGCCGCAGACTGTGCGGAACCTGCCCGCAGGTGAGCAGTGAACATAAAGCCCTAAACCAAGGCCTCTGGGTCCCTTCCCAGCAGCCTGCAGGCAGAGAAAGAAGCAGGGCTTGGGAGGAGGACAGGAGGGCGGGGTGGAGGAAAAGGAGCTCACCCCAGTCATGTCTTCTGTCCTCACAGGGTGAATTTGGGTTTACGATTAGGATTAGGGGAGTGAAGGGGGAGCTGGTGTAGCAAAATCCTCCTGGGTGTTTTCCATTTCTGGATAAGAGTTGATCCAGTGCTTGCAGGATATTTTCTGTATTTAGCATGTCCTAATTGGAACTTTTTCCTCTCCAATAAATCAAGCTATTCTTTCAGGTTTTCCACATGTTAATGAAACTTGCTAATATTTTTTCTTCTTTCTGTGGTCTAACCTGACATGTCCTGAGGTCAAAGAACTGAAGAAAAAGGTTGACTCAGATGAAAGAAGCAGAGGGCAGGCTTGTAAACCCAGAGAGAACAGCAAGAACACAGGTGATCAGAGGTGAGGGTGGGAAGGGGCAGATTCAGGCCCAGACTAAGTAGTGGACAGAAAAGCCCAAATCTCAGCTGTAGCTTCAGGTCCCAGGTCTGGACATGACGGGCGTAGCCATCTCCCTGGAAGATGAGACCTCTACTGTCACAGGGAAGCCTTCGGGGACACAGGAAGGGAGGGCAGGACCTCCAGAATGAGCACCTCTGACCACAGGCTGTCCTGTGTGGATTTCTCAGAGTGACAGAGACAGCTCCTGCATGGAACAGCGTCAGAGGTAGAGGGCAGTGAAGGCTTTCAGGACAGGTGAATTCAGCAGTCTCCTAAGGATCCAAAAGGAAAATCAGAGATTCTCAGAGGTATCAGAGTGGGAGAGGTTGGCATTCCCAGGTTGGGGGGAGGCTGGTTGGGGAGGTACTGCTTTCTGAAATCTTTTCATCAAACTCTCTTCTATTCATCAACTATCTTCTCAGTTGATGTCATCTATGCTCAGTCCTGAAAAGGGCCTAGAATGCACAAGGGTGGGTTATTCGGTGTGGCAAGGTGGGGAGGAGGTAGTGGCAGCATATCCGGGAAAGAGAATCTTCTAGAGGCACATGAGTTACCTAGTGAATTGCACATGGTGTCCATTCTCCTTCATTTAGCTGTAGATGTGTGTTTGCAAGAGGTGATTGACTTCCCCAAATTATTTTTGGTCATTTCTAGTTACAGACACCAGAAGAGCACATTGGCTCCAAGAACATGCAAGAAATCCACTGATCGTGATTATTACCGTCTGTGGTATTTTTTTTTTTTTTTTGTGGTATGCTCTCCTTTCAGTGATTAAAACCTTTGTCTGTCATAGAGAATTTTCACCTATTTAAAAATATATGTCTATGTCATTTACTAATTTCCAAAGCTATGAAATTCTTTTTTATTACATGTCTAAGAATACAAATTTGTATAATGAAAAAGTTAACATGCAGAGTCCCACCCTCATATTTTGCTCCTGCTCCCCCATGGTATCCAAAGTTAATGGACACGTGTATCCTTCCCTAGGTTTCTCTGCTGGGACATGTATACACAGTCACAGGTACACAAGTAGATCTGATGGGGTGTTTGCTTTTATGGAAACTTGGTCACACTCTACCCACATTGCTCTTGCCCCTTCTTTCCCTTGACATTCTATCTTGACTCTCTGTAAGTCATTAGATATAGCATTAACTATATTTTTATGTCTTCTAAGTTACACACATAAATTAAATAGATAATAACAATTTTAGTACACTTTATCTAGACTTAGACATGTTGTTAGGTGCTATCGAGTTGGCTCTGACTCACAGCGACCCTATGCACAACACAACAAAACACTGCCTGGTCCTGGGCAACCCTCATAATGGTTGCTATATTTGAACCCACTGTTGTAGCCACTGTGTCAGTCAATCTCATTGAGGGTCTTCCTCTTATTCGCTGGACCTCTGCTTTACCAAGCATGGTGTCCTTCTCCAGGGACTGGTCCCTTCTGATAACATGTCTAAAGCCATCCTTGCTTCTAAGGAACATTCCAGCTTCTTTCAAGACAGATTTGTTTGTCTCATACATAACACTAGTGAAATGGAAACACGTTATCACCCATGCTTTTTCAGTCCACTCTTCCTGCATGTTCTAGCTTTCCACCCCCTGTTCTTTCCCACAAGTGAATCCAAGGTAATTCACTTCGACCATATGGTAAGTAGTCTATCTCATCCTTGCTTAAACAAGCACACGCACACATACATGTACCATCATCTGTTCATTTATACACACACATACATGTAAACAGGTATTCAAATATGTTCAATTGTTATTGTTCTACCCAAATGTGCTCATTTTATATATACTTTTCTGCACCTTGATTTTTTCAGTAAACTTCCATAATACTTCACAGAGATTTCTCCTACTTAACTACTACAACTCTTTTTCATTCTAATGACTTCCTATGTTATTGATGACGTAGCTCTACCATATATTCTCTATCATTTCACCGCCAATGGACAGTCAATGTTTTGTCAGCATCAATAATAAACATCCTTTGTATAGTACAGGATTCGCTTATGTGGAGTAGTCTCCACAGAGTGAGATTTCCAGTTCAAAGAATGTTAAAAGTACAGAGCCATGGCCATGTCTTTCCCCTATAGGCTGTCCTAAAGCACCTTTCCAGCCATGTCTCAGGGCTTCCTTCTCCCCACAGCCCAGCCAGCTATAGATGGTGTTGATTTTTAAATTGTGCCAGTTTCACTGGGACTTTGATATTTTCTTATCTACCAGTGTTTTTGAGCAACTTGGACTATGTTTACTGGGCATGTGGATTTGCTGTGAACGATCTGTTTGAATTCACTGCTCATTTTTCAAGTGCTTAACTTTTATCCTTCTGTGTAAAATATAAACTGTTATTAATCCTGGTCATCTACATTTCACATAATTTTCCAAATCTATGATTTGTGTATCACATTTTTGCAAGCTTTGTCCCCCAGAACAATCAGTTGAGTCAGCACCATTTATTAAATAAATATGATTTTCACACCACCTTTTTTTTTTTTTTTTTATGAATAGTTACTGTGATTTCCTAGTAGGTTTTCTATTTCAGTTGTCTACCTGTCAGTTTGTATGCTATGTAATATTGATTTGTTCTGTTACTTGATGAGGTAGACACCTGTTACTATCCTGTTATTTCAGGTTTTTCTTGTCTATTCTTTGGTAATGCAGCCCTGGTGTTGCAATGGTTAAGTGCTTGACTGCTAATTGAAAGAAAGGCTGCCAGGTCACACCCACCCAGTGGCTCTGAGGGAGAAAGGCCTGGCGGTCCGCTCCCATAAAGATTACGGCCTATAAAGGCCTACTGGGCAGTCAGACGGGACGGCTGTGAGTCAAACATCTTGTCCAAGGCTCCAGCAACAACATTCTTTGTTATCTATTGTACTACTTGTAGCTTATGATTAATGTATACAATTAAAAAACAACTACCCGAATATTCTAATTGGAAATGCAATCCATTTATGTGTTAGTTTTGGGAACCTCCATTTGATTAACAAGGCTTCCCACTTGGAAATATGGCATATTTTTTTGCACATATTCAGGTTTTGTTTTATTTACGTTAATACATTAGTTTTCTTTATATATGTCCTTCGCTGCTCCGGTCAAAACAATGTTCCCCTAAATATTTTATAGTTTTGGACACAGTTTGCTACAGTCAAGTAATAGGCAAAAGAGAACGACCAGCCTTTCCCACCCTTGCTAATTTTAGTCTCTTATGTCCACATGGGACAGAAACCCTTGATTTTGATGTATTTGTCTTTTATTCGGGTATGCAATTATATCATTATTTTGAAAATCTGTTTTTATACTTATACCAGTTATTTAAATTTTCTAGTTTAACCCTTCACCTTAAAAGTATGTTGAGTCTTACCAAAATCTTTGTCTAGTTCCAAATTTATCAGCATGAATTGAATATTTTTCCATTTATCTCTCATCTGCTAAGTTTGGGGATAATCTATTATGCCCCAATAGGTAACTAATACTCTGACCTGCTGACCGTTGTTGTAATCACACACAACTTGTTTCTGACAGTTAAGTACTTCTACCTGGCCTCTGTTGGGCTGGGATCCCATTACTTATATTGGTATGAGGTAGCCCAGCTCCCATGAACAATCTCAGCCAATAGAGAATTGTTGTCGTTTGTTGTTGTCGTTTGTTGCTGTCAAGTCATTTCCAACTGATGACAACCCCATGTGTGCAGCGTACAACTGCTTAATAGGGTTTCCAAGGCTGTGACCCTTTAGAAGGAGATCACCAGGCCTGTCTTCTGAGGCACCCCTCGGTGGGTTCAAACTGCCAACCTTTCAGCTGGTAGTTGAGCACTGAACTGTTTGTGGCACCCAGGGACCCCCTAGAGAAGACAGATATCAGTAAGTTCAATGTTGTTGCTGCTCCCCTCATCTCTGCATTCCTTATTATTTTGATGAAATGGGTGTCCTTCAGGACCGCCAAGAAATGGTCTTATAGAAACTAACTCTGCCACGGCCACATATTGGAGACTTTTGCCTCATCGTCCCACATCTGACACAGCAGGTCTGTCATTTCTATTTCGTAGATAGTGGGCCATTGCCTTTTCCAAGCATCGAAGAACAATGCCACAGCTTACGAGACCCATTTCTAGAGCCCTTGCTATGGCGATAAATCCTTGTTAGGAGAGAGTTCCCCATATCAACAAACTGTCCTTGACCCAACTTTATATTAAACTCCCCTTGACTCAGAACCTTCAGCACCCATCCTCAGCACACCCTCGTCCTGCTCACACAAGGCAGCCAGATCTTGCAGCTCCTTCAGTGTACAGTCCCTCCCCCCCTTACCACAACCAACACTTCCCCCAGTGGCTATACTGGTATGTGACAACTAAGTATCTGGACAAATGCATGGGCCGCTATCTCAGGACTCTGCAAAGGAAGTGGTTGGCAGTGGTAGGAAACCAGAACATAAAGTATAAACATTCCAGAGGCTGAAATTAAATGAGTCCAAATCATGTAACTGCATACCAGCTGTGCACAGAAACAGCTCCAAGAGAAGCCCTCTCTCATATCAAATGGGATAGAGGGTCCATAAAGGAGAGAGGTGGGCAAGTCGGCAGGTGGGAAGAAACTTAAAACTCTGGAAGAACAGATTCCTTCTCTCTGACCAGAGTATGTAAGGGCCCAAGAGTGTGGAGGAAGCTCCATTACGTTTTCTCTCTCCCTGTCTGCTGTTGGCATTTAGTCAGTTCTGCCTCAAAGGGTGTGACTTTTCGAAAGCAGATCACCAGGCTAGTCTTCTGAGACGCTTCTTGACAGACTCATGCTGCCAACCTTTGGGCCGGCTGTGGAGTATTTTGGCCCCATAGGCTGAACCAGTCGCTTATGTGCACGACAGAATGAGGAGATTAAAGCCACAGGATTCCTACCAGTGGGCCAAGAAAGCTCTCCTTCAGAGCTCAGAGAGCATCAGAGAAATAGAGAGAGGAAGCGGCACAAGAAAGAGATTCTTCAAACTTGCTATGAACTCCTGGTTCACCACCCATCCCCCCAGATGCATATGCCTTGCCCTGACCCTAAGAAGCCTTATCAAATCCTTTAAGAGCCTCACTAGGTGTTACAACGCCATCAAGATTCCAGTCTGGGTGGCACTCATGTAGATTAGACCCGAGTATCACCGCAAAGGCTTCAAAATTTGAACGAAGATGTGAGCCACAGAATACAAAAACAGGACAGAACTTGCAGCATGAACATATCTGGGTCAATTGAATGCTAAAAAAAACAAAATTAACATTTTGTTTTTCCATAACATTTAAGCAAGACTTACAGTTTTGAAATCTTAAGACACGTATTTTAAAATGCTATTCTAATCATGCTCCAAGAAATAACAGGGACATTTTTTAAATACGTGGAAAGATAGTGGCTATTTGCAAAGGAAAATTTTACATGCTAAAAATGCAATGCTAGCAATGAAAAATTCATTTGATAGTTTCAAAAGCAGAATGGTGATGACAGAGAAAAAAACTGAGTTGGAAGTAGATCAATAGAAAATATTTATTCTGAAGACAGAGAAAAAATACAGAAAAAGATGAGCAGAGCCTCAAAAACTAGACCAAAACCCTATTTCTTTATTGGAACTCCAGAAGACATGGAGAAAATGTGTGGTGCAGAAAAAAGTATTAGGAGAAATACTAACACTTTCCAAATTTGGTGAAAGACATGAACTTACAGATTCAAGAAGCTCAGCAAACCCCAATGAGTTAAATTTAAGGAATTATATACCGCAATAACATATTATTATGAAAATATTTTAAGCACACTATACGAATTCTTTTACAGTGACATGTAAAAAAGAAAACGGCGTACTGTGCTTATGACAATACCTGGGAGGGGGAAAATGCAGTTGACAAAAAAAGAAAAAATATATATAAAACATGCATTATTTGCATAAAAATATGATATATCATAATCAATGGCAGAATAACAAAGACCAAGAAAATACTCAGGAAGAAGTTAGACAGAAAACAACACATTTCAAATGGGAAAAATAATTCAAATACTCTATAGTCATTATCAGAAGCCATGGAAGCCAAAAGATTGTGAAACAACATTTTTTCAACACAAAGAGGGAAATATTAATCTATATAGATATATAATTCTATACCCAGTCATACCTTCGGGAGTAAAGCAAAAGTAATGCCATTCTCAGGGGATGGAAAACTGAGAGAATTCATCACCACCAGACTTCTGCTAAATGAAACACTGAGAAAAGTGGTTCAGGTGGTAGACTTGGAATTTCATTCATATTTCAGGAAAGCAGAAAACGTGGGAACTATGTGGATAAATATACTATGTCAACACTGTAGTCACTGCACAACATGGCACTGGACATGCCTCTTTGGAAAGGTTTTCCAGTCTCTTGGAAATGCTTGGGAATACACTCTTGGTGGCAAATCATTATTAGAGAAAGGAATTAATTTTGACAATATCTGAGAGCTGGCTGTATTCAAGTCTGGTGAATAAACTGGAAAATAAATTTTTGGACCCAAAATAAGTCGTGGAAACAAAAAAATGAGTCTCAATTCCCATGTGGCCATGAGCCAGCTCTGAAGGCCTTCCCCAGAGAGGCATTTCAAGCACATCGGGAGCAATGTCTTCCTGTTGTTTTTGCTAGGTGCCATCGAGGGGATTTCTGAGTCACCGTGGCCCAGTGTGAAAGGAGAATTGTCCCCATAGGGTTTACTGGTGTGTAATCTTAACGGGAGCAGGTTGCCAGATCTTTATTCCTTAGAGCCTCTGGGTAGGTTCAAACAATTAACATTTCGGTTAGCAGCCGAGCACTTAACTTTTGTACCACCAGGGCTCCTTGGAGCAATATCAGTACCACAGAAGTTGGTATGAACCTTCCCATGGACCTTCTCTGAGAGATAATCCCTTGCTTAAGAACCAACTTTAGTTTTCATATATACTCATTCTGCATCAAGTCTAGGTAAGAATTAGAGTGCATCCTTGAGAGGACAATATTTTATATGTGGTCATCAACAAAATATGCCTCAAGGGCAAAGTTTAAGAATAAACCAAGGGATTCCCCATCAGTCCTTGGGACCTGAGAGGGTCTTCAGGAGGATTTTCTGAGACTCAAGGAAAAGGAAGTAGTAGATGCTGCCTTCTTTTTACCACTTCCCTCCCAAACAAACAGGAACCACTGCTAAGATGTCAGGTGTCAAACCCAAACTCCTCTTCGCATCCTCTATGAAACTTGTATAGTAAGACCAGGAACCAGGTGTTCAGCTGTGTGAAGAGAAAAAAAAAATTTTTTTTTTTTTTTTTTAGTATTTCCCATCTTCCAAAGTTTCGAGTTCCAGTGGAATCCTGTTATAAGTCACTAGATCAGCCCAGGACCTGGAAGACTGAAATTCCTGGTGCTCTGACAAGTGGGAGGGGTGGGGGGGGGCACTGGGCAGAGCCTCCTTGACAATCACTTGCCCCAAGAGGCTCTGGAGGCTGCTTCATGTTAAAAGTCAAAGGCCCTTCCGGCCCAGCAGAGTAAGAGCAGGGAAAGACTTTCTCCATTGAAAGAAGAGATGGGCTCAGGAGCTGCAGGTGTGAGACCATTCAGCTTTTTGGCTTCAGGGCATCCCGGCCCCAGTTCACCTTTACAACTGGGCCTTTATAGCCTCTCCACTTCTCTCTCCCTCCCAGCTTTCTCCCAGCACCATGGGCTGTGGCTTCTGCTAGTTTCAATGTTTCAGTAGCACCTCACCCCACTCAGAGGAGGCAGGTTTGCAGGGTGGGGGGCACAAACCCATAGTGCCGCTTAGGTGTCCTTCAACAGAAACTCTCTGGAGGGGACAAGTTGGCCTGACTGATCCTGAGACCCAGACAGAGGGAAACCCAGGGGGAGGGTCATTGGTTGAGGAAGTGTCAGCACCCTCAGGGTCATGTCCCTGGGGTCATGCCCAATTGCAGGAAAAAGGAATTAGCTCTGCAGCTTGGTGTGTTGACCGTCCAGTATGAAGGCCCCGGAAGCCTCTGGAGAATTCTCAGAATTTAGTCTAATCCAGCACTGGGGAAATCCTTACTGAATGAGAGCAGCCATATTCCTGGGGATCTTTATTCTAAAACTCTCAAAGCAGTTGATACAGTCTTAGGAGGTGGGAGATAAGAAAGCTTGGGGCCACAGAGGGACTGTGGCAAAAGAGGGAGGTTCCTATCACTCCCTCTGGGGTCTTGTTCAGGATTTTTTTTTTTTTTAATGCAACTTGGGCTCCAAACAGGCATTTATCGCTGAAGTTGTATTTATGATCCTTAACTCAAATCTGGAGTTTTGAGCTTATTTTGATGATTTCTTCTTTAGTCTATGGAGAAAGGAGTCTACTATAAGCCAGTGGTGAAAGTGCAGGAAATAAAGTCCCTAGTCCTGACCGAGGTCGGCTCTGCTGCACCCCAAACTAGGGGTGACCTCCCTGGGGAGCCCTTCTGAGGGAGAAAGGGGGTGCAGTGTGTGTACCTACAGTGTGGCCTCTCGGGCTTTGCCTTCTCCTCCCAGAAGTGCAACCTCGGGCCTCCACGTGCGGACCCAGAGTTCGAGGGTGACCTCAACTCTCCCACCTTTCCTGGGTCATCCTCTGGACCCAAGTCCCCATATGCCTCCTCTGCCCTCCTATCCCAGCATAAGCGCTGTGATCAGGCTCAGGTGCGTGCACTGGGTCTCGCTCTCTGTGGCCTCAGGCTTCCCCTATTCTGGTGCGACCTGTGAGCCTGGCGGGTCTGAGTTCAGGGCAGGGCTGGGTGGGCTGGGACTGTCGCAAAAGGCTCCTGAAGCCAGCTTCATCCTGCTGCCCGCGAGCTTGCGGTGGGGCAGCCCTGGGCATCGCGCATTCCCCAGGGCGCCCCTCTCTGTGCAGCCCTGCCCCGCCCCCACCCCCAACCACCCACCCTCCGCCTCAGGCCTCCTAGTTCTAGAGGCGCCTTTTCTTGATGCCCAGATGCAACTGGGCACCGCACCGCCCCGCAGAGTCAATCCAGCTAATGACCTCAACCTGAAATGCACAACTTTAAAACTGCTAGATAGGTGGGAAATGAAACAAAAAAAAAGTAAATGTGAAACACTTAAAAAGAACAATTACAAAGATGTCACATTATGTGGGACTGACTGTATTCTCACATCATAGACTCAAAGGAGGCTTGGTTGTATGTTTCTTTGCAAATAAGTCTTAGATAAGGGAACTGGTACCAGGAGTAGATACGCAGCGTGACTTCCGGAAAATGGAAAATCTGGGATTGATTAATTGGCCTGGATGAGGCTGAAAACAGTGATAACCGCATAATATTTAATGATGACATCCTAGCAGTCTACAACATGCAGTGAAAATTTTTCTAAGTAAATTGGCACCAGAAATGGCCTTTAATCACTATACAAAATGGGTCAGTAGTTCAAGATCTCCCTAAGAAGAAGGAATCAACTCGATGGCCAAATGGTTTCAGGTTTGGGAGACCACTTTCAGGCAAGTTCCAGCAAACATGCAAAAAACAGATCATCTTAATCTTGTACATAGTCACCAAAGAAGAGAAAAATATGAGATGCTCTCCAACTTGATCCTTAAGGCTACTTTAATATTGATACCGAATTAGAAAAGAAAGGTATAAGTAATTGAGATGCAAAACCCTACATAAAATGCTGGCAAAGAACTCCAGACAAGTGTAAACCATGTAATACGCCACGATCAAGGGGGTTTATTGTCAGCATGCAATCGAGTGAACATTAAACATTTAATAACTTAATTCACCACATGTGTAGGTTAAGGAAGAAAAGACAAGGCTCACGTAAAGAGATGGCGAAAAGTAGTGATAAAATCCAATCACACTGAGACATAAGAACTCTGAGCAAACTAGGAACAAAAAAAGGAGTTCCCAAACTTGGAAAACTACAACTAGCATGATAGTTCATGGCGAAATGTGGGACATTCTCTTTAAAATTAATTAGCAATAAAACAAGGATGCTTTCTCTTATTATTTCTATGAAATATTTAACAATGGAGGTCGAAGCTAGAACAAAATGACAAGAAAAAGTATAACTATTATTATTCATAGATTATACGAATGTCTTCACAGGAAATTTTTAAAAGCCATAGAAAACATTAGAATTAATACTAATCATAAATACAAAGTAAAAAATAGAGTGAATTTCTATGCATCAGCATCAAGCCAGCTCTTTTGTAGCTTAGTGAAAGCAGAGGACACTGATAGGGAAACAGCAGGATCCAGGTGGGCTAGACAAGGAGGGGAGAGCACTATTTTACCCTAGGCTGGATTTATAAGCACAGATATGTGTGTTAGTTACCTAGTGCCGCCATAAGAAAAAAATAACACAACTGAGTGGCTTTAAAGAACAGAAATTTATTTTCTTACAGTTCAGGAGAGGCTCGAAGTCTGAATTCAGGGCATGGCTCATGTCTACTTCAGCTTCTAGCAGCTTCCAGCCACCCTTTGTGTTCCTGGCCTTGTAGATGCATCTGCTCCTGTCTGTGTCTATTCTGCTGTTTTTATAACTCAGAAGGGACTAGGTCTAGGACCCACCCTACACTGGTATGGCCTTATTAACATAATTTTAAAAATCCCCTATTTCTAAATTAGGTCACATTTACAGGTACAGTGGTTAGGATTTCAACATACCTTTTGGGGTTATACAATTCAGTCCATAATAGTGCCCTCACCAGATATTCTGGACTGAGAGTCCAAGCATGAGCAGCTGAGAGTGGTTCTATTTTTTTTCTATATTAGTTGACTGTAACTTGTATCAATGGTCACCCATATGAACTTTGGAGCAACTTATTATGAAGGACCTGGTCAACCTTTTTAACCATGTCCATTATGTGGAAAAACACACAGACTCCCATCACTGTAGCCTTGAGAAATTGATACGGGTGGAATGGGTTTGGGACCAAGACTTGCTTCATGGCCTTGATAACATGGCATAGCTGTCAGACGTCCACGTGGAGATGTCAGGTAATAATACTAACAGCTAACACTTACTGAGCACATGCACTGGTGTCAGGGGCTCTTATAAAAGCTTCTCCTTAAGAGTTTTGCTCTGCATGATAGTCCTATGAGGAATGTGCTATTATAATGCCCATTTTACAAAAGAGGTCGATACAGAGAGTTAGGCTGACATTTGAATATACGAGTCTGCACCCAGGAGGAATTTGACTAGAGCTACAAAGCTGGCATCTTTAGCTACAGATAGACAGCAGTGGACTCACTGAGTCATCCTAGACAGAGGGTGTCAATAGAGAGAACTAAGCACCGAGCCCTAGGGCACCCTGACGCCTACAAGCTGGCCAGGTGAACTGCAGCCAACAAAGCTCTCTGAAGGCCAGTGCGGTTCCTGGAAGGTGGCCTGTCCTTTCTCTAGGCCGAATTTCCCCACTGCCCCTCCCACCCACACTGGCTTGTCCCCTTCATAATGGCAGGGACAGTAAGTAACTTTCACCACTGCCCAAGATCCCAAGGTTACAATAACATTGGTATGGAAAGCAGAATGATGGAGTCAGGAAGCCTGGTGGTCACATGCAGCCAGCTGGAAAGAGAAAAGAGCAAATAAACAAGGGGAGAAGACCGTGAGCCAGAGGAGTGGGAGAAATGAAATATTTCCCAAGTGCCAAGTAAGGCTGGGCGACTGCTAGTGGCATGTAGTTCCTCATTTAAGCTTCAGAGGGACACAATGGGTGGAATAGACATTGTTACCACTTTCATCATGCAAACGCTTTATTATCTTTGATTTAAACAGTCACATGTTAACAAACCAGAAAACTGAGAAAAGTATAATAAAAGAATACATCTCATCAATTGCAGACTATAATGTTGCCTCAGAAGCTGCTCATTTTTGTTGCTGCTGTAAATATTGCACACAACCTTTGCCAAGCGAACAAGTTGTACAGGTGTACAAGCTATTGACAGCAATTACATTAATCAGCTGTGCAAACTTACCCTTATCAATGGGATTTTTCCATCACCATAAACTGAAACTCTGTGCTCTGTATGCAATAACTGCTTTATTTCCTCCCTCCTGCCCCTGTTAACCCCTAATAAACTTTCGTTACTAACCATTTGCCTGTTCTTATAAAAGGCAGGTTTCTGAATCTGAAAGCTCTTGACAAGCCACAAGGGTGAATTCGTATGGTAGCAGAAGTTATTTGCAATACCTATGTCCTACTATGGACTTGGTTCTAGAATATATAAAGAACCGTTTATAAAGCAAAAACAAAAGTCCAATAGATGAGGAAATACTTGAAAAGATTTCTATATGGCCAACATACATTCATTAGTTATCAGAGAAACTCTTAACAAAATGTCACAATGTGATACTATCCCCCACACACCAGAATGGCTAAAATGAAAAAGATGGAAAATACCAACTACTAGGTAGAGCATGGAGCAAAGGGATCTCTAATTTACTGCTAGTGAAAGTGTAATTTGGTACAACCACTTTAAAAATGCTTTGGCCATATCTACTAAAGCTGTGAACACACATGTATCCTACGACCCAGCAATTCTACTTCTAGATACATACCCAATAGAAATGGGTAGATATGTTCAGCAAAGCACATACTTCTAAGGAATGAACACTCTCATTCTGAAAGCCTAACTTTTTAAATTTTTCTTTAGATAAAGGTTTACAGAACAAACTAGCTTCTTACTAAACAGCTAGTACATATATTGTTTTATAACAACGGTTACCAACCCCATGACATGTCGACACTCTCTCTTCTTCAACTTAGGTTCCCTATTACCAGCTTTCCTGTCTTCTTCTACCTTCTAGTCCTTGTTCCTGGGCTAGTATGCTGCTGGAGCCTCATTTCGTTTTATGGGCCTGTCTAACCTTTGGCTGAAGGGTGAACCTCATGAGCGACTTCATTATTGACCTCAAAGGATATCTGGGGTCCATACACTCAGGGTTTCTCCAACCCCTGTCAAGTCAGTAAGTCTGGTGTTTTTTTTGTGAGTTAGAAGATTGTTCTACATTTTTCTCCAGTTCTGTCCTGAATGCTTCACATTCAAAGCATTATTCTCTGTCTGTTCTAAGGTGATGGCCATATATAATATGTTTATACAGAAAAGTCTAGAGCTTTCTCTGAAATTCAAGAGCAAATCTCTAGAGGCTCATGTGCTTATAGCTTCTGTTCCCTCTGCAGCTACTGCTTCTGTCTGTCCTGCTGGGCTGCACCACATGGAACCAGTTATAAAATTCAACTTCATCTTATAAATTCACAGGAGTCCTACTCACACAAAATTTTTATTGGCTATGAGAACAGGTGTATAGATAAGGTATAGAAGGGATTTCTATTGCAGCAAAGCAAAACCTTAAAATGAAATGGCTGGGAATGGCGGGCCTCCTTCTGTAAAAATGCTTTTCTATATGGAATATGGGAAAATGCAGTTAAGATATGGCTTATGCAAAAAGGCAAAAAGGAATGTTTGCAGCAATTTGGTAATCATTTAGATCACCTGTAAAAATATTTTCATCCTTTTTCTCATAGCTTGCAGGAAAAAAAATTCCAAAAGGATCACATATTTAAAAGTAAAATATGCCACCATAAAAATTTCAGAAGAAACTATGAGAGATTTTGTTTTGCTTTTTATTGGTAAAAGAGAAAGATTTTCTAAAAATCCCAAAGCTGTGAAGGCTAAAACTGGTAAGATATAGATACAGATCTTTGGCATAGCAAAAACTATATGAAGAAAGCAAAAACACAGGCAAAAAGCTGAAAAAAAAATTGCAGGCTAAGGATTTGACTAGACATTTCTCCAAAGAAGATATAGAAATGGTCAATAATCACATGAAAAGAAGCTCAACCTCATTAGTCATTAGGGAAATGCGAATCAAAACCAAAACGCACTATTATTTCAAAACCACTAAGATGGCTCAAATCAATAGGATGGACAACATATGTGGTGAGGATGTGGAGAAACTGGAACCCTCATACATTGCTGGTGGACATGTGACACGATCCAATCAGTTTGGAAAACAGTTAAGTACTTGCTCAGAAAGTTAAACATAGAGTTACCATGCATAGCAATTCCACTCCTAGGTATGTACCCAGGAGAGCTGAAGCATGTTCACATAACAACTTACAAAAGAATTTTCATAGCAGCATTATTCATAAATAGCCAAAATATGGAGAGAATCCAAATGTCATGAACTGATAGACAAGCTGTGGTATATTCGTAGACTGGAATATTAGTCATTAAAATACATGCAACAATATGGACGAACTTTGAGAACATTATACTAAGTGAAAGAAGCCAAACAGAAATGACCGCATGGTGCGTGACTCCATTTATATGAGATGTCCAGAACAGACAAACCAACACAGACAGAAAGTAGATTAGTGGTTGCTACGTCTTGGACGAAAGGAATAATGAGGATGACTACTAATATGTAGGGCGTTTATTTACAGGGTACTGAAAATATCCTGAAGCTAGACAGTGGTGATTGTTGCACAACTCTGTCCATATACTAACAACCACAGAATTGTGCACATTTCAAAGGGCAATGTTATGGCGGGTGAATTATCTCTCAATAGAAATATTTGTGACTCCTAAAAGACTAACTTTTCAATTCAATATATAGAACTTATAAATCAGTAGGGGAAAAACAACCCAACTTTACCATGTCTCTTTCCAACCAAAGTGAAGGGGGTACATTCAGTTAGTACACTTTATTTTTGTCTCTCTCTTCATTATAGAAGTTCTGTTCTCATTTTATATAACTTTAAGTTATGCGAGTACTAGTCTCCATTTCCTTACCCCTGTTTTCACTATTGTAACTACATAAAGAGAGCAGTACCATGGTTTTTATAAAAAGCCACCCACTCATTCGTTCACTCAAATCAGTTTTGAGTGCTTCTTAGGCACCAGGAACCAGGATACTCTTGCAACACAGCAGAGAAGCTCCTGCCTGCACGGGCCTTCTATTTGTGTGGAGCAGTCAGATGATAAACCAGCCAAACAGCATGGAATGTTACCTAACATCAGGGAGGAGGCGTGTGATTTTGGAGGTGTCCCGAGCTGTGTCTCTCTCGTGAAGAGTTCTCTCTTTCCTCTAAACCCAGTGAAAAGTACACACTTCGAAGGAACTGTGGGGTCGGTAAGTGTGAAAAAGAGATTTCATTTCAATTTCATTGTGTTGGTTTCACCTGCTACGCTGTCAGCATTTTTTTAAACATTATTCTGCAGCTAATATCAACCCCTCTCCAAAAAAAACACTCTTGCCATGCGGTTGATTCCTACTCACAGCGACCCTATAGGACAGGGTAGGGCTTCCAAGGAGTGGCTCATCTTAGGACACAAATAACTCCTGCTTATGAGAATCTGAAAGCTGTTCAGTGTGGATGTGTGAGGGACTCAGCAACACTTACGGTGATTTCCCAGTAGGTGGGGTGCAATAGTGTGAGCATCAGGAGTAACGAACCCCATGTGCACTTTGCATCCTTCCACAGATTATGACACAACAAACATTCCCTCCTCATCGTCCTGCATCTTGTAAGAGAACAGAGGGAATTGTCAGGCAGGACCCTTTGAAAACGCATGGCAAGAAATTTTATTGAAACATTAAATTCAACATAAAATCTTTCTGCATTTTCCTTCCTTCCCTACCTTATTTCAAAGAGGTAGTTGGACTCACAGAGTTGAATCCCTGAAACCTGGAGACTCTGAAGAGTCTGTGGTAAAAGCCTCAGCTCACTGGATTAATCACACTGAGTGAACTGGAACCCAGGGGAAGAGTGGGAGTCAGACAGCAGAGTCCTAGACATTGGGAAGGGGTGGGGCCTGCTTCTTGATAAAGCCCTGGGGTAGGTGGTAGCACCTCAAAGGGTGATGCAGGCACGTAAGTAGACAGACCCCCTTATGGTGTTCCCAGCCCTGCCAACGTTCTCATGCTCCAGCTGGGAATGGAAGCCGCAGAAGCAATGCTTCTAGAGAGATCCCCCACATAGGCTGGGGCAATGGGTGTGTTAAAGCTCTTCTCCAAACCTTGGTCCTTCATTAGACTCCAGGAATTACTGCATATCTGGGTGAGGGGCACCCTAAAAATAAACCAACACCAAAAAAAAAAAAAAGCCCTGAAAAAAAAAAAAAGTGTTAAAATTTCATCGCAATTTTGTAAGCCAAGAGCTCTGAGTTGGAATTCAGTTAATTGAAAGAAATATGTTTTCTTGCACACATGAATTTGTGCAGATTCACAGTTACAGTTCATATTATTCATTCATCCATGGAGCCAACAAAGATTTACTATATAACAGCTACATGTGAGATCCTATGGCAGTTGCTCTGATGATGAAATGACTCGGAGAAGTGCCCTCATTGCCTGCTGAGAGAAACAGCCAAGTTAACAGTTGTTATCAATCATGTATTGCTGTGTAACAAATGACCCCAAATTATAGTGTCTTAAAAGAGCAAGGATTTACTAAGCTCACAATTTTTCAAGTTGTCCATTTGGGGTTCTTCTGACCTGGGCCAGGCACAGTGGCTCACAGCATGGCTTCCTCATGTGTCTACTATTTGGTTCCAGGTCAGGTGGGAGCCAGTTCATCTAAAGTCAATTCAGTGACGCCACAGGATCCTCTCTCCATTGGTCTCTCATCATCTAGTAGGCTGGCCTAGGTTCGCTTCCATGAGTTCTCAGGGTTTAAGAGCAACAAAAGGGAAAGTCTCAATGCAAAGTCTTTCAACTCTCTGCTTGTATCAAGTTTCCCACTATCCCAATGTCCAAAACAATGATAACGTCGGCCCCAACTAAGGGGTGGAGAAAGACTCCTACTGCTAGTGAAAGGCACTCCAGAGTCTCATAGAAGGCATGGGCATGGAGAGAGGACAAATGTGTAGACATTTTTTAAACAACCACAACAAGTAAGTGCAATTGTGTTTTATGCTGTGGTAATCGGTTTTGCAGGTACAATGAAGTACGGAGCAAGAAGTGAACAAATCTACCAGAAAAATATTTAGGGAAGACCACAACCAGGAAGTGATGCCTGAATCAAGTTGGGAATATGACTGGATAGTTAAGGGGTGACAAAAGGCCCAGGTCCAGGAAGCCCCATGTCTTCTCCAGAGAGAAGTCTGAGGGGACAGGGTGAGGCCACTGAGGGAATTGCTACATTTGTGAATAGGTACAAATTATCTTTTTTTTTTTTTTTTCCAACCACTCCTCCCTGTTCTATAGATTGGAGTCACAGAAAATGAGCCCCTAGCATTTCCCTGTTGAAACTTTTATTTTACTCTGAGAAGTCAGCTTCTTCCCCATCACCACCCCAACTTTCTTAATTTCTTCCTCAAATGATCTCTTTATTTGCTAGTTCCTTTTCTAAACAGTTTCCAGAATGAAAGCAGAGTATGGAAGATACAGAGGTCATGGACTTTTCCCAAGTCAACTCCTAAACCTCCCATTCTGGCTGACCACAAAAGTCCTGAGTCTTAGCATTTGTGGGTGAGGTCATAAGCCCAGTCTGTTTCATGGGGTCAGGTCTTTTAACCATGCTTCACCAGAGGATAGGCCAGGAGATGGGAGTGGAGAGAAAATCTTCTAGTCACAGGGAAGAGCCTGTGTGAAGCCTCAGAGGCTAAGGAGACCTGAGAGGCATTCAGAGTGGACATTGTATGACCAGAGCTGGAGAGACATGATTCCAACAGGCTGAAATGAGCAGTTTTGGAAAAAGCAATTCCCTGCCACGCTGTAACGATTCCCTGTACTCTCTCTCTCCCCACCAAGGGATAGTAACCCCATGGGGTACAGGGAAAAGTTACAATTCATTTTTAATACAAGCCCTGTTTTCACAGTCTGGGCCTGGCAGGTTTCAAGCCCCTATTTAAACAGTTCCATGTTTTCCTTTTGCCCTATTTCACTTTAAAGTGGTCCCATGGAACTGAGCAATGTCAGCAATGATGTCACACAGGGTTATGGAAGCCATGGTGCTCACGCAGATCTCACCTGCTCTTTGGGGAGGGTGTCGATCTGAGGTCCTGTGGGAGAGAACCTGGAGCTACCGAATCATGGAAATTCCTGACTAAACCAGAGTCCCCAAGTCATCAAAAGGTCGTGCATCATCAAGAACTGGTAGAAAGTATAAAGATCCTTCGGAAGACCATCATGTTTGGACATCTTCATCCAGACAGGATGAAACGGTGATACATGAGGAAAAAGCCTTTCTTTAAGACTCTAGATAAGGGTGAGAGGAAAAATTGTCCCCGACTGATCTGTGCTAGAAAACAAAGGCTCTGGTTTCCACCACAAAAGAGAGCCACGATGGGACAAGATGAAGGATTTGGGGTGAATGATAAGGTCATAAGGAGGATTGTCCTTAGAAAGCACTTTCTGTCATCTGGTAGGTAATTAACCAAAGTCTTATATCAACAACAAATGTAGGAATAAGTGAGGGATCAAACTAAGGAATTCATTGGGGGTTCGAATGCTTTCCAAACCGGGTGCAGACAAGGCACTCTATTGTTTAGGATCTGTACCTGGTGGAAAGGAAGGAAGCCAGTGGGGCAGAGAGTGTAGGATAGGGGAAAGGGTGGTTAGAGAGAAGCATACTTAGTTACTATATTTTCTAATGACATGATATTAATATAGTATGTGAAGAATTAAGAAAAAGTCTCAGGAGGTTCTGGGAGTGGGAGGTTGAAGAACCCCAGGGCCCACCTCACTGAGGGCAGAAGGAGGGCTTGCAGACTCCTCCCCTAGATCCAGGAACTCCCCTTCTCCTCCTATGTCTCCTCCCCACCTCTCCCCAAGGGTCTAACAAACCATCACAGCAAAGATAGGTATAGAATTTTTTTACATTCCTGCTTAATCTGAATTTTGTCTAGGGTCTCAAATTGCCTACTCTTTTCAGGCCAGTTTTTTTGCCCTCCTCACTACCATTATCTTTGCTGCTCTCCACCACTACTCCAGTGCTGCCTCCACTGGCCCTATTTCCTCCTGCTTCCTAGTTTTCTGACTGGCCTCTAAAACCCTTTTGAGAGATCCCCCTCCACATATTCTGTCTGTCACTGAGCTTGCAGTCCCCTCCCAAGCTGCTTCCATCTCTTTCTTCCTTAACTCACCAATCCTACCCTCATACTTAGAAAAATACAGACCCTTATGTTGACAAATGCAACCCACACACACACTCAGTTGATGTGGTTGTGTCTTGGCTACTGAGTTTTGTGCCTTCAGACTCTCAAATATGGACACCTCTTTATGCCTCAGACTGAAGGAGTATTTCTCATAATGACATGGGGAGAGCTTTCCGTTCAGGGAAAGGCAATTTTAATATCCTGCTGTGAACTGGTTAAGGGTTTAAGGAGAAGCTTTAAAAAAAAAAAATTTTTTTTTTAATTATACACAAAAATGCAAATTATGCTCTGTCTTTAAGTATAAGTCCTTGTATAAAAAGCCTTCCCTAAAGGGCCACACAAACCAGAGACTCCATCAGCCTGAGACCAGAAGAACTAGATGGTGCCCAGCCACAGTCAATGACTGCCCTGACGAGAACACTTGCTAGTTATAAAAATGATGGTACCCTCAAATACAGCCCTTATACTGACAGAAAAAAACAAAATGGATGTCAGAGATACTCTGAAACTTGCTCTTGAACGTAAAGTAGTGAAAGCAAATGCAAGGAATGATGAAGTAGAAGAGCTGAGGAGAAGATTTCAAAGGGCAGCTAAAGAAGACCAAGTATGATAATGACATGTGCGAAGACCTGGAGTTAGAAAAATAAAAGGGAAGAACACGTGTGGCATCTCTGAAGCTAAAAGAACTGAAGAAAAAATTCAAGCCTCGAGTTGCAATAGTGAAGAATTGTATTGGCAAAATATTGAACAACACAGGGAGCATCAAAATAAGATGGAAAGAATACACAGTGTGATTGTAGAAAAAAAGTGGGTCGATGTTCAACCATTTCAGGAGGTAGCATATGATCAAGAACTGATGGTACTGAAGGAAAAAGTTCAAGCTTCACTGAAGGCATTAGCAAAAAACAAGACTCCAAAAATTGACAGATTACCAGTTGAGATGTTTCAACAAACTGATGCAGTGCTTGAGGTGCTCAATTGTCTATGCCGAGAAATTTCACGAGCCCACTGGAAGAGATACATATTTGTGCCCATTCCAAGGAATGTGATTCAACAAAATGTGGAAACTATCGAACAGTACCGTTAATATCAAAAGCCAGTAAAATTTTGCTGAAGATCATTAAAAAGAAGTTGCAAAAGGACATTGACAGAAAAATGCCAGAAATTCAAGTTGGATTCAGAAGAGGATATGAACGAGGAATATCATTACTGATGTCTGACTGATCTTGGCTGAAAGCAGAGAATACCAGAAAAAAGTTTCCCTATATTTTATTGAATATGAAAAGGCATTAGACTATGTGAATCATAGCAAATTATGGATAACACTTCAAAGAACGGAAATTCTAGAACACTTAATTTTGCTCATGTGAAACCTGTACATAGACCAAGAGGCAGTTTTTATGACAGAACAAGGGGATACTATGTGGTTTAAAATCAGGAATCGTTTGTGTCAGGGTGGTATCCTTTCATCACATTTATTCAATCTGTATGCTGAGCAAATAATCCAAAAACTGCAGTATATGAACAAGAACACGGCATTCGGTTTAGAGGAAGATTCATTAACAACCAATGATACGCAGATAACACAACCTTGCTGAAAGTGAAGAGGACTTGAAGCAGTTACTGATGAAGTACAAAGACAACAGCCTTCAGTAGGGATTGCACTTCAATATAAGAAAAACAAAAATCTTCACAACTGGACCAATAAGCAACATCATGATAAACAGAGAAAAGATTGAGGTTATCAAGGATTTCATTTTACTTGGTTCCACAGTCAAAACCCATGGAAGCAGCAATCAAGAAACCAAATAATGTATTGCAAATCTGCTGCAAAAGAACTCTTGAAGGTGTTGACCAGCAAAGGTGTCACTTTGAAGGCTAAGGTGTGCCTGACCCAAGCCATGACATTTTCAATCGCCTCATATGCATGTGAAAACTGGACAATGTATAAGGAACACCAAAGAAGAAGTGCTGCCTTTGAATTATGGTGTTGGTGAGCAATATTGAATATACCATGGACTGCCAGAGGGACAAACAAATCTGTCTTGGCAGATGTACAGCCAGAATATTCCTTAGAAGCACGGATGGTGAGTGTTTGTCTCATATACTTTGGACATGTTATGAGGAGAGACGGATCCCTGGAGAAGGACATTATGCTTGGAAAGTAGAAAGTGAAAAAGAGGAAGACCCTCAATGAGACGGATTGACACAGTGGCTGTAACACTGGGCTCCAGCATGATAACGGTTGTGAGGACGGCATAGGACATGGCGGCATTTCCTTCTCATGTATGTGGGGTCGCTCTCAACTGAAACTGCCCTGCTGACACGTAACAACAACAACATCCCGTTTGTATCACCGCCCGTCTGTCGGTTTGCATGTTGCTAGGATGCTGGAAGCTAGGCCACCAGTGTTTTAAAAATCACCAGGTTATCCATGGTGGACAGGTTTCGGTGGAGCTTCCAGACTAAGACACACTAGGAAGAAAGGCCTGGAGATCTACTTCTGAAAATTAGCCAGTTAAAGCCTTACAGATCACAAGAGAGTACTGTCCAGCTCACTTGCTTTGGACATGTCATCAGGAGGGATCAATCAGTCCTAGAGGAGGATATCACGGTTGGTGAAGTAGAAGGCCAACAAGGGTGTGGGAGACTCTTGGTGACACGGACTGGCACATAACCCGTAATGATGGAATCTAAATTGCTGGCAGTTGTGAGGATGGCACAGGACCTGGCAACGTTTACTTCTGTTGAACCTAAGTTCACCATTAGTCGGCGTCAACTCGATGGCAACTAGCAAAATCATACTGTTTGAAAGAACTGAGATATGAACTTGATACAATATACCAAATAAACATGTGAAAAGATCTCATGTTTACTATTAAAGAACGGGAATTGATAATACAACTTTGAAATCACTGGAAGGAAAAAGAAAGTAAGAAAAATTTGATCATTCCAATAAAAAAAAAGAAACAGGAAAGGTAGAATGATAAAAAAAATATAAACAGTGAATATGAAGTATAATATGGAATTACATCTACATGTTTCAGTAATAGCAAGAAAAAAGGATTAATACCTTAGAAAAATACATGTATGCTCAGCTTAGACTTTCAAATCAGCCATATCTTATTCATAAAAGAAAATTAAAACATAATGACAGAAATTTTTTAATTATGTAAATGAAGAAATTTCTACTGTCTAATGGCTACGTGAACAACACTCTGCCAGATACTGCTGATACATAAATGATTAAGGAAAGATTCCTTGCAGTCTCGTGAGAGAAACAGCCCAGTTAACCAATCTATCAGTTATTGATTACGTGTAATGAAAGACCCAAAAATGAAGTGCCTTAAAATAACAACCAGTTACTTTGCTCACAGTTTTGCAGGTTGGCAGTTTGGGGTTCTTCTGGTCTGGGCCAGACTCGGCCACTCTCGGCTGGGCTCCCTCATGTATCTGGAATCAGCCACCATGTCAGCTGGCGGGCAGAGGGCCTGAAATCTTCTCAGCTGGATTCTCCCTCTAATGGTTTTTGTCATTTATTAGGGTGGCCTGGGCTGTTCCTATGGGTTCTCAGGGTTTGAAGAGCAGCACAAGGGCAAGGAGGAGCCCTGGTGGTGCAGCGGTTAAGGGCTCTGTCGCTAAAGGAGAGGACTTCAGTTCGGACCCACCAGCCGCTCTGCGGAAGAAAGACGTCGCAGTCTCCTTCTGTAAAGATTACAGCCTTGGAAACCCTATGGGGCAGTTCTACTCTGTCCTTCAGGGTCACTATGAGTTAGAATATACTCAAGAGCGATAGGTTTGGTTTTTCCTAAGAGGGCAAGCCACGGTGTCTGGCCATTGCAAGTCTCCGCTTCTATTAGTCTTGGTACTGTCCCAAAGGCCAAAGCAATCATAGATCAGTCCCAGTTCAAGGACTGGAGGAAGACTCTTGCTCTTAAAGACCAAGGGAGCTGCAAAGTCATATGAGAATGCATGGATACAGACAGAGGAGAACATGTGGCCATTTTTGCAACCAGCACAGCAAGTAAATGCAATCAAGTCTGTTTTGAGTTGTGGCAGAGAAGTTTCTTAAGTACAATAGAGTACAGAGCAGAGGTGGTAAATTCTACCAGGTGTAGGGCTGGAAAGTCTTCCACCAAGAAGGGATGCTTGACCTAAATTTGGAAATATGAGTGGATGGACAGAAGATTTTTTCTTATGTTTCCAACCACTTCTCCCTGTTCTACCTTCTGTAGTCAAACAAAACAAGCCCTCTCTGCTACCCTGTTGACATCTTTCATTTTCCTTCAAATCCTCAGGCTATCCTCTGCCTACCAAACACAACTTCCCAAACTCTGCCTTAAAATGTGTCAACAGTTTGCTTGTTCCTTCTCTAAATTTCCCCAAACAAAAGCAGACCTCCAGATCAAGCAGAGGACAGTGGACCTTTCCCCGAGGGCTCTCCTAAGCCTCCCAGGCAGGTTGACCATAGACGTACTGAGTCTCCCTGCTTTTCTGTGATGCTGTAATCCTACCCTTTTTAGTGGCTCCAAGGGAGAAGCATGTGGACAGGCCAAGAAGCTTCACAGTCATACTTCCTGGGGCTTAGAGTCAGGAGTTCAAGAGAGAGTGGCCTAGACTCCACCACCGAGTGATGGTACCTCCAGGCAACAGACCAAAAAACCCATTCTGCACTGGATGCCTGTGAAGGGTGAGTGATTTGGGGGAGTCTTCGTTCATTTAATCAACACAGGTATACTGAGTATGTCTTATGTGTTAGGCACTATCCCACTTTCCGGGACTGCCAAATACGAGGCAGACCCCATCTTTGTCCCCAAGTTATTTACAACCCATTTGGAAGACACGAATTTGAAAATGAGCGTCTCCTATGACCCAGTGCTATGATGGAGGATTACTAGGTGCTCTGAATACATAAAGCAGGACCACAGACTGGGAACCGTGGGGGAAGAACCAGGCAACAGGAAGGAAGAGAATGTCCACTAGTCAGAGGGAACAGCTTGTGTGAAGCCTAAGTGGCAAAGGAGACCTGAGAGGTGTTCAGAGTGGACATTGTGTCTCCAGGGCTGGAGAGATGTGATTCAAGGCCAGAGGAGGGGTTTGGGAGAAAAACAGCTCATCACACTCTGCTGTTCCCTGAACTCACAGTTCCCTTCCCCAGGAATGATAATCTCTTTGAGGAAAAATTTCAATTAATTTTTAAGATATAATTTCCCTCTTCTCAACCTCCTAACTCCTGCCACAACAGTTGCATATTTTTTCCTGTTGCCGCATTTGGGTTCAAAGTGGGCCCTCGGAACTGAGCGATGTCAGCGATGATGTCACACGAGGGTTACTGGACGCCTTGGTGCTCACTCAGATCCCAACTGCTCTTCGGAGAGCTTGTCAGTCTGAGGTCTGCTGCGGGAGAGCGACTTTGGATACCAAAGTACAAATGGTTCATCCTAAATCAATGTCCCCAACTTGTGAGAGTTTGGGACATCATCTCTACATGGGAGGAGGAGAAATATCTTGCCGGTGACCATCCTTCCTGGTTCATCTTCACCCAGCCAGATGGAGCAGCAATACGTGAGGAAGAGGCCTTTCTCTAAGGCCCGAGGTAAGGGTGGGAGGAAATTTAGTCTGTGTGATGGGTGCTGGGCAGCAAGGGGTTTGATTCACCATGGAAACAAGGACCACAAGGGATCACTGAGGCTTTCACCTGAAAAAACTTCCTGTCAATTAGTAGACAATAAGAATTTGTAATGTGAATAAATAAATTAAGGAATAAATACCTGAGTGAACTATAGAATTCAACTATGATCTGAGGGGCTTTCCAGAACAGGAGTAGACATGCCAGATCTGTGAACCCTCCTGCTTTGTTAGTGGAAAGGAAGCAAATGGGCAACTGGGGCCGTGGGTATAGGACCAGGGAGAAGTGTGGTTACAGAGACTTGCACTTAATTTTTTAATGAGATTGAATGAATATACCATGTGAATTAAAAATATATAAAAAATGTATCAGGAAGTTTTGGGAGTGGGTGGTGTGATGGAGCATAGTAACACACGTTCATCCAGAGTTCCCAGTCACTGTGAGCTGTCACAGCCCTCAGCCTGGTCTCAGGCAGAAGGTCCAGGAAGGCTCTGGCCCTCTAGCTCTGTGGATTTCCCTTCTCCTCCAAGGTCTCCTGTCCATATTTTCACAATGACTTAACAATTCTTCAAAGCAAAGACAGCTATACATTTTTTTTTCAATCTTAACCTTTTTTAATTGTGTTGAAAATATACACAAAACACAGTTACTCAAAAATTTCTAGCGTATGAGTCATTGCTGCTCATTACATTCTTCAAGTTATGTAACCATTCTCAGTATCCTTTTCCAAAACATTCTACAACCATTAACATAACCTCAATGCCCCCAAAGGAAAAACTTGCCCTTCCCGCCTCCCTGTCACAGCTGGCAACCCGCAATAATCTTCGGTTTCTACATATTTGCTTATTTCATACAAGTAAGATCATACAGTAGTTGTCCTTTTGTGACTTTCTTCAATCAGCATGATGTTTTCAAAGCCTAGCAAGAATTTTCAAATTCCAACTATAGCTAACCTCAGTTTCTGCTATCATTCCCAGTTCTCCATCCTTTCTCCAACTAGTGTACCCCCTTTGTCTTTTCTGTTGCTGCCCCATTCTGCCTTTCAGTGGCTGAGCCCTGCTTTCTGCTCCCTCCTTGGTCTCTGTATCCCTCTAACACACTACTGGCAGGTTCCGTCTCTGGATCTTGTCTCTGGAGCTTTCCCTCCATCCAACACACACCACCTAGCTCTATCTCTTTCTGGATCCTGAAGTCTACAGTCCTTCCCACATATTCACAAACATACACAGACCTTTAGGTTGACATAGGCAACCCACCCAGACACACCCAGTTAAGGTGGTTGTGTGCTGTCTGTCTGAGGTTTCTGGCATCAGGTTCTCAGATACGGACATCTCTTTCTGCCTCACACTGAAGGAGTTCCTCTAATAAGGACAAGGGCTTCTATTCCGAGAAAAGCAATTTTAATCCTCTACTGTAGCTTGGTTAAGAAGGGTACAAGAAAGAGGTATACATGTAAGAGTCTTAACTAAATATACGCATTATTCTCTTTAAGTATAACTTCTCCGTAAAAAGAGCCTTTCAGGAAAAGACGTTGAAAAGAGGTTAGCATTGCTCTTGTTTGAGTGCTTACACCCCAAATTTACTAAGAAAAAAACCCTCATAGAAAATTTCTTTCAATGACGTCACACATTTATTATGAAGTTTCATGGGAATGAGGTCATTTCTAAGTTCCAAAGGAACAAATTCATTGGAATTCAATAAATGTGGAATTAAAGAAAAATAACTTCTTAAAAAATGAACTACCATAAACAGTGCCACTCGACAATGGAGACTTTGTCTTCCACAGCAGTGCCCCCAAAGGGTGGTGGGTCTCTGGGGGAGAAGAAAGAAAGCATGGGGTCTGCAGAGGTGGAGGATGTGGTGATGGAGAGGCCTCCAGCGGTCCCTATGACCAAAGATTTGGGCTCCCAGGTGAGGATAAGGACCCTGAAAGCTCAACTAAATCTACTCTCTATTCTCAGAGGTCTCTATCCAAGAGGAAAATGCCCAAGAGTCAACAACATCCCAAGCAAAAAGCCCAAGTTCCAGGCCCAGGAAGATTCCAAAAGCATCAGAGAGCTCTTTTCCTTCATCTTCCACCGAGCAGACCTCTCACTCCTCCAGCTACGGGGCTGCCCCAGGAAAGCGATGGGTCAGGTGCGCATATTTCACCCAGGTGCACACAGTCAAGGGGGTGGCGGTCGCCTGGCAGACCAAAACCTCCTTTGACCCCGTGGGCAAGATGCCCCAGGTCTTTAAGGCCGAGCTCTCTGAGGAGAGCACCATCGGCTCTGCCCCCAGTCTGGCCAACACTGAGTCCCTGGTCAGCACCCTGGAGCCCTGGCAGAAGGGGCCCCAGACCTGTACTCTGGACCCCACCGACCAAGGGGAGGAGCATGGGGAGAGCCCCCACGCAGCCACCCTGGAGTGGCTGGTGACCCGTGAGCACGGCTTCCGCTGCGTGGCCAGAGAGATGTCAGGGTGTCAGGAAACCTGCCTGCAGGTGAGCAGTGGGCATAAAGCCCTAAACCAAGGACTCTGGGTCCCTTCCCAGCAGCATACAGGCAGAGAAAGAGGTAGGGCTTGGCAGGAGGAGAGGAGGGCCCGGTGAAGGAAAATGAATTCACCCCAGCCATGTCTTCTGGTCTCCTAGGGTGAATTTGGGGTTATGATTAGGATGCATTGTTGTTGCCTCATTAGGGGAATGTAAGTGGGAGGTGGTGTAGAAAAATCCCCCTGGGTGTTAACCGTTTCTGGATAACAGTTGATCCAGTGCTTGCAGGGTACTTCTTGTAGAGCATGTCCTCGGGTAAGGGGTAGAGCTTTGGAACTTTTTCTTCTCCTTTAAATAAAGCTGTACATTCCAGTTCTTGACACGTCAATATATCCTGTTAATTTTTTCCCCCCTGTGGTCAAATCTGACCTGTCCCGAGGTCAAAGAACTGGAAGAAAAAGGCCGTCTGAGATGAAAGAAGCAAAAGAGAGGAGAGGCTTCTTAACCTGGGGAGAACAGCGAGAACACAGGTGACCAGAGGTATGGATGGAAGAGGCAAATTCAGGCCCAGACTCAACAGTGGACAACAAAGACCAAGTCTCAGTCACAACATCAAATGCCAGGTGTGGGGAAACCCTGGACATGACAGGGATGTATCCATCTCTCTGGGAGATGAGACCACAGAGGGCAGAGGAAAGGAGGGCAGGGCCTCTAGGATGGGCACCTCCATCTACAGTCTGTCCTGTGTGTATGCCTCAGAGTGACAGAGACAGCTCCTGTGAGGGAGAGGGTCACAGGCAGAGAAGAGCCAAGGTGTTCAGGCCAGGTAAATTCTGCAGTCTCCTAAGGATCCAAAACAAAAAATCAGAGATTCTCAGAGGTATCAGAGTGGGAGGGGTTGGCATTCCCAGGCTGGGGAGAGGCTGGCTGGGGAGGTACTGCTTTCTGAAGTCTTTTGATCAACGTCTTTCTTCTTAAAAGCTACCTTCCCAGTTGATGTCCTCTTTTATGCTCTAGGCTCAGACCTGAAAAGGGCCTCGAATGCACAAAGGCGGGTTATACAGTGGGTCAAGGCAGGGAGGAGGTGGTACCAGCACATCCAGGAAAGAGAATTTTCTGGAGCATCATGAGTTACCTAGTGAATCGCACATGGTGTCCAGCCTTCTACATTTAGCTGTAGACATGTGCTTGCAAACGTCTTTGAGGGGTAACTCTACTGACTTCCCAAAATTGTTTTTGGTCATTTCCAGTTATAGAGACCAGAAGAGCTCACTGGTTCCAAGAACAAGAAGAAATGCACTGGATCTCATTATTACTGTCTGTGGTGTGCTCTCCTTCCAGTGATTAAAATCTTTTGTCTGTCATTACAGAAAATTTTCACCTATTTAAAATATCTAACGAAACATGTTAAAATATACATGTATCTATGATGTTTATCAATTTCCAAAGTTCTGAAATTGTTTTTTATTACATTTTCAAGATTACAGATTTGTATGACAAAAAAGTTATGTCAGGGTCCCACCCTCATATGTAATTTGCTCCCACTCCCACAAGGTATCCAATGTTAATAGACACACGTGTGTCCTTCCCTACATTTCTCTGCAGGGACACAAATACACAGTCACAGGTACACAAGTACATCTGCTGGGGTGTTTGCTTTTATGGAAACTTGGTCTCACTCTACCCACATTGCTCTCGCCCCTTCTTTCACTTGACATTCTACCTTGATTCTCTGTAAGTCATTAGATATGGCACTAACACTATATTTTTGGGTGTTTAACTTACATGAATAATTTAAATAGATGATAGCAACTCAGTACACTTTATCTGGACTTATACATGTTGTTGTTAGAAACTATCAAGTCAGTTCTGACCCACAGTGACCCTAGGCACCGCAGAACAAAACTCGGCCCGGTCATTGCAATCCTAATAATAGTTGCTATATTTGAGCACACTGTTGCAGCCACTGTATCAATCTCATTGAGGGTCTTCCTCTCTTTCCCTGGACCTCTGCTTTACCAAGCATGATGTCCTTTTCCAGGGACTGCTCCCTCTTGATAACATGTCCAAAGCCATCCTTACTTCTAAGGAATATTCTGGCTTTCTCTGCTCAAGACACATTTATTTGTCCATACACAACACCACTAAAATGGAAACATTATCATCCATGCTTTTTAAGTCCACTCTTCCTGCATGTTCTAACTCTCCTCCTCCTGTTCTTTCCCACAAGTGAATCCAAGGTAATTCATGTTAACAATGTGGTAAGTAGTCTCTCCTATCCTTGCTTAAACAAGCACGCACAGACTTGCATGTATCCTTCTCTTCTCATTTATACACACACATAAACAGGTATTCAAGCATATTCAAACAATTGATATTGTTTAACCCAGATGTGCTCATTTTATATACACTTCTCTGCACCTTGATTGTTTCAGTAATACTTCCATAATACTTCATAGAGATTTCTCCCACTCAACTACTACAACTCTTTTTCATTCTAATGACTCCCTGTTTTATTGAGGATGTAGCTTTACCATAAGTTATCTATCATTCCACCATCAATGGACAGTCAAAGTTTGGTCATATTAATAATAACTATACTTTGTGTACTACAGGATTTGTTTCTGTGGAATAGACTCCACAGAGTGAGATTTCCAATTCAAAGAATGTTAAAAGTACAGAGCCATGGCCTTTTCTTTCCCCTAGAGGCTGCCATAATGCACCTCTCCAGCCACGTCTCAGGGCATCCTTCTCCCCACAGCCCAGCCAGCCATAGGTGGTGCTGATTTTTAAATTGTGCCAGTTTCACTGGCAGTTTGATATTTTCTTAACTTGGACTATGTTTATTGGGCATGTGGATTTACTCTGAATGAACTGTTTGAATTCACTGCTCATTGTTCAAGTGCTTAACTTTTATCCTTCTGTGTAAAATGGAAATTGTTATTAAGCCTTGTCCTCTCCATTTCACATGATTTTCTAAATCTATGATTTGTGTATCACATTTTTGCAAGCTTTGTCCCCCAGAACGATCACTTGAGTCAGCACCATTTATTAAATAAATATAATTTTCTTGAAATACGACCTTTGTATCAATGGTTCTTGTGACTTCTTAACAGATTTTGTTTCATTGGTTGACTTGTCAGCTTCTATGCTATGTAATATCAATTTGTTCTGTTACCCAACGAGGTAGACACCTGTTACTATCCTGCTTTTTTATGTTTTACTTTGGTAAAACTGCCCTGGTTTTGCAGCGATTAAGTGCTCAACTGCTAATCCAAAGAAAGTTTGGCAGGTCGACCCCACCAGGTGGCTCCAAGGGAGAAAGACCTGGTGTTCTGCTCCCATAATGATTACAACCTAGAAAACCCTATGGGGCAGTCAGATGGGATCGCTTTGAGTCAAAAATCGCCTCCAAGTCTCGTGACAACAGGAATATTCTTTGTTATCTATTCTTTGTTATCTACTGTACTATTTGTAGCATATGATTACTGTATACAGTTCAAAAACAACTATCTTAATATTCCGGCTAGAAATGCATTCCACTTATATATTAGTTTTAAGGACCTCCATTTAATTCACAAGACATCCCATTTGAAAATATGGCATATTTTTGCATATATTCAGGTTTCATTTTATGTACTTTAATACATTGTTTTCCCTCATAGAGGTCCTTTGCTGCTCTGGTTAAAACAATGTTTTGCTAAATATTTTACACTTTTGGACACAGTGTGGTACAGTCAAGTAGTAGGGGAAAGAGAAGGGTCTGCCCTTCCCACCCTTGCCAATTTTAGACCCTTATTCTATACTGGAGAGAAACCATTGATTTTGATGCATTTGTCTTTTATGCAGGTATGTAATTATATCATCATTATTTTAAATATCTCTTTTAATACTTGTACTAGTTATTTAAATTTTCTAGTTTATTCCTTCACCTAAAAACTATGTTGAGTGATACCAAAATTTTTGTCTGGTTCCAAATTTATCAGAATGGGTTTAATATTTTTCCATTTATCTCACACCTGATAAGTTTGGGGATAATTTCTTATGTACCAATAGATAACTAATACTCTGAGCTACTGACCTTTATGGTAATCTACACACAACTTGTTTCTGACAGTTAAGTACTTCCACCTGGCCTCTGTTCAGCTGGGATACCATGATTTACATTGCTACTAGGCAGCCCAGCCTCCACTAAAACCTGAGCCTACAGAGAATTGTTCTTCCTGAGCCTATAGAGAATTGTTCTTGTTAGCTGTCATCAAGTCATTACTGACTCATGACAACCCCATGTGGGCATAGTAGAAGTGTTCAGTAGGGTTTTCAAGGCTGTGATCCTTTAAAAGCAGATCGTCAGGACTGTCTTCTGAGGTGCCTTTGGGTAGGTTCAAACCACCAAACTTTCAGCTAGTATAGAACACTTAACTGTTTGTGGCACCCAGGGACCCCCTGCAAAGGATACATATTGGTAAGCTCCATGTTGCTGGTGCTCCCCTCATCTCCGCATTCCTTATTCTTTTGATGAAATGGGTGTCCTTCAGAACCTCCAAGAAATGGTCTTATAGAAGACTAACTCAGACATGCCCACATATTGGAGGCTTTTATTTCTTCTTCCAACACCCGACACAGTAGGTCTGGCATTTCGATTTCATAGAATTTGGGCCGTTGCCTTTTCCAACCTTCCAAAAGCAATCCCACAGCATATTAAACCCATTTCCAGAACCCTTGCTACGGTAATAAATCCTTCTCAACAAACTCTCCTTGACCCAACTTTATATTAAACTCCCCTTGACTCAGCACCTTCAGCACTCGTCCCTCAGCACACCCCCGTCCTGCTCACACAAGGCAGCCAGGTCTTGCAGCTCCTGCAGTGTACACTCCCTTCCCCCTCAACCACAGCCAGCACTTCCGCCGGTGGCTATGCTGGTATCTGACAGCTAAGTATCTGGACAAATGCATGGGACACTATCTGAGGATTCTGCAAGGGAAACTGTTGAAGGTGGATGGGGCGGGGGTGGGAAACCAGAACATAGAGTATGAACATTCCAGAGGTTGAAATTAAATGAGCCCAAATCCCAGAGCTGCACATCTGTTGTGGACAGAAACAGCTCCAAGAGAAGCCCTCTCTCATATAAATGGGATAGAGGGTCCGTAAAGGAGAGAGACAGGCAGGTGGGCAGACACGTGAAACTGTGGCAGAGGAGAGTCCTTCTCTCTGACCAGAGTATGGAAGGGCCAACGAGTGTAGAGGAATCTCCAATATATTTTTTCTCTCTCTCTGCTGTTAACTGGAACCTAGTCAATTCTACCTCAAAGGCTGAGACTTTTCAAAACCAGATAGCCAGGCTTGTCTTCTGAGGTGCTTCTTGACAGGTTCAAACTGCCAGCCTTTTGGCTGGTTGTCCATCCAGTGCTTTGGCCCCATAGGTAGAACCAGTCACTTATGTGCACGACAGAATGAGGAGATTAAAGCCCCTGCATTCCTGCCAGTGGGCCAGGAAAGCACTCCTTCAGAACTCAGACAGCAGAGAGAAATAAAGAGAGGAGACTGTGCAAGAAAGAGATTCTGCAGACTTGCCATGAACTCCTGGTTCACCCCCCAGATGCATCTGCATTGCCCTGACCCTAAGAAGCATTATCAAATCCTTTAAGAGCCGCACTATGGGTTAGAACGCCATCAAGGTTCCAGACTGAGTGGCGCTCACATAGATTAGATCTGAATACAGCTGCAAAGCCTTCAAAAATTGAACATTTGAACCATAGAATACAGAAGATGGGACAGAACTTGGAGCCTGAACATAACTGGGTCAATAGACTGCTAAAAACAAAAAGGAAAAAAATTCTCATAAAATTAAGCCGGACTTGTAGTCTTGAAATCATAAGATACAGATTTTAAAATGCTATTCTAATCATTCTCCAAGAAATAACACGTACACTTTTTAAATAAAGGGAAAGATAATAGGTGCTATTTGCAAAGGAAAATTTTACATGGTAGAAATAAATTCATTTGATAGTTTCAACAGCAGAATGGTGATGACAGAGAAAAAAAATAGATGAGTTTAAAATATTTATTCTGAAAAGAGAGAAAAAATATGGAAAAAAATGAACAGAGCCTCAAGAATTAGAGAAAAAGTCTGTTTATTTATTAGAACTCCAGAAGAAGTGGAGAAAATGTGTGCTGTAGGAAAACATATTTGATGAAATACTGGGTGAACACTTTCCAAATTTGATGAAAGACGTAAACTTACAGATTCAGAAGGTCAGCAAACCCCAACAGGTTAATCCTAAAGAATTCTATGTGAAAATATCATATTTTTATGCAAATATTGTGTTATGTGTTTTTTGCAAATCACACGCTCCCCTCCCCCCAAACCGGCATATTTGCAAGCATGCTATGCTAGTTTTTTACACCAACATATAAAAAAAATAAATAAAATTAGGCACCATTCTCATAAGAGTACCTGGGAAGGGGAAGGCTCAGTTGGCAAAAAATATCTATAATGTGTGCATTATTTGCACAAAAATACAGTACATCATAATCAACTGCAGAATAACAAAGATCAAGAAAATACCCAGGAAGAAGCTAGAGAGAAAACAATAGATTTCACATGGGAAAAATAATTTCACTGACTCTTTCTTCATTATCAGAAAACCACAGAGGCCGAAAGCTTGTGAAAAAACATTTTTTCAACACTGAAGATCAGAAACATTACCCCAGATTTCTATATCCAATCATTACCTTCAGGAGTAAAGAAAAAACAGTGCCATTCTTAGGGAAGGAAAACTGAGAGAATTCATCGCCACCAGACTTCTCCCAAATGAGATGCTAATGGAAGTGCTTCAGGAGGTAGACTTGGAATTTCAGCCGTATTTCAGGAAATCGGAAAACGTGGGCACTATGTGGGTAAATATACTGTGTTAATACTGTAGTCACTGCACAACATGGCGCTGGACATGATTCTTTGGAAAGTTTTTCCAGCCTCTTGGAAACGCTTGGGAATATACACTTGATGGAAAATCATTATTACAGAATAGAATTAATTTTGACAATATCTGAAAGATGTCTGTAGTCAAGTCTGGTGAATAAAATGGAAACTAAATTTTGGGACCCAAAATAAGGTGTGGTAACAAAAAATGAGTCTCAATTCAGATGTGGCCATGAGCTGGCTCTGAAGGCCGGCCTTCCCCAGAGAGGCGTTTCAGGCACATTGGGAGCAATGGCTTGTTGTTCTTGTTGCTAGGTGCCATCGAGTGGATTTGTGAGTCATTGCTGCCCAGAGTGAAGGCAATACTGTCCCAACAGGGTTTCCTGAGTTTTAATCTTAATGGGAGAGGATTGCCAGATCTTTACTCCTTTGAGCCTTTGGGTGGGTTCAAACCACTGACCTTTCGGTTAGCAGCCAAGCACTTAAACTTTGCACCACCAGGGCTCCTTGGAATAATGGCAGCACCACAGAATTTCGTATAAACTTCCCCATGGGCCTTCCCTGAGAAGTAACCTCTTTGCTGAAGTACCAAGTTTAGTTTTCATACATAGTCATTCTGTAGAAAGTCTACATAAGAATTAGAGTGCTTCCTTGAACGGACAACATTTTACATGCCCTCCATGAAGAAAATGCCTCAAGGGCAAAGTTTAAGAGTAAACCAAGGCATTTCCCATAACTCCTTACCTGAGAGCGTCTTTGTGAGGATTTCACGAAGACGCTCTCAGGTAAGGAGTTATGGGAAATGGAAAAGAGCATAGTAGACACTGCCTTCTTTTACCTCTTCCCTCCTAAACAAACAGAAACCTTTGCTAAGATGTCAAGTATCAAGCCCCAAACTCCTCTTCTTATCCTGTATGTAAGTTCTGTAATGAGACCAGGACCCAGGCAGTATTTCCCATCTTTCAAAGTTTCGAGGTCCAGTGAAATCCTGTTACAAGTCACTAGATCAGCTCGGGAGCTGGAAGACTGAAATTCCTGGTCCTCTGACGAGTGGGAAGGGCAGGGTGGGATTGGGCAGAGCCTCCTTGACCATCACTTGCCCCAAGAGGCTCTGGAGGTTGCTTCATGTTATAAGTCAAAGGCCCTTCCAGCCCAGTCGCATAAGAGCAGGGGAAGGCTTTTTCCATTGAAAGAAGAAATGGGCTCAGGAGCAGCAGGTTTGAGGCCATTCAGCTTCTGTCAGCTTTGTGGCTTCTGACATCTTGGTCGCTGGTCGCCTTCACAACTGGGTCTTTATACCGCTCCACCTCTCTCTCCCTCCCAGTTTTCTCCCAGTACCATGGGCTGTGGCTTCTGCTAGTTTTAATGATTTCAATGTTTCAGTAGCTCCTCGCCCCACTCAGAGGAGGCAGGTTTGCAGGGTGTGAGGGACAAACCCATAATGTTGCTTAGGTTTCCTTGAACAGAAACACTCCTGAGGTGACAAGCTGTCCTGACTGATTTTGAGACCAAGACAGAGAGAAACTCAGTGAGAGGGTCATTGGCTTCTGGAAGTGTCAGCATTCTCAGAGACATGTCCTGGGGTCATGCCCAATTGCAGGAAAAATGAAGTGGTTCTGAACCTCGGTGTGTTGACCGTCTAGTACACAGGACCCGGAAGCCTCTGGAGGAGTCTCACTCTTAGTCTAACCGAGCACTGGGGAAATCCTCACAGGGTGAGAGCAGTGATATTCTTGGGCATCTTTATTCTAAAAATCTCAGAGCAGTTGATACAGTCTTGTGAAGTGGGAAAAGAGAAAGCTTGGGACCACAGGAGGGTGGCAAAAGGAGGCTCCTATCACTCACTCCCTCTGGGATCTTGTTCAGGTTTTTGTTTTTGTTTTTTAATGCAACTTGGGCTCCAGGCAGGAACAAGGTAGGCTAAAGTTGTATTTCTCTGTTTTAATTTATGATATCTAAGTCAAATCTGGAGTCTTGAGCTCATTTTGATAATTCGTCTTTAGTCTGTGCAAACAAGAGTCCGCTCACACCCATGATGAGAGCAGAGGAAATAAATTCCCTAGCCTAGACCAGGGCTGGCGCTCTTGCTCCTCAAACTAAGAGTACCACACTTGGGGAGCTCTCCTAGGGCAATGCAGGCGGTGAGTCCAGTCTGGGGCCCTGGGAGGGGGACGGGGTGGGTGCCAGGCAGTGTGGCCTCTGTGGCTTTGCCTTCTCCTCCTGGAAGTGCATCTCGAAGGCCTCCACGTTCAGATCCTGACGCTAACCACAAGTTCCCACCCTTCTGTGTCCACTGTCTGGACCCAAGTCCTCATATGCCTCCTCTGCCCTCCTATCCCATCATATGCACTGTGATCAGGCTCAAGTGTGTACCCTGGGTCTCGCCCTCTATGGCCTTATGCTTCCCCTAGTTCTGTTGGGACCTGCCAGACTGGTGGGTCTGAGGTCCAGGTGGGGCTGGGTGGGCTGGGACTGTCACAAAAGGCTCCCGAAGCCAGCTCTTTCCTGTTCCCCGCCAGCTTGTGGTAGGGCTGTCTGGGACCTTGCGCCTCCCCCGGGTGCCCCTCTCTGAGCATCCCTGCCGTCCCCTCCCCTAGTTCTTGAGGCGCCTTCTCTTGATGCACAGATGCAACTGGGTACCTCACCGCACTGAACCCAAAGTCGGTTCTCAGCTAGATTAAAGACCTGAACCTGAAATGCACAACCTTAAAACCACTAGAACTAATAACTTGTTGTTGTCTAATCCATTCTGACTCATAGGGACCATAAAGGACAGAGTAGAACTGCCCTATAGGGTTTCCAAGGAGCGCCCGGTGGACTTGAACTGCCAACCTTTTAGTTACCAGCTGTAGCTTTTAACCACTACTCCACCAGGTTTCCTAAAACTGCTAGATAGGTGTGAAATGAAAAAAGAAAAAAAAAAAGTAAATAAAAAAATTTTAAGAAAAAGAACAATTACATAATACGTAAAAGAAAAAAATAATGAAACAAAAAAACAACTACAAAAAAAATCACGTAATATGAGACTGTAACCTCACATTATGGACTGAAGGAGGCTGGGTTGTATCTTTCTTTGCAAATAAGTCTTAGATAAGGGAATTGGTACCAGGAGTAGATACACACTCTCACTTCAGGAAAATGGAAAATCTGGGATTAATTGACCTGGATGAGGTGGAAAACAGTGATAACCACATGATATTTAAAGATGAAATCCTAAAAGCCTAAAAACATGCAGTGGAAATTTGTCTAAGTAAAGTAGCATCAGAAGAGGCCTTTAATCACTATACAAAATGGGTCAGTAGTTCAAGATCTCCCTACAAAGATGGAATCAACTCAATGGCCAACACGCAAAAAACAGATCATTTCAATCTTGTACACAGTCAATAAAGAAAAGAAAACTATGAGATGCTTCCCAACTTGTTCCCTAAGGCGACTTTAATATTGATACCAAATTAGAAAAGGAAGGTATAAGAAGAGTTACAGGACAAGCACACTAAGCAATTGAGATGCAAAAACCTACATAAAATGCTGGCAAAGAAATCCAGCAAGGTATAAAGCATGTAATACGCCATGATCAAGGGGGTTTATTTAAAGGATGCAAGCTTGAGTGAACATTAAAGGTTTAATAATTCAATTCACCACGTGTAGGTTAAAGAAGAAAAGACACAGGTTCACCTCAAGAGACGGTGAAAAGGCAGTGATAAAATCCAACCACACTGAGACATAAGAACTCTGAGCAAACATGGAACAGAAAAGGAGTTCCCGAATGTGGAAAACTACAACTAGCATGATAGTTCCTGGTGAAATGTGGGACATTCTCTTTAAAATTAATTAGCAATAAAATAAGGATGCTTTCTCTCATTATTTCTATTAAATATTTAACGCGGGAGTACAAAAAGAAAAACGTATAACTCTTATTATTCATAGATTATAGGAATGTCTCCACAGAAAAATTTAAAAACCATAGAAAATATTAGAATTAATATTAGTTAATCATAAATACAAAGTAAAAAATAAAGTGAATGTCTATGCAGCAGCATCAAGGCAACTCTGTCATAGCTCTCCGTGAAAGCAGAGGACACTGACAGGGAAACAGCAGGATCCAGGTGGGCTAGACCACAGAGGGGAGAGCACTATTTTACACCGGGCTGGATTTATAAGCACAGGTATGTGTGTTAGTTACCTAGTGTTGCTGTATGAAAAAAATAAATAAATAAAATAACACAGTTGGGTGGCTTTAGAGAATAGAAATTTAGTTTCTCGCAGTTCAGGAGGCTACCTGTCTGAATTCAGGGCATGGCTCACGTCTACTCCAGCTTCTAGCAGCTTCTGGCCACCCTTTGTGTTCCTGGTCTCGTAGGTGCATCTGCTCCGTTGTCTGTCTTCCTCTCCCACTGAGTGTGTCTGCGTCTATTCTGCTGTTTATATAACTCAGAAGGGACTAGGTTTAGGACCCACCCTACACTGCTATGGCCTCATTAATATAATTTTAAAATCCCCTATATCCAAATCAGGTCACATTTACGGGTACGGTGGTTAGGATTTCAACATGCCTTTTGGGGTTATACAATTCAGTCCATAATAGTGCCCTCACCAGATATTCTGGACTGAGAATACTAGCATGAGCAGTTGACAGTGGTTCTATTTTTTTTTCGCATTAGTTGGTTGTAGCTTGTCTCAATGGCCACTCATATGAACTTTGGAGCAGCTTATTATGAAGGCCCTGGCCAACCTTTCGTAACCATGTCCATTGTGTGGAAAAACACACAGACTCCCATCACTGAAGCCTTGGGAAATTCATTTATAAGTGTGGAATGGAGTTGGGACCAGAATTGTTTCGTGGCCTTGATAACATGGAATAGCTGTTAAGATATCCACATGGAGATGTCAGGTAATAATACTAACAGCTAACACTTACTGAGTACATGCACTGGTGCCAGGATTCTTGTAAGGGCTTCTCCTTTCCTAAGATATTTGTTCTGTATGATAGCCCTATGAGGAATGTACCATTATAATGCACATTTTATACATGAAGAGGCCGATACAGAGATTTAAGCTGATATTTGAGTATAAGTCTGGACCCAGGAGGAGTTGAAATGGCTGGAGGTGTAAATCTCACGACCTCAGCTACAGACCGATGGCTGTGGACACACTGAGGCATTCCAGACAGAGGGTGTCAATAGAGAGAGAGGCCTAAACACCGAGCCGTAGGGCACCCTGACGCCTACAAGCTGGCCGGGTGAACCACAGCCAACAAAGCTCTCTGAAGGCCAGTGTGGTTCCTGGAAGGTGGTCTGTCCTTTCTCTAGGCCGAATTTCCCCACTGCCCCTCCCACCCGCACTGGCTTGTCCCCTTCCTAATGGCAGGGACAGTGAGTAACTTTCACCACTGCCCAAGATCCCAAGGTTACAATAACATTGGTATGGAAAGCAGAATGATGGAGTCAGGAAGCCTGGTGGTCACATGCAACCAGTTGGAAACAGAAAAGAGCAAATAAAGAAGGGGAGAAGACTGTGAGCCAGAGGGGTAGGAGAAATGAATATTTCCTGAGTGCTAAATAAGGCTGGGCGTCTGCTAGTGGCATGTAGTTCCTCATTTAAACTTCAGAGGGACACAATGAGTGGAATAGACATTGCTATCCACTTTCATCGTGCAAACGTTTTATTATCTTTGATTTTAACAGTAACTTCTTATAAAAACAAATGAGAAAATAGAGAAGAGTATAATAAAAGAATACATCTCATCAGTTCAGTACTATCATTTTGCCTCAGCAGCTACACATTTTTGTTGTTGATGTAAATATAACACACAACCTTTGCCAAGTGAACGAGTTGTACAGGTGTACACACTATTGACAGGAATTACATTAATCGGCTGTGCAACCCTACCCTTAATCTGTGTGATTTTTCCATCACTGTAAACAGAAACTCAGTTTCCATATGCAATAAAAAAAAAATATATGCAATAAAAACCAATAGCACCTCTTTATTCCCTCCCTCCTGCCCCTGGGAACCCCTATAAACTTTCGTCTCTATACATTTGCCTGTTTTTGTAAAAGGCATGCTTTTTAATTTGAAAGTTCATGACAAGCTACAAGGGAGAAATCATGTGGAAGCAGAAGTTATTTGCAATACATACATCCTACTACAAACTTGGTTCTAGAATATACAAAGGATGATTCATAAAGAAAAAAAAAGAGAATTCAATAGAAAGACAATACTTGAACGCTCTCTAAAAGATTTCTGTATGGCCAACATACATATGGAAAGGGACTACATCAGTTATCAGAGGAATTCTAATAAAAACTCACAATGTGATCCTAACCCTGCACACCAGAACGGCTAAAATAAAAAAAAAAAATGGAAATACCAACTATTTGGTAGAACACGGAGCAACTGGAATTCTAATCTACTGCTAGTGAAAGTGTAATTTGGTACGACCACTTTAAAAATGCTTTGGCCATATCTACTACAGCTGTGAACATCCGTATATCCTATGACCCAGCAATTCTACTTCTAGATACATACCCAATAGAAATGGGTACATATGTTCACCAGAACATATAAGTCTAACCATCTGCTAAGGAATGAACACCCTCCTTCTGAATGCCTAACTTTTGTTTTTAATTGTTCTTTAGATGAAGGTTTACAGAGCAAAGTAGCTTCTCCTTAAACAGTTAGGACATATATTGTTTTAAGACATTGGTTACCAGCTCTAAGACATGTCAACACTCTCTCTTCTTGACCTTGGGTCCCCTATTACCAGCTTTCCTGTCCTCTCCTGCCTTCTAGTCCTTGTTCCTGGGCTGGTATGCCCCAGGAGTCTCATTTTGATTTATGGGCCTGTCTAATCTTTGGTTAAGGGTGAACCTCAGGAGTGACTTCATTATTGAGCTAAAAGGATGTCTGGGGGTCATATTCTCAGGGTTTCTCCAGTCTCTGTCAAGCTAGAATTCTGTTTTTTTTTTTTAATTAGGATTTTGTTCTACATTTTTCTCCAGTTCTGTCCTGAATGCCTCACTTAAAAAGCACTATTCTCGTCTGTTCTAAGGTGATGGCCATATATAATGATAAACTTATAAAGAAAAGTCTAGAGCTTTCTGTGAAATGCAGCAGCAAATCTCTAGAGGCTCATGTTCTTATAGCTTCTGTTCCCTCTGGAGCTTCTCCTTCTCTCTGTCCTTCTGCTGGGCTGCACCACCTGGAACCAGTTATAAAATTCAGCTTCATCCTATAAATTCACAGGAGTCCTACTCACACAAAATTTTTATTGGCGAACAGGTGTGTAGAGGAGGTATAGAAGGGATTTCTATTGCAGCAAAGCAAAACCTTAAAATGAAATGGCTGGGAATGGCAGGCCTCCTTCTGTAAAAATGCTTTTCTACATGGAATATGGAAAATGCAGTTAAGATATGGCTTATGCAAAAAGGCAAAAAGGAGTGCTTGCAGCAATTTGGTAATCATTTAGATCACCTGTAAAAATATTTTCATCCTTTTTCTCATAGCTTGCAGGAAACAAAATTCCAAAAGGATCGCATATTTAAAAGTAAAATATGCCACCATACAAATTTCAGAAGAAACTATGAGAGATTTTGTTTTGCTTTATATTGGTAAAAGAGAAAGATTTTCTAAAAATCCCAAAGCTGTGAAGGCTCAAACTGGTAAGATACAGATATAGATGTTTGGCATATGAAAAACTATATGAAGAAAGCAAAAATACAGGCAAAAATCTGAAGAAAAATTCGTAGGCTAAGGATTTGAATAGACATTTCTCCAAAGAAGGTACAGAAATGGTCAATAATCACATGAAAAGAAGCTCAACCTCATTAGTCATTAGGGAAATGCGAATCAAAACCAAAACGCACTATTATTTCAAAACCACTGAGATGGCTCAAATCAACAGGATGGACAACACAAGTGGTGAGGATGTGGAGAAACTGGAACCCTCATACATTGCTGGTGGACATGTAACATGATCCAATCGCTTTGGAAAACAGTTAGGTACTTGCTCAGAAAGGTAAACATAGAGTTAGCATGCAACATAGCAATCCCACTCCTAGGTATGCATCCAGGACAACTGAAGCATGTTCACATAATAACTTACAAAAGAATTTTCATAGCAGAATTATTTCTAAATAGCCAAAATGTGGAGAGAATCCCAAAGTCATGAATTGACAGATAAACTGTGGTATACTCGTAAAATGGAATATTACTCAGCCATTAAAAGGCATCAGGTACTAATACACGGCACAATATGGACAAACCTTGAGAACGTTATGCTAAGTGAAAGAAGCCAAACAGAAATGACCGCATGGTGCATGATTCCATTTACATGAAATACCCAGAACAGACAAACCAACACAGACAGAAAGTAGATTAGCAGTTGCTACGTCTTGGAGGAAAGGAGTAATGAGGATGACTACTAATATAAAATTATGCAGGGCGTTTATTTACAGGGTACTGAAAATATCCTGAAGCTAGACAGTGGTGATTGTTGCACAACTCTGTCCATATACTAGAAACCACACAATTGTGCACATTATAAAAGGCAATGTTATGGCCGGTGAATTATATCTCAATAGAAATATTTGTGATTCCCGAAAGACTAACATTTCAATGAAATATATACAATCCATAAATCAGTAGGCGAAAACAACGCAATTTTACCATATCTCTCTCCAACCAAAGTGAAGGGGGTACATTCTATTAATACATCTTATTTTTTTATCTCTTCATTAACAAGTTCTGTTCTCATTATACAAAACTGGTCTCCATTTCTAATCACACATAACTAGTCTCCATTTCCTTATGTCAGTTTTCACTATTGTAACTACATAAACAGAGCACTTCCATGGTTTTTATAAAAACCCACCCACTCATTCAATCAGACATATCATTTTTGGAAGCTTCTTATGTGCCAGGAACTAGGATACTCTGACCAACACAGCAGACAAGGTCCTGCCTGCATGGGCCTTCTATTTTTGTGGAGCACTCAGATGATAAACCAGCCAAACAGTATGTAATGTTACCTAACATCAGGAGGGAGACGTATAATTTTGGAGGTGTCCCAAGCTGTGTCTCTCTCATGAAGAGTTCCCTCTTGCCTCTGAACCCAGTGGAAAGTAAACACTTTGAAGGAACTGTGAGGTCAGTAAGTGTGAAAAAGACATTTCATTTCAGTTTCATTTGGCTGGTTTTACCTGCTATGCTGTCAACATTTTTTTAAACACTATCCTGCAGCTGACATCAACCACCCCCCCAAAAAGCAAAAACAAAACCCGATGCCATGGAGTCGATTCCGACTCACAGCGACCCTGTAGGACACAGTAGGGTCTCCAAGGAGTTCCTCGTCTTAGGACACAAATAATTCCTGCTTATGAGAATCTGAAAGTTGTTCACTGTGGATGTGTGAGGGATTCAGTAACACTTGCAAAGATTTCCATGTGGGTGTGGTGCTCAAGTGTGAGAATCGGGGGGAATGGACCCCATGGCACTTTGCATCCTTCTGGAGATTATGACACAACAAACATTCCCTCCTCATCGTCCTGCATCTTGTAAGAGGACAGAGGGAATTGTTAGGCAGAACCATTTGAAAATGCATGGCAAGAAATTTTATTGAAACATTAAATTCAAAATAAAATCTTCCTATGTTTTTCAACCTTCCCTACCTCATTTCAAAGAGGTAATTGGACTCACAGAGTTAAAGCCCTGAAACTTCGAGACTCTGAAGAGTCTGTTGTAAGAGTCTCAGCTCATTGGAGTAATCACACTGAGTGAACTGGAACCCAGGGGAAGAGTGGGAGTCAGACAGCAGAGACCTACACATTGGGAAGGGGTGAGGCCTGCTTCTTGATAATGCCCTGGGCTAGGTGGCAGCACCTCAAAGGGTAATGCAGGCACACAAGTAGACAAACCACGTTATGGTGTTCCCAGCCCTGCCAAGGTGCTCATGCTCCATCTGGGAATGGAAGCAGCAGAGACAATGATTCTAGAGAGATCACCCACATAGGCTGAGGCGATGGGTGTGTTAAAGATCTTCAAACCTTGGTCCTTCTTTAGACCCCGGGGTACCCAGAAAATAAACCAACACCAAATATACCCCTGCAAAGAAGTAAGGTTAAAATTTTACCCCAATTTTGTAAGCCGAGAGCTCTGAGTTGGAATTCAGTTTATTTAAAGAAATATCAAGTTTTCTTGCACACATGAATTTGTGCATTCACACTTACAATTCATATTATTCATTCATCCATGAAGTCAACAAACATTTACACTATAACAGCTACATGTGAGACCCTATAGCAGTTGCTCTTGATGATGAAATGACTCAGAGAATTTCCCTCAATGCCTGGTGAGAGAAACAGCCAAGTTAACAGTTGTATCAGTCATGTATTGCTCTGTAACAAATGACCCCAAATTGTAGTGTCTTAAAACAACAACAATTTACCAGCTCACAATTTTTCAAGTTGTCAGTTTGGAGCTCTTCTGATCTGGGCCAGCCTCAGTGGCTCACAACATGGCTTCCTCATGTGTCTACAATTTGCTTCCAGGTAGCTGGGAGCCAGTTCATAACATCAAGTCAGTGAAACAGCCAGATCCTCCCTCCATTGGTCTTCCATCATCTAGCAGGCTGGCCTGAGGATGTTCCCATGAGTTCTCAGGGTTTAAGAGCAACAAAAGGGAAGTCTCAATGTAAAGTCTTCCAACTCTCTCATTTTATCAGGTTTTCTACCATCCCAATGTCCAAAACAATAATGTCAGCCCCAACTAAGGGATGGAGAAAGACTCCTACTGCTAATGAAAGGCACTCCCGAGTCTCATAGAAGGCATGGGCACAGACAGCGGATAAATGTGTAGACATTTCTTACATCAACCACAAAAAGTAAATGCAATTGTGTTTTATGCTGTGGTAAAGGGTTTTGCAGGTACAATGGAGTAGGGAGCAAGAAGTGAACAAATCTACCAGGAGAATATTTACGGAAGAGCACAACCAGGAATTGATGCCTGAACCAAGTTGGGAATATGATTGGATAGTTAAGGGGTGACAAAAGGTCCGGGTCCAGGAAGCCCCATGTCTTCTCCAGAGAGAAGTTTGAGGAGACAGGCTGAAGTCACTGAGGCATTTGAAACATTTGTGACCAGATGCAGATCATCTTTTGTTCTACTGTTTTCCAACCACTCATCCCTATTTATAGTTTGGAGTCATACAAGAGTAGACCCTAGCATTTCCCTGTTGAAACTTTTATTTTCCTCTGAGAAGTCATCACCACCCCAATGTTCTTAATTGCTTCCTCAAATGCTGTCTCCATTTACCAGCTCCTTTTCTATATGGGCTCCAGAGTGAAAGCAGAGCCTGGAAGATGCAGAGGTCATGGACTTTCCCCAAGTCAACTCCTAAACCTCCCATTCTGGCTGACCACAAATTCCTGAGTCTTAGCATTTTATGGTGAGCTCGAAAGCCCAATCTGTTCCAATGGGGTCAGTTCTCTTAACCACCATGCTTCACCAGAGAGTAGGCCATCAGATGGGATGGGAGAGAAAATCGTCTAGTCACAGGGAAGAGCCTGTGTGAAGCCTCACAGGCTAAGGAGACCTGATAGGTGTTCAGAGCGGACACTGTATGACCAGGGCTGGAGAGACATGATTCCAAGAGAGTCAAATGAGGAGTTTTGGAGAAATCAACTCCTGGTCACACTGTAACGATTCCATGTACTCTCTCTCTCCCGACCAAGGGATAGTAACGACATGGAGTGCAGAGAAAAGTTGCAATTCCTTTTTTATATCCAAGCCCCCTTTTCCCAGTCTGGGACTGGCAGTATTCAAGCTCCTACTTGAACAGTTTCATATTTTTCTTTTTGCTGTATTTCTGTTTAAAGTGGGCCCATGAAACTGAGCAATGTCAGGAATGATGTCACACAGGGTTATGGAAGCCATGCCATTCATGCTGATCTCTTTTGGTGAGGATGTCGATCTGAGATCCTGTGGGAGAGCACCTGGAACTACTCTATCACAGAAATTCCGGACTAAACCGGGGTCCCCAAGTCACCAAACGGTCATGCATCATGAAGAACTGGGAAAAGGGATAAAGATCCTTCAGAACATCATTATGATTGGACATCTTCACCCAGAGAGGATGAAACACTGATACAGAAGGAAGAGGCCTTTCTCTAAGACTCTAGATAAGGGTGAGAGGAAAAATTGTCCCAGATTGATGTGTGTTACGGAACAAAGGGTCTGGTTTCCACCAGAAAAGACAGCCATGATAGGACAAGATGAAGGAATTGGGAATGGATAAGGTCATAAGAAGGAGCGTCCTGAGAAAGCATTTCCTGTCATTTGGTGGACAATTAACCAAATTCCTATATCAACAAGAAATGTAGGAAAAAGTGAGGGATCAAGCTACAGAATTCATTGGGAGTTTGAGAGCTTTCCAGAACAGATTCAGACGAGGCACTCTGCTGTTTAAGATCTGTACCTGGTGGAAAGGAAGGAAGCCAGTGGACAACTAGGGCAGAGAGTAGAGGATGGGGCAAAGGGTGGTTAGAGAGAAGCGTACTTTATTATATTTTCTAATGACATGATATTAATGTACTATGTGAAGAATTAAGAAAATATCTCAGGAGGTTCTGGCAGTGAGAAGTTGAAGGAGCCCAGAGCCCACATCATTGAGGGCAGAAGATGGCTTGCAGACTCCTCCCCTAGATTCAGGAACTCCCCTTTTCCTCCTATATCTTCTCCCCACATCTCTCAAAGGGCCTAAAAAACCCTCACAGCAAAGAGAGGTATAGGATAGAATTTTTTTACATTCCTACTTTTCTTAACCTGAATTTTGTCTAGGATCTTTAATTTGCCACTCCTTTTCAGGGCAGTTTTGTTGCCCTCTCCACTACCATTATTTTTGCTGCCCCCCACCACTACTCCAGTGCTGCCCTCCACTGGCCCTATTTCCTTTTGCTTCCTAGGTTTCTAACTGGCCTCTAAAACCCTCTTGAGAGATCCCCTGCTGCAACTTCTGTCACGGAGCTTGCACTCCACTCCCAAGACGCTTCCATCTCTTTCTTCCTTAACTCGCCAATCCTACCTTCATACTCAGAAAAATACAGACCCTTATGTTGACATATACAACCCACCCACACACACAGTTGATGTGATTGTGTCTTGGCTACTGAGATTTGTACCATCGGACTCTCAAATATGGACATCTCTTTCTGCCTCACACTGAAAGAGTATTTCTCATAATGACATGGTGAGAGCTTTCTGTTCAGGGAAAGGCAATTTTAAAGGAGAAGCTTTAAATTATACATAAATATACAAATTTTGCTCCAAGTATAATTCCTTGAATAACAGGTCTTCCCTTAATGGCCACATAAACCAGGGACTCCATCAGCCTGAAACCAGAAGAACTAGGTGGTGTGCAGCTACAGTCAATAACTGCCCTGACAGAGGATACCTGCAAGTTATAAAAATGATGGTACCCTCAAATACAGCCCTTATACTGAAAGAAAAGACCAATATGAATGTCAGAGATACTCTGAAACTTGCTCTTGAACGTAAAGTAATGAAAGAAATGATGAAGTAGAAGAGCTGAAGAGAAGATTTCGAAGGGCGGCTTGAGAAGACAAAGTATGATAATGACATGTGCAAAGACTTGGCGTTAGAAAAACAAAAGGGAAGAACATGCTTGGCATCTCTCAAGCTAAAGGAACTGAAGAAAAAATCCAAGCCTCGAGATGCAATAGTGAAGGATTGTACGGGCAAAATATTGAACAACACAGGAAGCATCAAAATAAGATGGAAAGAATACACAGGGTCACGGCACAGACACACACACACACAAAAGCATGGGTCGATGTTCAACCATTTCAGGAGGCAGCATGTCATCAAGAACTGATGGTATTGAAGGAAGAAGTCCAAGCTTCACTGAAGGCATTGGCAAAAAACAAGACTCCAAGAACTGACAGGTACCAACTGAGATGTTTCAACAAACAGATGCAGCACTGGCTGAATAATTTAGCCATCCGATTGGAAGAGATCCATGTCTGTGCACATTCCAAAGAAAGTGATTCAACAAAATTCAGAAACTATCAAACAATATCATTAATATCAAAACCCAGTAAAATTTTGTTGAAGATCATTAAAAAGAAGTTGCAACAGAAATTCAAGTCAGATTCAGAAGAGGATATGGAATGAAGAATATCATTGCTGATGTCTGATGGATCTGGGCTGAAAGCAGAGAATACCAGAATACCAGAAAGATGTTTCCATGCGTTTTATTGACTATGAAATGGCTTTATACTGTGTGAATCATAACAAATTATGGGTAACACTTCAAAGAACGGAAATTCCAGAACACTTAAGTTTGCTCATGTGAAACCTGTACATAGACCACAAGGCAGTTCTTCAGAGAGAACAAGGGGTACTATGTGGTTTAAAATCAGGAATAGTTTGTGTCACGGTTCTATCCTTTCATCACATTTATTCAATCTGTATGCTGAGCAAATAATCCAAAAAGCTGCACTCTATGAAGAAGAACGTGGCATTAGGTTTAGAGGAAGATTCATTAACAACCTACGATATGCAGATAACACAAACTTGGTGAAAGTGAAGAGGACCTGAAGCACTTAGTGGTGAATATCAAAGACTACAACCTTCAGTATGGGTTGCACCTCAACATAAAGAAAACAAAAATCTTCACAACTGGACCAATAAGCAACATCATGATAAACAGAGAAAAGATTGAAGTTATCAAGGATCTCATTTTATTCAGTTCCCCAGTCCACGCTCATGCAAGCAGCAATCAAGGAATCAAATGATGTATTGCAAATCTGCTGCAAAAGAACTCTTCAAGCTGGTGACAAGCAGAGATGTCACTCTGAAGGCTAAGGTGTGCCTGACACAAGGCATGACATTTTCAAACGCCTCATATGCATGTGAAAGCTGGACAATGAATAAGGGAAACCGAAGAAGAAATGCTGTCTTTGAATTATGGTGTTGGTGAACAATATTGAATATACCACAGACTGCCAGGAGAACAAACAAGTCTGTCTTGGAAGAAGTACAGCCAGAATATTCCTTACAAGCACAGATGGTGAGTGTTTGTCTCACATACTTTGGACATGTTATCAGGGGAGACCAGGCCCTGGAGAAGAACATTATGCTTGGTAAAGTAGAAAGTGAAAAAGAGGAAGACCCTCAGTGAGATGGATTGACACAGTGGCTGCAACAATGGGCTCTAGCATAATAACAAGTGTGAGGATGGCACAAGACTGGCCAGTGTTCTGTTCTGCTGTATATAGGGTCACGATAAATTAGAACTGACCTGATGACACCTAACAACAACAATATGCTGTTCAGCTCACTGCCTGTCTCTTAGTTTGCTGTACTGTGGTGGTTTGGATGTTGCTATGATGCTGGAAGCTAGGCCACCAGTATTTTAAACACCAACAGGGTTATCCATGGTGGACAGGTTTCAATGGAGCTTCAAGACTAAGACAGACTAGGAAGAAAGACCTGGAGATTTACTCCTGAAAATTAGACAATTAAACCCTTACAGATCACAAGAGAATACTGTCCGATTCACTTGCTTTGGACATGTCATCAGGAGAGATTAATCAGTCCTAGAGGAGGATATCATGGTTGGTGAAGAAGAAGGCCAACAAGGCTGTAGGAGACCCTTGGTGACATGGACTGGCACATTAGCCATAATGATGGAATCTAAATTGCTGGCACTTGTGAGGATGACACAGGACCTGGCAACCTTTAGTTCTGTGTTACCTAAGTTCACCATTAGTCGGAGTCACCTCAATGGCAGCTAGCAAAAAATTACTGTTTGAGAGGAGAACTGAGATATGAACTTGATACAATATACCAAATGTTAAAATGTTCAAAGATCTCATGTTTACTATGAAAGAATAGGAATTGAAAATACGACTTTCAAATAGCTAGAAGGAAAAAGAAAGTAAGAGAAATTTTATCATTCCAATAAAAAAATAAACAGGAAAGGCAGAAAAAAAAAAAAAAGAACAGTGAATATGAAGTATAATATGGGAATTATGTCTAAATGTATGAGTAATAGCAAGAAAAAGGGATTAATACCTTAGGAAAAAACATGTACACTCAGCTTAGACTTGCAAATTCAGCCATATCTTATTTATAAAACAAAATTAAAACATAATGACAGAAACTTTTAAATGATGTAAATGAAGAAATTTCTACTTTTTAAAAAAAAAAATTTTTTTTTTTTTTAATGACTACAGGAATAACCCTCTGCCAGATACTGCTGATACAGAAAGGATTAATAAAAGATTCCTTGCAGTCTGGTGAGAGAAACAGCCCAGTTAACAGATCAGTTATCAATTGCTCTATAACAAATGACCCAAAAATGAAGTGCCTTAAAAGAACAAGCAGTTACTTCGCTCACAGGTTTCCGGGTTGGCAGTTTGGGGTTCTTCTGGTCTGGGGCAGACTCAGCCGCTCTCGGCTGGGCTCCCTCATGTATCTGGAATCAGCCACCATGTCAGCTGGCGGGCAGAGGGTGTGAAATCTTCTCAGCTGGATTCTCTCTCTAATGGTCTCTTGTCATTTATTAGGGTGGCCTGGGCTGTTCCCATGGGTTCTCAGTGTTTGAAGAGCAGCAAGAGGGCAAGGAGGAGCCCTGGTGGTGCAGTGGTTAAGGGCTCAGTTGCTGAAGGAAAGGTAATCAGTTCGTACCCACCAGCTGCTCTGTGGAAGAAAGACATGGCACTCTCCTTCTGTAAAGATTACAGCCTTAGAAATCCTATGGGGCAGTTCTACTCTGTCTTTCAGGGTCACTATGAGTTAGAATATACTTGAGAGTGATGGGTTTGGTTTTTGGTAAGAGAGAAAGCCACAATGTGTCTAATTATATCCGGTCTCTGCTTCTATTAGTCTTTGTACTGTCCCAAAGGCCAAAGCAATCATAGATCAGTCCAAATTCAAGGACTGGAGGAAGAATCTTGCTCTTGAGAAAGGGAGCTGTAAGTCATATAATATGTATGGATACATACATATTAGAACATGTGGCCATTTTTGCTATCCATCACAACATGTAAATGCAATCAAGTTTGTCCCTAGTTGTGGCAGAAGCATTTCTTAAATACAATAGAGTATGCAGCAGGGTGGGAAATTCTACCAGGTGTAGGGTTGGAAAGGCTTCCACCAGGAAGTGATGTTTGACCTAAATTTTGAAATACGGGTGGATGGTTAGGAGATTTTCTTTTTTATATATTTCCAACCACTTGCCCACATTCTACCATCTGTCGTCACACAAAACGAGCCCTCTGCTCCCATGTTGACATCTTTCATTTTCCTTCAAATCCTCAGGCTCTCCTCTACCTACCAAGCACAACTTCCCAAACCCTGCCTTAAAGTGTTTCAACAATTTGCTTGTTCCTTTCCTAATTGCCCCCTGGACAAAAAAGGAGATCAAGCAGAGGACAGTGGACCTTTCCCCGAGGGCTCTCCTAAGCCTCCCAGGCAGGTTTACCACAGACGTCCGGAGTCTCAGTGCTTTCTGTGATGATGTAATCCTACCCTTTTTAGTGGCTCCAAGGGAGAAGCATGTGGACAGGCCAAGAGGCTTCACAGGGTTGAGAGTCAGGAGGTCAAGAGAGAGTGGCCTAGACACCACCGCTGAGTGATGGTACCTCCAGGCAACAGACCAAAAACTCCATTCTGCACAGATGGCTACGAAGGGTGAGTCTATTGGAAGAGTCTTCTGTTATTTAATCAATAGATATATATTGAGTATCTCCTATGGGTGGGGCTCTGTCTCACTTTCTGGGACTGCCAAAAACAAGGCAGATCCCATCTTTGTCCCCAAGTTATTTACAACCCATTTGGAAGACACAAATTGGAAAATGAGCACCTCCTATGACTCAGTGCTATGATGGAGGATTACTAGGTGCTCTGAATACATAAAGCAGGAGCACAGACTGGGTACCTTGGAGGAGGAACCAGTCAACAGGAAGGGAGAGAATGTCTACTAGTCAGAGGGAACAGCCTGTGTGAAGCCTAAGTGGCAAAGGAGGCCTGAGAGGTGTTCAGAGTGGACATTGTGTTTCTAGAGATGGAGAGATTTGATGCAGGGCCAGAGAAGTGGTTTGGGAGAAATAGCGACTCATTATACTCTTCTATTTCCTCAACTCACAGTTTCCTTCCTCTTGGATGTTGACTTCTTTAAGTGAACATTGCAATTCATTTTTAAGATATAATTTCCCTCCTCCCAGCCTCCTAGCCTCTCCCACAACAGTTGCCATATTTTTTCCTAGTGCGCTGTTTAGATTCAAACTGGGCCCTTGGAACTGAGCGATGTCAGCGATGATGTCACACAAGGGTTACTGGAAGCCTTGGTGCTCACTCAGATCCTAACTGCTCTTTGGAGAGGTTGTGGGTCTGAGGGTTTCCTGTGGGAGAGAGACTTTGGATACCAAATTACAAACAGTTCTGCCTAAATCAAGGTCCCCAACTTGTGAGAGTTTGGGACATCATCTCTACGTGGGAGGAGGAGAAACATCTTGCCAGTGACCGTCCTTCCTGGTTCATCTTCACCCAGCCAGAATGGAGCGGCAATACATGAGGAAGAGGCCTTTCTCTAAGGCCCGAGGTAAGGGTGGGAGAAAAATTCAGTCTGTGCGATGGGTGCTGGGCAGCAAGGGGTTTGATTCACCCTGGAAACAAGGACCACAAGGGATCACCGAGGCTTTCACCTGAAAAAACTTCCTGTCAATTAGTAAACAGTAAGAAATTATAGTGTGAATAAATAAATGAAGGAATAACTATGTGAGTGAAGTATAGAATTCTACTGTCATCTGAGGGGCTTTCCATAACAGTAGCAGACAAGTCAGATTTGTGAACTCTCCTGCTTTGTTAGCGGAAAGAACGCAGGTGGGCAAGTGGGGAAGTGGGTATAGAACCAGGTAGAAGGGTGGTTACAGAGATTTGTGCTTAATTTTTTCATGAGAATGAATTAATATATCACGTGAATTAAAAAAATATATCAAATTTATCAGGAGGTTTTGGGAGTGGGTGGTGTGATGGAGCACAGTACGACACGTTCATTCAGAGTTCCCAGTCAATGTAAGCTGCCACAGTCCTCAGCCTGGACTCAGGCAGAAGAAGGTCCAGGAAGGCCCTGCCCCTCTAGCTCTAGGGATTTCTCTTCTCCTCCAAGGTCTCCTGACCATCTTTACCTAAGTGTTTAACAATTCTTCTACATAAAGACACCTATAGTATAGATCATTTTTTTTCTCCTGTAATTGCAAAGTTTAATTTTTTTTAATTGTGTTGAAAATATACATAAAATATAACTGAATAATTTCTAATGTATGAGTCAGTGATACTCATTACGTTCTTCAAGTCATGTAACCATTCTCAATATCCTTCTCCAAACTTTTCTACAACCATTAACATAACCTCAGTGCCCCAGTGGAAAAACTTCCCCTTCCCCCTGCCCACAACTGGCAACGACCAATAATCTTTGCTTTCTATATATTTGCTTATTTCATATAAGTCAGATTGTACAGTATTTGCCCTATACTTAGGGCAAATACTAACTTATTCCATTTAGCATGATGTTTTCCAAGTCTAGCAGGAAAGAATTTTAAAATTCCAACTATAGCTAAACTCAGTTTCTGCTATCATTCTTAGTTATCCATTCTTTCTCCGACTAGTGTGCCCCCCCTTTGTCTTCTTTGTTGCTGTCCCATTCTGCCTTTCAGTGGCTGAGCCCTACTTTTTGCTCCCTCCTTGATCTCTGTATCCTTCTAACGAACTGCTGGCATGTTCCCTCTCTGAATCTTGTCTCTCTCTCGAGCTTTCCCTCCATCCAACGCACCCGACCTAGCTCCATCTCTTTCTGCATCCTGAACTCTGCAGTCCTTCCCACAGATTCAGAAACATACACAGACCTTTAGGTTGACATAGACAACCCACTGAGACATACACAGGAGAGGAGCTTGTGTGTTCTCCATCTGAAGTTCTCGCATCAAGGTTCTCAGATACGGCCATCTCTTTCTGCCTCACTTCATCTACTAAGGACTGGGCTTCTACTCCAAGAAAAACAATTTTCATCTTCTACTGTGGCTGGGTTAAGAAGGGTGCAAGGAGGAGGTATACATGTAAGAATCATAACTAAATATACACATTCTTCTGTTTTACGTATAACTCTATAAAAAGCCTTTCAGTAAAAAGAGGATGAAAAGAGGTGACCATTGCTCTGGAGTGTTTACTCTCCAAATTTACTAAGAATATCACCCACATACAAAACGTCAAGTCACACATTTATTATGAAGCTTCATGGGAATGAGGTCATTTCTAAGTTCCAAAGGAACAAATTCATTGGAATTCAATAAATGTGGAATTAAAGAAAAATAACTTCTTAAAAAATGAACTACCATAAACAGTGCCACTTTACAATGGAGACTTTGTCTTCCACAGCAGTGCCCCCAAAGGGTGGTGGGTCTCTGGGGAAGAAGAAAGAAAGCATGGGGTCTGCAGAGGTGGAGGATGTGGTGATGGAGAGGCCTCCAGGGGTCCCTATGACCAAAGCTTTGGGCTCACAGGTGAGAATAAGGACCCTGAAAGCTCAAGTAAATTAACTCTCTATTCTCAGAGGTCTCTATCCAAGAGGAAAATGTGCAACAGTCAACAACATCCCATGAAAAAAGTCAAAGCTCCAGGCCCAGGAAGATTCCAAAACAATCTGAGAACTCTTCTCCTTTATCTTCCACCGAGCAGACCTCTCATTCCTCCAGTTACGGTGCTGCCCCAGTAAAGCGATGGGTCAGGTGCGCATATTTCACCAAGGTGCGCACGGTCAAGGGGGTGGCGGTCTCCCGGCAGACCAAAACCTCCTTTGCCCCCGTGGGCAAGATTCCCCAGGTCTTTGAAGCCGAGCTCTCTGAGGAGAGCACCATCGGCTCTGCCCCCAGTCTGGCCAACACTGAGTCCCTGGTCAGCAACCTGGAGCCCTGGCAGGAGGGGCCCCAGACCTGTACCCAGGAGCCCACTGACCAACGGGAGGAGCATGCTGAGAGACCCCGCGCAACCACCCCGGAGTGGCTGGTGACCCGTGAGCGCGGCTTCCGCTGCGTGGCCTGCTGACGCGTGTTCGAGTCCCGGGAGGCCCTGGTTGCGCACGCGGAGCATGGTGTGAGCCAGGGCTTCAGCTGCCGGGTCTTCTTTGAAGAGCTGCTGGAGAGGCGGCTGCCACGCTCAGTCCAGCGAAGGCCCAGACGCTGCCACCAGCTGGCCAGGCGTTGCCTGATGGCCGCCAAGAAGAGGGAGGTGAGGGAGAAGAGAGCAGTCTGCAGGCGCCTGGAGGAACAGCTGGAGAAGCAGAGAGAAGAACTGAAGAGGCTGAGGCACCAGCTGGACAGGCTGCAGAGGCAGGAGGCCAGGCTGCAGAAGGCGCAGGCGCACCACCGAGGCCAGAGGGGAAAGCGCCTGAAGACGTGCTAGAACCCCGGGACTAGGAGGAGCAGGGCCTTTGGGCTGGAAACGTGGGCCCTTTAGGAGAGACCTCCATTCAGGTTTGTTTAACCCAGCTCCCCTGGAAGATCATACCCTCCTTCCACTGTGACCCCAACCCTCCCAACCCAAGTGCACAGAGAACTCCAGCCCTAAGGGGGATCTGGATGGAAGAAGTCCCAGATAGCTGACCACAGACACCAGGTCCCCTTAGAGGCTCCCCTGGCCCAGGAGAGGACAGGACGGGACTCATCTGGATGGTGAGATCTTGGGACCCTAAGGATGAGCGCAGCATAAATAGGGAAAGGGAAATGGGATTTCAGTGGGACTTGGGAGGGTAAGGGGGGGGCCCTGCTGAGGTGTGATGGTGAAGGGGGTGTCACTGAGTTCTTTGGAGGAGAAGGAATCAGAGAGATGGCAGGCTGTTGGGAAACATGCCTGCAGGTGAGCAGTGGAGATAAAGCCCTAAACAAACAACTCTGGGTCCCTTCCCAGCAGTATAGGGGCAGAGAAAGAGGCAGGGCTTGGTAGGAGGAGAGGAGGGCAGGTTGAAGGAAAATGAACTCACCCCACCAATGTCTTCTGGTCTCCTAGGGTGAATTTGGGTTTATAATTGGGATGCATCCATTTTGCCACATTAGGGGAATGTAAGTGGGAGGTGGTGTAGAAAAATCCCCCTGGGTGTTAACCATTTCTGGATAAGAGTTGATCCAGGGCTTGCAGGATATTTCCTGTAGAGCATGTCCTAGGGTAAGGAGTAGAGCTTTGGAACTTTTTCTTCTCCTTTAAATCAAGGTTCTTGACATGTCAAACAAACTTGCTAATTTTTTTTGTTTTCCTGTGGTCAAATCTGACCTGTCCCGAGGTCAAAGAACTGGAAGAAAAAGGCCCTCTGAGGTGAAAGAACCAAAAGAGAGGACAGGCTTCAAACCCAGGGAGAACAGCGAGAACACAGGTGATCAGAGGTAATGGTGGGAAGGGGCAGATTCAGGCCCAGACTCAACAGTGGACAACAAAGCCCCAGTCTCAGTCGCGACATCAAATCCCAAGTCTGGGGAAGCCCTGGACATGACAGGGGTGTATCCATGTCTCTGGGAGATGAGACCACAAGTATCACAGGGAACCCCCAGGGGCAGAGGAATGGAGGGCAGGGCCTCTAGGATGGGCACCTCCATACAGTCTGTCCTGTGTGTATTCCTCAGAGTGACAGGGACGGCTCCTGCGAGGCAGAGGGTCACAGGCAGAAAAGAACCAAGGTGTTCAGACCAGGTAAATTCTGCAGTCTCCTAAGGATCCAAACCGAAAAATCAGAGATTCTCAGAGGTATCAGGGTGGGAGGGGTTGGCATTCCCAGGTTGGGGAGAGGCTGGCTGGGGAGGTGCTGCTTTTGGAAATCTTTTCATCAACATCTTTCTTCTTAAAAGCTACCTTCCCAGTTGATGTCCTCTATGATCTAGGCTCAGACCTGAATGGGGCCTAGAATGCACAAAGGCGGGTTATCCAGTGGGGCTAGGCAGGGAGGAGGTGGAAGCAGCATATCCGGGAAAGAGAATCTTCTAGAGGCGCATGAGTTACCTAGTGAATTGCACATGGCGTCCAGCCTTCTACATTTAGCTGTAGACGTGTGCTTGCAAGACGTGTTTGAGGGGTAACTCTACTGACTTCCCAAAATTATTTTTGGTCATTTCCAGTTATAGAGACCAGAAGAACTCACTGGCTCCAAGAACAACAAGAAATCCACTGGATCTGATTATTACTTTCTGCGGTGTGCTCTCCTGCCAGTGATTCAAATCTTTTGTCTGTCATTCTAGAGAATTTTCACCTATTTTAAATATCTAACAAAACACGTTAAAATATACATATATCTATGATGTTTATGAATTTTCAAAGCTCTGAAATTGTTTTTTATTACATTTGCAAGATTACAGATTTGTATGACGAAAAAATTTATGTCAGGGTCCCACCCTCATATGTAATTTGGTCCTGCTCCCCCAGGGTATCCAATGTAAATAGACACACGTGTATCCTTCCCTACACCTCTCTGCAGGGACACATATACACAGTCACAGGTACACAAGTACATCTGCTGGGGTGTTTACTTTTATGGAAGCCTGGTCACACTCTATCCACATTGCTCTCGCCCCTTATTTCACTTGATATTCTACCTTGATTCTCTGTAAGTCATTAGATATGGCACTGACACTATATTTTTTGATCTTTTAACTTACATGAATAATTTAAATAGATGATATCAATTCAGTACACTTTATCTGGACTTCTACATGTTGTTGTCAGAAGCTATCAAGTCAGTTCTGACTCACAGTGGCCCTTTGCACCACAGAACAAAACACCACCTGGTCACGTGCAATCCTAATAATCGTTGCTATATTTGAGCACACTGTTGCAGCCACTGTATCAATCTCACTGAGGGTCTTCCTCTTTTTCACTGGACCTCTGCTTTACCAAGCATGATGTCCTTTTCCAGGGACTGGTCCCTCCCTCTTGATAACATGGCCAAAGCCATCCTTGCTTCTAAGGAATATTCTGGCTTTCTCCCTTTAAGACAAATTTGTTCGTCCATACATAACACTACTAAAATGGAAACATTATCATCCATGCTTTTTAAGTCCACTCTTCCTGCGTGTTCTAGCTCTCCTCCCCCTGTTCTTTCCCACAAGTGAATCCAAGATAATTCAGGTTAACAATGTGGTAAGGAGTCTCTCTTATCCTTGCTTAAACAAGCACACAGACTTATACACACTCATAAACATAAACAGGTACCCAAGCATATTCAAACAATTGATATTGTTTAACCCAGATGTGCTCATTTTATATACACTTCTCTGCATGCACCTTGATTTTTTCAGTAATACTTCAATAATACCTCACAGATATTTTTCCCACTCAACTACAACAACTCATTTATTGATGATGTAGCTTTACCATAAGTTATCTATCATTCAACTATCAATGTACAGTCAATGTTTGGTCAATACTAATAACAACTATCCTTTGTGTACTACAGGATCTGTTTCTGTGGAATAGACTCCATAGCGTGAGATTTCCAGTTCAAAGTATGTTTTTAAAGTACAGAGCCATGGCCATGTCTTTCCCCTGTAGGCTGCCATAATGCACCTCTCCAGCCATGTCTCAGGGTATCCTTCACCCCACAGCCCAGCCAGCTATAGATGGTGTTGATTTTTAAATTGTGCCAGTTTCACTGGGACTTTGATATCTTCTTAACTACCAGTGTTTTTGAGCAACTTGGACTATGTTTATTGGGCATGTGGATTTGCTGTGAACGATCTGTTTGAATTCACTGCTCATTTTTCAAGTGCTTAACTTTTATCCTTCTGTGTAAAATGGAAATTGTTCTTAAGCCTTGTCATCTCCATTTCACATGATTTTCCAAATATATCATTTGTGTATCACATTTTTACAAGCTTTGTCCCCCAGAATGATCACTTGAGTCAGCACCATTAAATAAATAAATATAATTTTCTCAAAATACCGCCTTTGTATCAATGGTTATTGTGACTTCTTGGCAGATTTTCTTTCATTGGTAGAATTGTCAGTTTCTATGCTATGTAATATCAATTTGTTTTGTTACCTGAAGAGGTAGACACCTGTTAGTATCCTGCTTTTTCATGTTTTTCTTCTCTATACCTTTTAAGGCAGCCGCAGTGTTGCAGTGATTAAGTGCTCATCTGCTAATCCAAAGAAGGTTTGGCAGGTCGAACCCACCAGGGGGCACTGAGGGGAAAGACCTGTTGTTCTGCTCCCATAATGATCACAGCCTAGAAAACCCTATGGGGCAGTGAAATGGGATCGCTATGAGTCAGAAATGGACTCCAAGTCTCCTAACACCAGCAACATCCTCTGCTATCTACTGTACTATTTGTAGCATACGATTACTGTATACAATTCAAAAACAACTATCTTAATATTCCGACTGGAAATACATTCCACTTATATATTAGTTTAGGGACCTCCATTTGATTGACAAGACTTCTCATTTGAAAATATGGCATATTTTTTGCATATATTCAGGTTTCATTTTATGTACATTATTTACATTATGTACATCATTTAGTACATTAGTTTTCGTCATAGAAGTCCTTTGCTGCTCTGGTCAAAACAATGTTTTCCTAAGTATTTTACAGTTTTGAACACAGTTTGATCCAGTCAAGTAGTAGGGGAAAGAGAACGGTCTGCCCTTCTCACCCTTGCCAATTTGAGACCCTCATGTCTATACTGGAGAGAAACCATTGATTTTGATGTATTTGTCTTTTATTCAGGTGGGCAATTATATCATCATTATTTGAAAAATCTCTTATTATACTTATTTAAATTTTCTAGTTTATTCCTTCACCTTAAAACTATGTTCAGTGATACCAAAAATTTTGTCTAGTTCCAAATTGATCAGAATGAGTTGAATATTAATTTTCCATTTATCTCACACCTGCTAAGTTTGGGGATAATTTATTATGCTCCAATAGATAACTGCTACTGTGACCTGCTGACCACTATTGTAATCACACACAACTTGTTTCTGAGAGTTAAGTACTTCCACCTGGCCTCTGTGGAGCTGGGATCCCATGATTTGCATTGCTACTAGGCAGCCCAGCTCCCACTAACAACCTGAGCCTATAGACGATTGTTGCTGTTAGTTGTCATCAAGTCATTTCTGACTCATGACCACCCCATGTGGGCATAGTAGAACAAACTGTTCAAGAGTGTTTTTAAGGCTTTCATCCTTTAGTAGCAGATGGCCAGGACTATCTTCCAAGGACTCTCTGAGTACGTTCAAACGGCCAAACTTTCGGATAACAGTCGAGCACTTAACTGTTTGTGGCGTCCAGGGACACCCTACAAAGTATACATATTGGTAAGCTCTATGTTGCTGGTGCTCCCTCATGTCCGCATTCCTTATTCTTTTGATGAAATGGGTATCCTTCAGGACCTCCAAGAAATGGTCTTATAGAAGACTAACTCAGACATGCCCACATATTGGAGGCTTTTAATCCCTCTTCCAACATCTGACACAGCAGGTCTGGCATTTCGATTTCAGAGAATGTGGGCCATTGCCTTTTCTAAGCTTCCAAAAGCAATCCCACAGCATATTAAACCCATTTCCAGAACCCTTGCTACGGCAATAAATCCTTGTCAACAAACTCTCCTTGACCCAACTTTATATTAAACTCCCCTTGACTCAGCACCTTCAGCACCCATTCCTCAGCACACCCCCGTCCTGCTCACACAAGGCAGCCAGGTCTTGCAGCTCCTTCAGTGTACAGTCCCTCCCCCTCCAACCACAACCAGCACTGCCCCTGGTGGCTATGCTGGTATCTGACAGCTAAGTATCTGGACAAATGCATGGGACACTATCTCAGGACTCTGCAAAGGAAAGTGTTGAAGGTGGATGGGGGCGGGACGGAACCAGAACATAAAGTATGAACATTCCAGAGGCTGAAATTAAATGAGCCCAAATCTCAGAGCTGCACACCCGTCGTGGACAGAAACAGCTCCGAGAGAAGCCCTTGCATCTTAAACATTAGCAAGCAGCCATCTAAGATGCATCCATTGGACTCAACCCACCTGGATTAAAGGAGAATGAAGAACACCAAGGACATGAGGTGATTACGAGCCCAAGAGACAGAAAGGGCCACATGAATCAGCGACTACATCATCCTGAGACCAGAAGAACTAGATGGTGCCTGGCTACAACCAATGACTGCCCTGACAGGCAACACAATAGAGAAACCCTGAGGGAGCAGGAGAACAGTGGGATGCACACCCCAAATTCTCATAAGACCATACTTAATGGTCTTACTGAGACTGGAAGGATCCCGGTGGTCATGGCCCCCAGACCTTCCATTGCCCCAGGACAGGAACCATTCCCGAAGCCAACTCTTCAGATATGGATTGGACTGGACAATGGGTTGGAGAGGGATGCTGGTGAGGAGTGAGCTTTTTGGATCAGGTGGACACTTGACACTATGTTGGCATCTCCTGCTTGGAAGAGAGATGAGAGGGTGGAGGGGGGTTAGAAGCTGGTGAAACGGACACGAAAAGAGAGAGTGGAGGGAGAGAGCAGGCTGCCTCATTAGGGGGAGAGTAATTGGGAGTGTGTAGCAAGGCGTATATGGGTTTTTGTGTGAGAGACTGACTTGATTTGAAAACTTTCACTTAAAGCAGAAAAAAATTATTTAAAAAATAAGGATGCTTTCTATCATTATTTATATTAAATATTTAACACTGGAGGTCCAAGCTAGAACAAAACGACAACAAAAAGAAGGAAAAGCTGCAACTGCTATTATTCATAGATTACAGAAATGCCTCCACAGAAAAATTTACAAACCATTGAAATTGATGCCAGTCAATCGTAAATATAAACGAAAAAATAAACTGCATTTCTATGCATCAGCATCAAGCCGACTCTGTTGTAGCTCTTAGTGAAAGCAGAGGACACTGATAGGGAAATAGCAGGATTTGGGTGGGCTAGACAAGGAGGGGAGAACACTATTTTACACCAGGCTTCATGTATAACCATGGGTATTTGTTAGTCATCTAGTACTGCCATGAGAAAAAAATAACATAATTGGGTGGCTTTAAAGAACAGATATTTATTTTCTCACAGTTCGGGAGGCTAGAAGTAGGAATTCAGGGCATGGCTCATGTCTACTTCAGCTTCTAGCAGCTTCCAGCCACCCTTTGCGTTCCTGGCCTTGTAGATTATCTTCCCCTTTGTCTGTCTCCCTCTTCCCCTGTTTGTGTCTGTGCCTATTGTGCTCTTTTTATAACTCAGAAGGGATTAGGTTTAGGACCCACCCTACACTGGTATGGCCTCATTAAAATAATTTTAAAAATCCCCTATTTCCAAATCAGGTCACATTTATAGGTACAGTAGTTAGGATTTCAACATACCTTTGGGGTTACACAATTCAGTCCATATAGTACCCTCACCAGATATTCTAGGCTGAGAGTACAAATATGAGCAGCTGAGAGTTCTATTTTTTGTCTATATTAGTTGGCTATCACTTGTCTGAATCCACCGATATAAACTTTGGAGCAACTTATTATGAAGGACCAGGCCAACCTTTATTAGCCATGTCCATTATGTGGAAAAACACACACATTCCCATCACTGAAGCCCTGAGAAATTCATCAATAAGGGTGGAATGGGGTTGGGACCAAGAATTGTTTCATGGCGTTGATAACATGGAATAGCTGTTAGACATCTACGTAGAGATGTCAGGTAATAATATTGACAGCTAACACTTACTGGTGCCAGGACTCTTGTGAGGGCTTCTCCTTTCTTAAGATACTTGCTCTGCATGATACCCATGTGAGGAATGTATCATTATAAGGCACATTTTACAGATGAAGAACTCGGTACAGAGAATTAGGCTGACATTTGAATAGCAGTCGCGAACCAGTAGGAGTTGAAATGGATGGAAGTGTAAACATCGCATCCTCAGATACAGACAGACAGCCACTGACTCACTGAGGCATCCTAGAGAGAGGGTGTCAACAGAGAGAGAGGACTAAGCACTGAGCCTGAGGGCATTCTGACATCTAGAAGCTGGACAGATGAATGGCAGCCAACAAAGCTCTCTGAAGTCCAGTGTGGTTCCTGGAGCATGGTCTGTTCTTTCTCTGGGCTGCATTTTACCAGTCCCCCTCCCACCCGCACTGGGTGTCCCCTTCACAATGGCAGGGATAATGTGTACCTTTCACCACTGTGTCCACATGATGTAGACTATTCCTGGCACATGGAATCTCTCTAAATATTGATTGAATGAAAAAATGAAAATGATGAATGAAATCATAGTTTGCTACCCCCACGTGTCTGTCAGTTTGTCGTACTGTGGGGGCTTGTGTGTTGCTGTGATGCTGGAAGCTATGCCACCGGTATTCAGATACCAGCAGGGTTACCCATGGAGGACAGGTTTCAGCTGAGCTTCCAGACTAAGACAGCCTAGGAAGAAGGACCCGGCAGTCTACTTCTGGAGAGCATTAGCCAGTGAAAACCTTATGAACAGCAACGGAACACTGTCTGATATATGGCTGGAAGATGACCCCCCCAGGTTGGAAGGCACTCAAAAGATGACTGGGGAAGAGCTGCCTCTTCAAAGTAGAGTCAACCTTAATGACATGGATGGAGTAAAGCTTTTGGGACCTTCATCTGCTGATATGGCATTTCTCAAAATAAGAAGAAACAGCTGCAAACATCCATTAATAATCGGAACCTGGAATGTACGAAGTATGAATCTCGGAAAATTGGAAATCATCAAAAATGAAATGGAATGCACAAACATCGATATCCTAGGCATTAGTGAGCTGAAATGGGTTGGTATTGGCCATTTTGAATCAGACAATCATATAGTCTTCTATGCTGGGAATGACAACTCGAGGAGGAATGATGTTGCATTCATCGTCAAAAAGAACATTTCAAGATCTATCGTGAAATACAAAGCTGTCAATGATAGGATAATATCCATACTCCTACAAGGAAGACCAGTTAATACGACTATTATTCAAATTTACATACCAACCACCAGGGCCCAAAGATGAACAAATAGAAGACTTTTTTCAGCTGCTGCAGTCCGAAATTGATCGAACATGCTATCAAGATGCATTGAAAATTACTGGCTATTGGAATGCAAAAGTTGGAACCAAAGAAGGATCAGTAGTTGGAAAATACGGCCTTGGTGATAGAAACAATGCCGGAGATCAAATGATAGAATTTTGCAAGACCAACGACTTCTTCTTTGCAAATACCTTCTTTCACCAATATAAGCGGTGACTATACACATGGACCTCGCCAGATGGAACACACAGAAATCACATTGACTACATCTGTGGAAAGAGACGATGGAAAAGCTCAATATCATCAGTCACAAAACGGCCAGGGGCCGACTCTAGAACAGAGCATCGATTGCTCATATTCAAGTTCAAGCTGAAATTGAAGAAAATCAGAGCAAGTCCATGAGAGCAAAAATATCCCACCTGAATTTAGAGACTATCTCAGGAATAAATTTGACACATTGAATACTAGTGACCGAAGACCAGACAAGTTTTCGAATGATATCAAGGACATCATCTATGAAGAAAGCAAGAGGTCACTGAAAAGACAGGAAAGAAAGAAAAGACCAAGATGGATGTCAGAGGAGACTCTGAAACTTGCTCTCGAACGTCGAGCAGCTAAAGCAAAAGGAAGAATTGATGAAGTAGAAGAACTGAAGATTTCAAAGGGCCTCTCAAGAAGACAAAGTAAAGTATTACAATGACATGTGCAAAGAGCTGGAGATGGAAAACCAAAAGGGAAGAACACGCTCAGTGTTTCTGAAGCTAAAAGAACTGAAGAAAAAAGTCAAGCCTCGAGTTGCAAAAGTGAAGGATTCCATGGGGAAAATATTAAACGACGCAGGAAGCATCAAAAGAAGATGGAAGGAATACACAGAATCATTACACCAAAAAGAATTGGTCAATATTCAACCATTTCAAGAGGTGGCCTATGATCAGGAACCAATGGTACTGAAGGAAGAAGTCCAAGCTGCTCTGAAGGCATTGGTGAAAAACAAGGCTCCAGGAATTGATGGAATATCAATAGAGATGTTTCAGCAAACAGATGCAGCGCTGGAGATGCTCACTCGTCTATGCCAGGAAATATGGAAGACAGCTTCCTGGCCAACTGACTGGAAGAGATCCATATTTATGCCTATTCCCAAGAAAGGTGATCCAAATGAATGTGGAAATTATAGAACAATATCATTAATATCACACGCAAGCAAAATTTTGCTGTAGATCTTTCAAAAACGGCTGCAGCAGTATATCGACAGGGTACTGCCAGAAATTCAGGCCAGTTTCAGAAGAGGACGTGGAACCAGGGATATCCTTGCTGATGTCAGATGGATCCTGGCTGAAAACAGAGAATACCAGAAGGATGTTTACCTGTGTTTTATTGACTATGCAAAGGCATTCGACTGTGTGGATCATAACAAACTACGGATAACACTGGGAAGAATGGGAATTCCAGAACACTTAATTGTGCTCATGAAGAACCTTTACATAGATTAAGAGGCAGTTCTTCAGACAGAACAAGGGGATACTGATTGGTTTAAAGTCAGGAAAGGTGTGCGTCAGGGTTGTATTCTTTCACCATACCGATTTAATCTGTATGCTGAACAAATAATACGAGAATCTGGACTATATGAAGAAGAACGGAGCATCCGGATTGGAGGAAGGCTCATTAACAACCTTCATTATGCAGATGACACAACCCTGCTTGCTGAAAGTGAAGAGGACTTGAAGCACTTACTAATGAAGATCAAAGACCACAGCCTCCAGTATAGATTACACCTCAATATAAAGAAAACAAAAATCCTCACAACTGGACCAATATGCAACATCATGAGAAATGGAGAAGAGACTGAAGTTGTCAAGGATTTCATTTTACTTGGATCCACAATCAACAGCCATGGAAGCAGCAGTCAAGAAATCAAAAGACACATTGCATTGGGCAAATCTGCTGCAAAGGACCTCTTCAAAGTGTTGAAGAGCAAAGATGTCACCCTGAAGACTAAGGTGCGCCTGACCCAAGCCATGCTATTTTCAATCACATCACATGCATGTGAAAGCTGGACAATCAATAAGGAAGACGGAAGAAGAGTTGACACCTTGAATTGTGGTGTTGGCAAAGAATATTGAATATACCATGGACTGCCAAAAGAACGAACAAATCTGTTTTGGAAAAAGTGTGGCCAGAATGCTCCTTAGAGGCAAGGATGGCGAGACTGCGTCTTAAATACTTTGGATATGTTGTCAGGAGGGATCAGTCCCTGGAGAAGGACATCATGCTTGGCAGAGTACAGGGTCAACAGAAAAGAGGGTGACCCTCAATGAGGTGGATTGACACAGTGGCTCCAACAATGAGCTCAAGCATAACAATGATTGTAAGGATGGCGCAGGATCAGGCAGTGTTTCGTTCTGTTGTGCATAGGGTCTCTATGAGTCAGAACCGACTCGACAGCACCTAACAACAACGACAATCTTTGAATACTTTAAGGGCCTTCATGTGTAAGAGGGAGAAAATATGATCTGAGTTGATTCTTAGTGTTAAAGAACGCTGAATAACAATTAAATAAAAAGGTTCAATAGCAAAGATCTTTGTTAAAAGATTTAAGTATAGGTTGAAGATCACTAGAAACATGCACATTTAATATTTCAACTATACTCAAATTGCTAAAATTATACACTCCTTGCACACAGCAGAACATAATAAAACAATTTGATGTTGTCTGTAAAATAAACAAAACTTTATCATGGAAAAGGCTAATATTGAGTGAAAGGAGCAGGATATAATATTTATGTGAATATACATAAATGTGTGTGACACATATAAAACCCATTGCCGTGGAGTCTATTCTTACTCATGGTTTTCCCATGTGTGTTAGGGTAGTCTCCACATTTTCGATGACTAGAATAAAAATTTTTTTTTTTAGAATGTACTTCTATAAGCAGGACAAAATTAAAGGAATATATTTAAATAATAAATTAACAGAAATGAAAGAATTAAACCTGCGGAGAGGCTGCCCATGAACCCAAGACTACAATAACATTGGTATAGAAAGCAGAACGATGGTGTCAGGAAGCCTGGTGGTCACATGCTTCCAGCTCTAAAGAGAAGAGCAAATAAACCAGGGGAGAAGACAGTGAGCCAGAAGAGTGGGAGAAATGAAGTATTTCTCGAGTGGCAACTAAGGCTGAGCCTCTGCTGATGGCATGTAGTCCCTCATTTAAACCTTAGAAGGATGTAATGGGTGGGACAGACCTTGTTAGCCACTTTCATCATGCAAACATTTTATTAATTTGAACAGTAGCATGTTATAAAAACAAATTAAAAAAGAGAAAAGTATAATAAAAGAATACGCCTCATCCGTTCAGTACTATTATGTTGCCTCAGCAGCTGTTCATTGTTGTTGTTGTTGCAAACATACCACACAACCTTTGCTAACTGAACAACTGACAGTAATTACCATTAATTGGCTGTGCAACCCTGCCCTTCATCAATGTGACTTTTCCACCACTGTTAACCAGAACTCAGTCTCCATATGCAGGAACACCCCTTTATTTCCTCCCTCCTGCCCCTGGTAACCCCTAATAAACTTTTATGTCTACACATTTGCTTGTTTTTGTAAAAGACAGGTTTTTGAATCTGAAAGTTCGCGACAAGCCACAAGGGTGAATTCATGTGGTAGCAGAAGTTATTTGCAATACATATATCCTACTACTGACTTGGTTCTGAAATACATAAAGAACAATCCGAAAAGGAAAAAGAAAGCAGACAGGTCGATAGAAAAATGAGCAAATACTTGAACACTGTATAAAAGATTTCTATATGGCCAAGAAACATAGGAAAAGTGACAAAACTTCACTGGTTATTAGAGAAATTCTAATAAAAAGCCACAATGTGATACTATCCCCTACACGCCAGAATGGCTAAAACGGAAAAGATGGAAAATACCAACTATTGGGTACAACGTGGAGTAACTGGAGCTCTAATCTACCGCTAGTGAAAGTGTAATTTGGTACAACCAGCTTAAAAATGTTTTGTCCGTATCTACAAAAGCTGTGAACATACATATATCCCAGGACCCAGCAATTCTACTTCTAGATACATACCCAGTAGAAATGGGTACATATCTTCACCAAAACACATACACTTCTCAGCATCTGCTAAGGAATGAACACCTTCCTTAGGAATGTCTAACTTTTAAAGCATTATTCTCTGTCTGTTCTAAGGTGATGCCCATATATGATGATAAGTTTACACAGAAAAGTCTAGAGCTTTCTGTGAAATTCCACAGCAAATCTCTAGAGGCTCCTGTTCTCATAGCTTCTGTCGCCTGTGCAGCCCCTGCTTCTGTCTGTCCATCTGCTGGGCTGCACCACACGGAACCAGTTATGAAATTCAAGCCCATCTTGCACTCGACAAGGTTCTACTCACACAAAATTTGTATTAGCTTAAAAGAAAAGGTGTGTAGATAAGATACACAAGGGATTTAATTGCAGAAAACAAACATTAAAATGAAATGGCTGGGAATGGTGGCCTCCCTTTGTAAAAAGGCTTCTCTGTACCGACTACGGGAAAATGCAGTTAAGATATGGGTCATGGGAAAAGGAGCGTTTGTAGCAATCTGGTAATCACTCAGACCACCTGTAAAAATGTTTTCATCCTTTTTCTCATACCTTACACAAAACGAAATTCCAGATGGACTGAATATTTAAAACTAAAATATGCAACCATAAAAATTTTAGAAGTTTTTATTTTCTTTTTATTGATAAAAGAGAAAGACTTTTTAAAAATCCCAAAATATGAAGGCTAAAACTGTTAAGATCTATAGATCTTTGGCATATCAAAAAGTATATGAAGGGAGTAAAAATACAGGCAAAAAGCTGAAAAAAAGTTTGCAGGCTAAGGATTTGAATAGAGATTTCTCAAAAGCAGATACAGAAACTGTCAACAAGCACAGGAAAAGAAGCGTAACCTCATTAGTCATCAGGGAAATGCAAATCTAAACTAAAGTGCACTATTATTTCAAAAGCAGTAAGATGGCTAAACTCAACAGGATGGACAAGTGTCGGCGACGATGTGCAGAAGCTGGAATACCGCTGGTGGAAATGTAAAATGATCCAATTGTTTTGGAAAACGGTTTGGCAATTCTGCAGACAGTTAAACATAGAATTACCATACAACACTGCACTTGCACTCCTAGGTCTGCACCCCGGAGAATCAAAAGCATGTTCACATACAAACTCACACAGAGGATTCCTAGTAGTGTTATTCATAACAGCCAAAATGTGGAGAGAACCCAAATGTCATGACCTGATAGACAGGATGTGGTATATTCATAGACTGGAATATTACTCAGCCACAAAAAGGCACCAAGTACTGATACATGCCACAACATGGACGAACCTTGAGAACATTACGCTAAATGAAAGAAGCCAAACACAAATGACCGCAACGTGCATGATTCCATTTACATGAAATGTCCAGAACAAACCAACACAGACAGAAGTAGATTAGTGGTTGCTACGGCGTGGAGGAAAGGAGTAATGAGGATGACTGTTAATACGCCTTCATTAACAAGGGCCTTTATTTACGGGGCACTGAAATTATTCTGAAGCTAGACAGTGGTGACTGTTGTGCCAAGTCTGCCCATATACTAAAAGCCACGGTATTGTGCATATTTTCAAAGGCAGTGTTACGGCAGGTGAATTGTATCTCAATAGAAATATTTGTGATTCCTAAAAGACTAACTTTTCAATTAACATATAGAACCTATAAATCAGTAGGGAAAAAACAATCCAATTTTAAAATGTCTTCCTCCAAAGCAAAGGGAAGGGGGTACATTCCATCCACACAGCTTATTTTTTTATCTCTTCATTATTCAAGTTCTATTCTCATCTTATGTAACTCTAAATTATACAAGTAATTGCCTCCATTTTCCTTATCCGTTTTCACTATTTAACTAAATAAAGACAGCAACACAGTGTTTTTTATAAAAACCCACCCACATTCACTCAAATCATTTTTTAGCACTTCTTAGGTGCCAGGTACCAGGATGCTCTGACAAACACAACAGAGAAGTTCCTGCCTGCATGGGCCTTCTATTTTTGTGAAGCAGGCAGATGATAAACCAGCCAACCAGCTCTTAATGTAACCTAACATTAAGGAGGGAAACATGTAATTTTGGCGCTATCTCAAGCTGTTTCTCTCTCACAAAGATTTCTCCGAATCTAGTGAAAAGTAAACACCTCGAAGGAACTCCGTGGGGCCAATAAATGTGAAAAAGCCATTTCATTTCAGTTTTGTTTTGTTGCTTTCACCTGCTACCCTGTCATTATTTTTAATAACATGATTATGGAGCTGACATCAAACTCCGACCACCCGCCTGAAAGAAAAAACCAAACCCGTAGCCACTGAGTCAATTCTGACTCAGAGACCCTAGAGGACAGAGTAGAACTGCCCCATAGGGTTTCCAGGGAGCAGCTGGTGTTAGGACACAATTCCCTCTTATAAGAATCTGAAAGCTGTTCACTGTGGATGTGGGAGGGACTCAGTAACACTTGCAGAGATTTCCACGTGGGTGGGGTGCTCCATTGTGAGCATCGGGGGAATAGACCCCATGTGCACTTTGCATTCTTCTGCAGATTATGACACAACAAACATTCACTCTTCATTGTCGTACATCTTGTAAGAGAACAGAGGGAATTGTTAGGCAGGACCCTTTGAAAATACATGGCAAGAAATTTTATTGTAACATTAAATGGAAAATAAAATCTTCCTCCATTTTTCCTCCTTCCCTACCTCATTTCAAGGAGATAGCTGGAGTCACGGTGTTGAAGCTCTGAAACTTCAAGACTCTGAAGAGTCTGTGGTAAAAGCCTCAGCTCACTGGGGTGATCACACTGAGTGGACTGGAGCCCAGGGGAAGAGTGACAGTCAGATAGTAGGGTCCTAGACATTGGGAAGGGGTAGGACCTCCTTCTTGACAGTGCCCTGGAGTAGGTTACAGCACCTCAAAGGCTGATGCAGGCACGTAAGTAGACAAAAGCTGTTATGCTGTTGACAGCCCCACCAAGGTTCTCATGCTCCAGCTGAGAATGGAAACAGCAGAACGAATGCTTCTAGAGAGATCACCCACATAGGCTGAGGCAATGGGTGTGTTGAAGGTCTTCTCCAAGCACTGGTCCTTAGACCCTGGGAATTACTGCATATCTGGATGAGGGAGTACCCTAAAAGTAAGTGAGGTTAAAAACTCCCCTCAATTTTGTAAGCAGGTAGTTCTGAGCCTCAATTCATTTTATTTTTTAAAAAATCATGCTTTTTTTCATACATGATTTTGTGCAGACTCACACTTACAATTCGTATTACTCATTCATGCATTAATTCAACAAAGATTTCCTGTATAAACAGCTACATGTCAGACCCTAGGCCAGATGCTCTTGGTGATGAAATGACTTAGAGAAGTTGCCTCACTGCCTGGTGAGAGAAACGGCCAAGTTAACAGGTGTATCAGTCACATATTACTGTGTAAGAAATGACTCCAAAAGGTAGTGTCTTAAAAAAACAACTATTTACTAAGCTCACAATTCTGCAGGTTGTCAATTTGGGGTTCTTCTGATCTGGGCCAGCCACAGTGGCTCGCAGCAGGGCTTACTCATGTGTCTACAATTTGCTTCCAGGTCAGCTTGGAGTCAGTTTGTCTAAAATCAACTCAGTGAAACCGCTGGATCCTCTTTCCAATGATCCCTCATCATTCAGCAGGCTGGCCTGGGGTCATTCCCACAGGTTCTCAGGGTTTAAGAGCAACAAAAGGGCAAGACTCAACATAAAATCTTTTCAATTCTCTCCTTGTATCATCCTTGCTACTATTTCAACGGCCAAAGCAACTGTAAGGTCGGCCTTCAACTAACAGGTGGAAAAAGACTCCTACTGCTAATGAAAGGTGCTCCGGAGTCTCATAGAAGGCGTGGGAACAGAGAGGGGAAGAATGTGTAGTAAATGCAATTGTGTTTTATGCTGTGGTAAAGGGTTTCCTGGGTACAATGGAGTACAGAGCAAGAAGTGGACTCATCTACCAGGAGAAGATTCAGGGAAGACTACAACGAAGAAGTGATGCCTGAACCAAGTTGGGAATATGACTGAATAGTTAAGGGGTTAAAAAAGGCCAAGCATCCAGGAATCCCCAGGTATTTTCCAGAGGCTTCAGTAAACGGGGAAGGATGGCTTGATGAGAAAAGTCTGAGGAAACAGGATGAAAACACTGGGGCATTTGTTATATTTTTGAACAGGCACAGATTATCTTTTGTTCTATTGTTTCCCTACCATTCCTGCCTCTTCTGTCCTTTGGGGTCACACAAAACAAGCCCCTACCATCCCCATGTGGAAACTTTTATTTTCCTTGGAGAAGTCTCCTCCTTCCTCATCACCACCCCAACCTTCTTAATTTCCTCCTCAAATGGTCTCCCCATTGGCTGGTTTCTCTTCTAAATAGCCTTCTAAACAAAAGCAGAGTCTGTCATGGGCTTTCCCCAAGTCAACTCCCAAACTTCCCATTCTGGCTGACCACAAAATTCCTGAGTCTTAGGGCTTTTTGGTAAGTCATAAGCCTAATCTGTTCCAATGGGGTCAGTTTTCTTCACCTTCACACTTCAACAGGGAGAGTAGGCCAGCAGACGGGAAGGGAGAGAACATCTCCTAGTCAGAGAGCGGAGCCTGTGTGAAGACTCAGAGACTAAGGAGACCTAAGAGGGGCTCAGAGTGGACATTTTATAACCAGAGCTGGAGAGACATGATTCCAACAGAGTCAAATGAGAGGACTGGGAGAAAGCAGCTGCCCATGATACCTGACAGTTTCATGTTTTTCTGGTTGCCGTGTTTAGCTTCAAACTGGGCCCATGGAACTCAGCAGTGTCAGCAATGATGTCACACAGGATTACGGAAGCCTTGGTGCCTACTCAGATCTCAGCTGCTTTTTGAAATGGGTGCCAACCTCAGGTCTTGTGGGAGAGAAACTGTAGCTACTGAATCAAGGAAATTCAGGAGCAAGCCAGAGTCCCCAGTTTATCAAAGGTTCCTGCTGGGAGAAGGGATAAAGGTCCTTCAGACCATTATGTTTGGACATCTTCACCCAAGCAGGATGAAACAGTGACACACAAGGAAAAGGCCTTTCTCTAAGACTCTAGATAAAGGTGAGGAAAAGTTGTCCCCGATTGATGAGTGCTACAGAACAAAAGGTCTGACTTCCACCAGAAAAGAGAGCCATGGTAGGACAAGATGAAGGATTTGGAACGAATGGATAAGGTCATAAGGAAGATTCTCCTGAGAAAGCACTTTCTGTCATTTAGTAGATAATTAACCAAAGTTTATTTTGTCAATAAGAAATGTAGGAAAAATGAGGGATGAAATGAAAGAATTCAATTGTAAGTTTGAGAGCTTTCCAGAATAGCTGCAGACAAGGCACTCTATTGTTCTGGATCTGAACATGGTGGAAGGGAAGGAAGCCAGTGGGCAACTGGGGCAGAGAGTATAGGATGGTGGAAAGGGTGGGTAGCAAGAAGTGTACTTAATTATTATATTTTCTAATGAGATAGAATTAATATACCATGTGAAGAACTAAGGAAATTTCTCAGGAGGTTCTGGGAGTGGTAGGTTGAAGAGCCCAGAACCCACATCATTGAGGGCAGAAGGGCTATAGACTCCTCCCTAGATCCAGGAACTCCCCTTCCCCTCCTATGTCTCCTGCCCACCTCCCTCAAGAGCCTAACAACCCCTAACCACAAACATGGATACAGGATAGAATTTTTTATTTTCCTACTTTTCTTAACCTGAGCTTCATCTAGGATCAGTCATGTATCACTCTTTTCAGGCCAGTTTTGTTGCCCTCCCTACTACTATTACCTCTGCTGTCCTCCTCCACCCAGTGCTGCCCTCCACTGGCCCTGCTTCCTGCTGCTTCCTGCTTTTCTGACTGGCCTCTAATACCCTTTGAGAGATCCCCCACCCCATCTTCTGTCTGTCACTGGAGCTTACACTCCCCTCCCAAACTCCTTCTCTTTCTTCCTTAACTCGCCAATCCTTCCCTCAAACTCAGAAAAATACTGACCCTTATGCTGACATATACAAGCCCCGCCCACCCAGACAGGAGGCATGGTTGTGATTTGGCTATTAAGGTTTGTGCCATCAGACTCTCAAATATGGACATCTGTTTCTGCCTCACCCTGAAGGACATGGTAATGGGCTTGTGTTCAGAGAAAGGCACTTTTAATCTCCTGGTGCAGGCTAGTTAAGGGTATGAGAAGTTTTAAATTACACAGAAAAGTACAAATTACGCTGTCTCTTTAAGTATAATTCCTTCTATGAAAATCCTTCCCTTAAAAGGAGGATGAAAACAAGTTACAAAGAGGAGACCGATTCTCCTGTTTCAATGTTTACATTCTAAATTTACCAAAAAAAATAACTTTCATAGAAAACACCTTTTAGAGAAACCATGTATTATCATGAAGGTGCAGAGGATGAGGTAATTTCCATATTCCACAGGAGCAAATTCACTTCCATCCAACAAATGCAAAAAAAAAAAAAAAAATTTTTTTTAATGTGGTGATCCTCTGTTTATATTATAAACTATCACTGGATAAACCTTTGGCTGCTAACTAAAAGGTTTGGCAGTTGGAATCCACCAGCTGCTCCTTGGAAACCCTATGGGGAGTTCTACTCTGTCCTATAGGGTTGCTATGAATTGGAATCTACTAAAAGAAAACTGGGAATTTTTTTTTTTAAATCAATGTATTATAATTTTTTGAAAAACGATAGACTTTTGCTATAAGGTAGTACCATCACCGAAATTTTCTGGAGGAGACTTTATTGCCCAGAGTAAATTCCCTAAAGTATGGTCGGTGCCTGGGGAAGAAGAAAGAAACCATGGGGACTGTGGAAGTGGAGGATGGTGGTGATGGAGAGGCCTCCGGGGATCCCTAGACCAGAGACTTAGGTCACAGTTGAGACACCAGAGCCCAGACGGCTCATGTAAATTAACTCTCCACTAGTGCAAGTCTCAACCCAAGAGGAAAGTGTCACTCAGGGTAGAACATGAGAACAAAAAGCCCAAGTTCCAAGCCCAGGAAGATTCCCCAAGTATCAGCAAGGCCTTTTTCATCAGCTTCCACTAGGCAGAATTCTCACTCATCAAATTACTCCAGAGATCAATAGGTCAAGTATGGGTATCTACCCAAGTGTGTAAGGTCAAGGGGTTAGCCATGGTCTGGCAGACCAGACCAAAACATCTCACACCCCTGTCGGCAAAAGGCCCCTGGTCTTGAGGCTGAGTTTTTGAAGAAAGTGAGTGCCATCAGGTCTGCCCTCAGTCTAACCAACACTGAGTCCCTGGTCAGCATCCTGGAGTCCTGGCAAGAAGAGCCAGGCACCTCCAGGAGCATCTGGAGGAGGAGACAGGGGCTGAACAGGCTACCACACCTACTGGTGCTGCTACACATGTCGGAGACCTGGCTGCAGAGGGTGCAGGCATGGCCTCAAGGTCAAAGGAGAAAGCGCCTGAAGACGTGCCAGGAGTCTCAGACTGAGAGAAGCAGGATGTCTGGACTGCAAAATATGCACCCTTCAGGGAAGAACTTCATTCAGGCTTCTTAAACCCACCTCACCTGGAAGATCCACTCTTTTAGCCTTGTGCCCCTTCCACGCCCCCTCTAGTACATGGAGAGATCCAGCCCTAGAGCACCAGGGTGGAAGAAGCCCCAGGATAGCTGTCCAAAGACATGAGGTCCACTCCAAAGCTCCCCCCGCCAAGGAGAGAAGAGGACAAGACTCACCTGCAGATGAGGTCTCAGGGCCCTGAGAATGAGCACAATGTCTGTAAGGAAAGAGAAATGGGATTTCAGTGGGACATGGAAGTCTGAGAAAGAGCCTCTGCAAAGATAGCTCTAAGGGAGGTGTGATTGTGAAGGTGGGCTGGTCACTGAGTTCTTTGTAGTACAAGGTAGCAGACAGAAGCCAGACTCTGGGGGGAACCTGCCTGCCAGTGAGAAGTGGGCATAAAACCTTAAACCAATGAGAATCGAATCCCTTCCCAGCAGCTTCTGCACAGATCAGTGATGTTTGCTTGGTCTTTCTCTTTTCTGTGGTCTAACCTGATCCGTTCTGAGATCAGAGAATTGGAATAGAAAAGCCTGACTGAGATGAAACGAGCAAAGAGAAGACATGGCCTCCTAAATCTGGTGAAGACAGAATACAGATAACCAAAGGTGAGGATGGGAAGAAACAGATTGAGTTCCAAGTCCCATCCACAGTATCCCAGGGCCTGGGAATCCCTGAAAGTGACAGAGGTGTGTACTCCCTGGGAGATGCGACCCCAAGTGTCAGAGGAAGCCCTATGGAGCAAGGAAGGGAGGGCAGGGACTCTAGGATGGGCACTTCCATACAGGCTGCCCATGTGAATTTCTCAGAGTGACCGTGACAGATCCTGAGAGGGACAGTTTGAGGCAAAGGAAAGTAAGTTTTCTGAAGAGGGTTGAATTCCGCCTTCTCCTGATAATGAAACAGAAATCCCGTCCTGCTCAGAGGTACTGAGTAGGAGGGATTGTGAATTCCCATCCTGCACAGAGGCTGGCTGGGAAGTTCGACTGTCTAAAGACAATGTGGCCAAAGTCTTCTTTATCTTTCAAAGATATATCTTTAACTTCCTGCAAATTCAATTCTGGAAAAAAGCCTAGAATATACAAGCGTGGGTTTTTCAGGAGAGCAACAAGGGGAGAAGGTGATAGTGGCATATCAGAGAAGGAGAACAATAGTCTAATGGTCCCTGTGTTACTTAATGAATCACACATGGTGTCCAGCATTCTTCCTTATCTGTAGACATGAATAACTGAATTAATCCTCACAGAATTCTTTTTGGCCATTTCCAGGCATGGAGACCAGAAGAAGTCATGAGTTACAAGAGCAAGCAATAATTCGCTGGTCTGAATTTTGTTCAATTTCTGTGTTTGCCCTTCATAGATGGATAAAAGTCTCTGGATCTGGCATTGAAGACAGTGTTTTCTCTATTGTTATGGATTGAATAGTGTCCCCCAAAATGTGTGCCAACCTGGCCAGACCATGATTCCCAGTATTGTGTGGTTGTCCTGCATTTTGTGATCTGATGTGATTACTTATGTGTTGTAAATTCTAACCTCTGTGATGTTAATGAGGCAGGATTAGAGGCAGTTAGGTTAATGAGGGAGGACACAATCTGCAGGATTAGGGTGAGTCTTGAGTCAGTCTCTTTTGAGATACAAAGAGAAAAGTGAGCAGAAATGAGAGGGACCTCCTACCACCAAGGAAGAAGTGCCTGGAGTGGAGCACGTCTTTTTGACCCAGTGTCCACGCGCTGAGAATTTCCTAGGCCAGGGGAAGATAGATGAAAAGGACCTTCCCCCAGAGCCACAAAGAGAAAAAGCTTTCTCCTAGAGCTGGTGCCCTGACTTCAAACTTCTTGCTTCTTAAACTGTGAGAGAATAAGTTTCTGTTTGTTAAAGCCATCCACTTGTGGTATCTCTGCTATAGCCACACTAGATAACTAAAAAACACATATATAAAATAGTCAAAAAAAAAAAAGTTTCAAATACACACACATACACGTATGATGTTACTAAACTTTAAAAGGTTTTACATTCTTATAACACATTTAACAATAGAGATTTGTATATAGAAGTTATAATAAGAGCCATCCCCACATAAGTATATTGTACCTGCTCCCCCAAAGTGTCCAGTGTCCAAAGATACATATGTACCCTTTTACACACTGCTTTTTGCCGGGACACACGTAAGGACATTCATTTGTTTGTTTTTATGGAAATTAGGTCACACTCTACCCATGTTTTTCTCTGAATCACTCTTCACTTGACAATTTCTCATGGTTCCTCTAAATCAGCAGACATGGAAGAAGCACTCTTTTTGGTTCTTCTCATTTTTAACTCCCACCACTCTTCTGTCAGTTTGTTGTAGTGTGGTGGCTTGCATGTTGCTGTGATGTTGGAAGCTATGCCACCGGTATTTCAAATACCACCAGGTTCACCCATGGTAGACAGCTTTGAGTGGAGATCTGGATTTAGACGGACTAGGAAAAAGGACCTAGTGATCTATTTCTAAAAACAACTGGCCAGTGAAATCTTACGAATAGTACTGGAACACTGTCTGATTCAATGACACTGCTCCATACCCCAAATCTAAATGGCTTGATATAAAGCACTGGTCTTTGTGATTCACAAAAAGGAGGTGCCAATTCCTGAAAAAGAACTGAAGTGACAGGAGAAACTCCTCATGCTGTTAGAGCCCTGAGTATGGGCCCTAATCCAATGATCTGTCTTCATTAATTCCTTTTCATTTCATCTCTGTGAAAGAGGGGAGGGAGAAGGTGAGAGAGGCTTACATGCGCCTATTCTGTTCTTTAGCATCTAGTTCACTGCCAGGAACAAGTATTCATAAGAGTCTAAAAATCATTAAAGTACAAATAAGGAGGAAAACCTCCTAGTATATATATGTATTAGGTGGCACAAAGAGTTAAGTGCTCAGTTACTAACTGAAAGGTTGGCAGTTTAAATCCACTCAGATGCCTTGGAAGAAAGGCCTGGCAATCCACCTCCAAATGGTCACAGCTATTGAAAACCACATGGAGGGCAGTCCTACTCTGAAAACTCACGGGGTCGTCAGGAGTGAAAATCTACTCAATGGCAACTGGACTGGTAATCTATATATGGCATAAACGTTGGGAAAATTAGTTTCTGAACATATACACGGCATATAGAATACACTGTACATTAGTATTATGTGCCAAAACCCACTGTCATCAAGTCGATTCTAACTCATAGTGACCCCAAAGGACAGAGTAAAACTGCCGCATAGGGTTTCCAAGGCTGTAAGTCTTCACTGAAGCAAGCTGCCACATCTGTCTCCTACAGAGAGGCTGGTGGGTTCGAACCACTGACCTTTCAGTTAGCAGCCAAGTTCTTCAACCACAGAGCCACTAGGGCTCACTGCTGTCATGTACAGTGATTACATAAGCAAATTCTGAAACAAACTGCCTGGGTTTAAATCCTAACTCAATTTATCAGCTGGGTGTTCTGGGCACATTACTTTACCTCTCACTGCCTCAGTTTCCCATTTCTAAAATGGGTCTTATTCAAAAGGTTGTCACGCAGGTTAAATAAAACACACAAGGTACTTAGAAAAAGGCCTTACACACAGAATGAACACAATAAATGTTAGCTTTCATAATTATTAAGGGAATACAAACAAACAGCTTAGTTGAAGAAACTTCCATTGAGAAAGAGTTGAGTTCCAAAATTCATGTGTAAAGTCATTTACATCAACTGTTAAAGTTGTATGTTTAGATTCAAGTGATTACTGAGGTATGTCATGATCTTGAACAGAGTTCTGGGGACTATACAGGCAGACTCTGCATGCCCTTCTCCTGCACATCCATTCCATCTCCCTTGGAGCCCAGACATCATGTTATCAGTTAAACCCCTCCCATGCTGGTGGTGTACTGTTTAAGAGCTATGGCTGCTAACCAAAAGGTCATCAGTTCAAATCCACCAGGCACTCCTTGGAAAGTCTATGGCACAGTTCTGCTCTGCCCTATTGGGCCGCTATGAGTTGGAATAGACTCAGTGGCAATGGGTTTTTAATGGGTATGAGGTAACTGTTCAGTGCTTAAAGACATACCAAAAGCAACCACTAACACAAAGTATAGTAAAAAGTTCTCATTTTAGAATAGCAAAACCTTTTTCTAACACAGTGGTGAATTAGGGTGGACTGTGGATCAAGAGGAGCCCTGGTGGCACAGTGGTTAAGAGCTCAGCTGCTAACCAAAAGGTCAGCAGTTCGAATCCACCAACCAGTCCTTGGAAACTCTATGGGGTAGTTCTACTCTATGCTATACGGTCTCTATGAGTTCAAATCAACTAGGGTCTCTACGAGTTGGAATCAACTTGATGGTGACAAGTTTGGTTTGGTGGGTGTCATGGATTGAATTATGACCCTAAAAAACGTGTGTTTCAACTTGGTTAGGCCATGATTCCCACTATTGTGTAGCTGTCCTCCATTTTGTGATTGTAATTTTACTTTAAGAGGATTAGGGTGGGATTGATTGTAACACCACCCTCACTCAGGTCACCTTTCCCTGGGGTGTGGCCTGCACCACCTTTTATCTCTCCAGAGATAAAACAAAAGGGAAGCAAGCAGAGAGTTGGGGGCCTCAGACTATCAAGAAAGCAGCACCAGGAGCAGAGCGTGTCCTCTGGACCCAGGGTCCCTGCACCTGAGAAGCTCCTTGACCATGGAAAGGCTAAGGACAAGGACCTTCTTCCAGAGCCGAAAGAGAGAGAAAACTTTCCCCTAGAGCTGATGCCTTGAATTTGGACTATTAGCCTACTTTAATGTGAGGTATTACATTTCTCTTGGTTAAAGCCATCCACTCATGGTATTTCTGTTATGGCAGCACTAGATGATGAAGACAGTGGGTCAAGGTGGAAGGGGTGGATGAAGGACAAAAAAAGAAAAACGGACAACAAGAGAAATATAAGAATTCAGAGAACTGTGAAAATTTAATTCCTGAATATACTTTCTTTCTCCTCCCTATAACTGGAAGGACTTTTCTCATATACAGCGTATATAAGTAAATCCTTGCAATATTTAAAACACTTAGATTTTTGTAAAACTCATTCTCTGAAAACTCATGGTGGCCCCATTAATTTGTGGCTTAAAAACAACTCAGAACTAAAAAGAAGCATGAATAAATAAATAAAGGCACTGCTGTCATTTGCGGGTGATGTTCTTTTCCTGCTATCCACAACCCACACACTCGGGTTAATTTTCCAGGGTCAGTGTTCATAGACCATCCTCTTTCTCTTACCACCACCCCACCACCCTTAATTATTTAGAAAAGGCAGGGCCAGTCAGTGCTCCAAACATCAAGTTTTCTCTCCAAAATGCCAACTGGCACTTGGGGAGCAGGCTACATTCTCAGCTGTCAGCACTTCCACTAGCCCCTGCAGATAAGGAATGTGTCTCCACTGAACTGTTCACTGTAATAAATAATAATAATAAAAAAAAATTGTAAAACACTGTTTCTTAAAAACAAACAAAAAAAACCCCAGGCATTTCCCTATTACCCACCCACCCCACTCTCCCACACCCAGTGCTCCCCCGACCACACACACACTCAAATATTTCATACCAACGGTGTGTCCCAAGCACGGGGTCTGGCTCTGCTCTTCTTTTACACCCCTTGGAGGCCTCTGGAGAACCCATACCTTTGGTTGGCAATTCCCTGAACCCTGCCTATTCAAGCTGGCACTTATTCAAAAAGGCAGGTGAGTCTTCAAGTCAGGTTTTTAAAAGGAGTTTAAGAGGAATCAGGTGATATGCCTACTCACCCTCAAGTTTCTCAAAGGCAATAATTTCTTGAGATGTTTACCATGTCTCAACTATGGGTTAATTAAATCCCTTAGGATGGTGGGCATGGGAAAATCCTCCATCTCAATGCCCCCCATTTTGAAAAAAAGAGGGAGAATCTCCAAAATTACAAATTTGAATTTCTACACGTTAAAAAGCCTGTCGGTTCCCTGGTGGTCTAGTGGCTAGGATTCCGCATTTTCACCGCCACCGCCAGGGATTTCCAGCCAGGGAAGAGTCTTTGGAAACCCTGGTGCTGTAGTGGTTAAGAGCTACGCCTGCTAACCAAAGGTCGGCAGTTAGAATCCACCAGACACTCCTTGGAAACCCTATAGGGCAGTTCTACCCTGTACTATAGGGTAGCTACGAGCTGGAATTGACTCCATGGAAATGGGTTTGGTTTTTGTTTTTAAAAAGACTGTCAGAATGATGAATTCGAAAGAAATACATATTATGTATATTATCTACATGATTGCACGGAAACAAGACTAGAAGCACAGAGACTGGCATAGAGTGTAAATATGAATGTATATATTGAAATATATTTTTTAAACCACACCCTCCCTTGGTGGCTTCTCAGGCTCTCCGAGGCCAAATGGTCAGTGTCAAGCCATCAGGGAGCCCTCTGGTGGGCTCGGAGAGGGCCATCGGAGGTCAGCAAACAAATGACCCTTAGAGGAGGTGCCCTCTGCACCCTCCCCCAACGCTTGGGTGGGGCTTCCTCTCCTCTCCATTTGGTCTGGACCATCCTCACCTGGTCGCCTTGATGCCCCTCACCTGGCCGATTACCCAGCTGGGAAATTGCCAGTTGTGAGCTATCTCAGTGGATTTTCTTTATTTAAAAAGCAGGTTATACAGGTATTCTTTTGATTATTTTTGATATTTTGATAACTGAAGACCCGTTTTAAACTACCAATAACAGACAAATTTTAAAAAATAAAACCATGTATTTTTTTAAATCCCACCACCTGAGGTATCCACGTCTCTAAGTCTGCTTCCAAGCTTCCAGTGCAAATACATATCAAACTACAGAATATTATACTCTTTAAAATGGGGGTGAGTCATACGCATTTTTACAATCTACATTTTCCCATTAAAATGATTCTTTTCCTGTCTATTTTTTTTATACTGAGCTTTATTTGATTTTTTTTTCTTTTTAATTTTACTGGGTTTTAGGTGAAAGTTTACAGCACAGATCAGTTTCTTATTCAAAAATTGATACACAAACTGTTTTGTGACATTGGTTGCAATCCCCACTTTGTGTCAGCGCTCTCCCCCTTTCCCTGTCCACCTCAGGTTCCCCATGTCCATTTGTCCAGGTTTCCTGTCCTTTCCTGCCTTTTCTTCTTTGCTTTTGAGCAGGTATTGCCTATTTGGTCTCATACTTGATTGAACTAAGGAGTGAGTTCCTCACGTGTGTTATTCTTGGTCTGAGCCCTGGTGGTGCAGTGGTTAAGAGCTCAGCTGCTAACCAAAAGTCTGCTGTTTGAATCCATCAGTTGCTCCCTAGAAACCCTATGGGGTAGTTCTACTCCGTCCTATAGGGTTGCTAAGAGTCAGAATCCACTAGATGGCAATTGGTTTGTTTGTTTTTCAATCTTTGGCTGAAAGGTAGACTTTGTTATCAATTTATTAAATCAACTGGTAATTTGCTGGATATTTCTCATACAGGAACTTATGATGTCTTCAAATCCAGCCAATCAGGTTTAGGGAGAGAGAAACTTCTCTACCTTAGCCTCCCTGCCACTCCCACACCTTTTTCATTGATTTTCATGCCCTGTTTAAGTAACATCACTCATCACTTCTCACTGTCTAGGTTATCTGAGCCAATTCATGGCAGTCAATTCCACCTGAGCTCTAGGATACCCTCATTTACACACTCTGCCCTGTTGTTCCTTCACCCATGGCTGACTACATCTCCCCTTGAATGTCTACTAGGCATCTCAAACTTAATGTGGTTCAAATAAAATTCTTGCTCCAAGTGTCTTATCTACCTCCCAGTCTTCCTTATCTCAGCAAATATTCTCACTATCCTCTGGGTTGTTCAGGACAAAAACCTAGAAATCACCCTTGATTTCTCTCCTTTATTCAAATCTTGCATCCAATCCATTGATACAAATTCTGGACTCTTGGCACTACCTTAACATAAATCCTGACTCTATCCACTTCTCACTACCTCCACCTTACAGCCACCATCATCTCTTGGTTAAAACTGGACTCCACGCCACCGATCTTTCCTCTTACAGTCTACAAAACAGCATCATTTCAGTGGCTTCTCATGGCGATTAGGAAAAATTCCCAAACCCTTCCCATGGTCTTTCATGACGCGGGGTTTGCCCACCATACTAACCTCATTTCCTAACAGTCTTCCCTCGGTTCACTCCACACTAACTAGCCATGACTTATTTCCTGAGCTTCCTCAAACATGCCAAAACACTTGGTTATTTAAGGGCCTCAGAAACAACTCTTGCCTTTATTGGCAATATCCTCCCTCCAGAACTTCATACAGCTATTCTCTCCTTTGATATAGGTCAGTTATCTCCTCAAATATCCTGCTCCCATAAGCCTTCTGACTATTAATCTAAAACACCTCACCCCACTCCTTCCCTCACATGCAAATCTGTCTTATTTTCAAAATATTTAGCTCTCCTTGACATTTTTTGTTAATTATTACCTGTAAATTAATTTTTTGTGGTGGAGAATGTATGCAGCAAAACATACACCAACTTAACAGTTTCTACCTGTACAATTTAATGACATCGGTTACATTCAAGTTGTGCAACCATTCTTACCCTCCTTTTCTGAGTTGTTCCTCTGTCATTAACATAAACCCACTGCTCCTTAAGGTTCCTATCTAATCTTTTCAGTAGCTGTTGTCAATCTGATGCCATGTAGACAGTTCTTAAAAGAGCATATGCTCAAGGTAGACCATTTTTATTAGTTAAGTAGCTAATGTTCTGGAGCCCTCGTGGCACAGTGGTTAAGTGATACGGTAGCCAGGCAAAAGAAGAGCAGTTTGAATCCACCACCTGCACCTTGGAAACCCTATGGGGCAGTGCTATTCTGTCCTACAGGGTCTCTGAGTCAGAATCAACTCAACAGCAACAGTTTGGTTTTTTCTTTTTTATACTTCAGTTTTAAGATAATTCAAGGGAAGGCTTTTGGTGTAATGTTTAAAGAATATCTCACGGAAATAGTTTCAGGAGTTCATTCACCCTCAATGGCTCCAAAAAGTCTGGGGTTCATGAGAATCTGAAATTCTGTTCTGCATTTTCCCCCTTTTGATCAGGGCTTTTCTATGGACTCTTTGATCAAAATGTTCAGCGACAGTAGCCAGGAACATTTTGGTTCTTCTGGTCTCGTGGCATGCTAGATGTTCTTTTAAAAAACATGAGTGGATGCTGAAGGTTATCAAATACTTATTTTATTACACCTATTAATATAACCACATTTATTTTTCCTGTACATATGGCAAATTATACTGATTCATTTTTGAATGTTAAACTAACCTTGAATTCTTGGGATAGACCCAACTTGGTCATAATATAATCTTCTTTACAGTATTGCTGCATTTGTTTTGCCTATTTATTTTCATATTTTGCATCTATGTTCATCAGTGACATTGGCCTGTAATTTTCCCATCTTGTGCTGCTCTTGTCAGGTTTTGGTATCAATATTCATTCTACAAGCTTTAAAAAGGAGTTTGGGTATATATTTCATTTTATATTGAAGAATTTGTGAAATATTTCTTGAATATTTGGCAGAATTTGCAGGAAAAGCCATCTGACATGAAGTTTTCTTTTTGAGAATAGTTTGAGCTCTAATTCAATTCTATTAACAGTTGTGGAATTACTTTTGCTTCCTGTTTCTTCCTGAATCGTTGTTATTAACTTACATGGTATGATACGTTTGCCTACTTTACCTAAATTTGCAAATTTATTGACTAATATGGTTCATAACATTCTCACGTTATCTTTATGTTCTGCAAGATCTGTAGTCATTTTCTTTCTAATTCCTGATATTCGGTATTTATACCTTCATTCTTTTTCTCTTGATCAATCTTGCCTAAAGTTTGTCAATTTTACTAGCATTTTCTAAGAATCAACTTTAGTCTTCGTTGATCGTCTGTTGCATGTATTCAATCATTAATAGAAACAAAAATTTCTATGAATGTTTGTTCTGTTTTTTTCCCAACATTTTGAATGGATGTTTAACTCACTTATTTTTCAAGATTTGTTCTTCCAATTATATTTTTAAGGCTATAAGTTTCCTATATTATATTGTCTGTACTGCACAACTTTTTACATGCACTATGTTCATAATTGTTCACTTCAAAATGTATTCTAATTTTCATCATGATGTCTTTTTGACTCATAGTATTTTAAAATATCCAAGGACATGGAGATTTTGTATTTTCTTTTTCTAAGATGGTTTCTTTTTTAATTATGGTGTTCTTACATAGTATCCTCTATATTATTGCAGACTCTTGAAATTTGTTGAAACTTGCTTTATAACACAGTATATAGTCAATTTTTATAAACACTATGTATGTGCATGAGATGAATGTATATTCTTTAGTGGTTAGATAATGCACGCACATATACATATATCAATTTGGTATTTTTATACATGTTAAATCTTCTGTATCCTTGATAATTTATGGGCTTCTATGTTTCTGAGGGGTGTGTTAAAAGTCTATTATGATGCATGATGTCAAAAGGAGCCCCAGTAGTGCAGTGGTTAAGCACTCAGCTGTTAAACCTTTTGATCTGATCCACCAACTACTCCACAGGAAAAAGATATGACAGTTTCCTTCCATAAAGATTACAGCCTTAAAAACCCTTTGGAGAAGTTCTACTCCATCCTATAGTCACTATGAGTCAGAATTGACTCAACAGCACACAAGAAAAAATGTATGATGTGATGGAAACTGAGGAGTACAAACCTCAAAGAATTGGTCCTACCTCCAGGGTCAAAGGATGAAGGACAGAGAAAACAGCAGAGACATCCAAAAGCTTGGAAAAAAGGAGGCTGAGAGGAAGATGCTTGGTGGTTTAAGGGCTTTGAAGGGCTACCACATATACTGAGGAATCTGGAGTGCAATGTTCTTGCCTAAGGATGAAGACATGCTCATAAAGATCCTGACAAAGCTCTGGGCTTGCACCTCTGGCTGATCTTTGGGCTCCATGGGGGCAGGAAGTGAAGGCTAAGGCAGAGTTTTAGGCACTCTTGCTTAGCACTGAAAGAACGCCCCAGTTCAGAGCCAATCTGCAAAGACTGGGATAATGTTCCTTTTTCTTTTTGGCTACAAGCTTTTAAAGAAATCACTGTCAGGTCATGAACTGACTGCTGAGATAACAGAACAGAACTTCAGTGTCCACACATGAGAAGACATACAATCTTTGCAGAAATAGTTTGGGAACATCACTAAGCAAATGGATGACTGGCCCTCAACAATTTAAGAAAAAAAAAAGAAAAAAAGCAAACCCTAATGACAGGAGGGAATCTGATTTCCAGAGTTACATTATAATGTTTAAAATATCCAGTTTTCAACACACTATTTTAAGTCATAAAAAGAAACAGAAAAGGATGGTTCATTTGTTAAGAAGAAAGAAGAGAATGAACAGAAAGCATCCCTAAGGAAACACAGATATTGGGATTACTAGACAAAGATTTTAAAACAATTGTCTTAAATTTCCTCAAAGAGCTAAAGAAACCATAGACCAAAAAAAAAAAAAAAAAAGGAAACCAAGAGAAGAATGTATGAACAAGTAGAAAATATTAATAAAGAAATATTATACAAAAGAACCAAAAAGAAATTACAGAGCTGAAAAGTAGAATAGCTGAAATAAAAATTTCATTAGAGGAGCTCAACAGGAGATTTGAGCAAGAAAGCAGGAAAATGTAAACTTGAAAAAGCACAACTGAAATTGTTCTAACTGAGGAGCATAAAGGAAAAAGAATGAAGAAAATGAACAGAGCCTAAGGGACCTGCGGGACAACATCAAGCATACCAATATACTCATTAAGGAGTCCCAGAAAGGAAAGAAAGATGAAAGGACAGAAAGAATATTTGAAAACGTAATGACTGGAAGATTCCCAAATGTCATCTAGATATCCAAGAAGCTCAATAAACTCAAAGGACAATAAATACATAGATATCCACAGACAGACATAATCAAAATGTCAAAAGACAAACACAGAAACTTGAAAGCAGTAAGAGATAAGTGACTCCTAATGTACAAGAGAGTCTCAACAAGTTTAACTGTTGATTTTTCACCAGAAACCATTGAGACAAGAAAATAGTGGGATGATGTAGTTAAGGCACTGGAAAAAAAAAAATACAGAAACAAAACTATGAAGCAAGATGTCAATATCTAGCAAAACTATCTTTCAAAAATGAAGGTGAAATTAAGACATGCCCAGATACACAAAACCTGAGGGAGTGTGTTAGTAGCAGAACTGCCTTATGAGAAATGCCACAGGGAATCATTCTGGCTGGCATGGAAGGACACTAGACAGTAACTGGAAGCCATAAAAAGAAACAAAGACTCCGTAAAGGTAACTACTTAGATAAAACAAAGTCAGTAATATTTTTATATCACGCCTCTCTTTTTTTCATATATGATTTAAAGCACGAATGCATAAAAATACTTACACATCTCTCTTAATGGACACACAATGTATAAAGACGTAATTTTTGTAACAGCAACGTAAGTAGGGGAGGTAACTGAGCTGAATAAAAGCAAAATTTTGTATACTGTTGAAGCTAAATTTATATTAATTAAAAGAAGATTGTTATAAATATAAGATCTTAATTGTAATCCTCATGGTCACCACTAAGAAGTTAAAAAATATAAGGAAAGGAAATAAGGAGAGGACCAAAATTGTACACTTGAAAAAAATCAGTCAAACACAAAAGTGGACAGTAGTGAAGAAAATGAGCAACAAAATACATATATGACCTACTACAAAGTAGAAGATATAAGTCCTTCCTTATCATTAATCGCTTTAAATATAAATAGATTAAATTCACAATTGGGATCATTAAAGTTGTGTGTCAACTTTGTCGGACCATGATTCTCAGTGCTTTGGCAGTTACGATGTAGTTTAGCAGTCGTATACGGATCAAATCACTTCCATGATGAGATGTGATATAATGCGATTACCTCCATGATGGGATCTGCTGTGAGTAGCCAATCAGATGTAAGGGAGTTTCCTTGCGGGTGTGGACTGCATCCAATATAGGTGGACTTTCTGGCAAGGCTCTTGAGCTTTTGCTCACTCTGAATCCTGCAGCTGGCTCCTCTTCATCTGATCTCAAGTTTTTGGGATTTGAACCTTCAGTTTACCTTCCAATTTTGGGATTCATCAGCCTCCGCAGTCTGTGAGGCACGGCCTGCCAGCTTACCTGCCGATCTTGAGATTTGTCAGCCTTTGCAGCCTGTGAGCCACAGACCTGTTGTATGACCTGCAGATCTTGAGTTCTGCAGTCCCTGCATCTACGTGAGTCAGGAGAAGCCACCAGCCTGACCCATGGACTTGAGACCTACCAGCCTCTACAGCCTCGTGAGCCATTTCCTTGATATAAATCTATTTAAATATATATCTCACTGGTTTTGCTTCTCTGGAGAACCCAGCCTAAGATACCAATTAAAAGACAAATATTGGCAGAATGAATAAAAAAATCATTCAATTGCTATCAAGCTGATCTGACTCATGGTGACCCCTCCCCCCATGTGTGTCAGAGTAGTACTGACACTCAAGTGTGTCAGTTCAATGGCTAATTTTTCAAAAGTAGATCGCCAAGCCTTTCTTCCGAAGTCCTTCTGGGTGGACTCAAACCTCCAACATTTTGGTTAGCAGCTGAATGCATTAACCGTTTGCACCTCCCAAGGACTACAACATCTATCTATGTTTATTTCTGTATTACTTGTCTTTATACCATATACATACACACACACATATGTACACACACATAGACATCACACAGATGCTTTGGACTTCAACTAGCAGGGCTCTAGTAATTGTTGATAGAAAAGTATTGATATCAATTATAAATGCGTATTTGTCCATTTCCCCTTTCAGATTTATTAGTTTTTGTATTTTGGAGCCCTGTTGTTAAATACGTACACATTTAGGATTGTTGTATCTTTTTGGAGAAGTGAACCTTTATTATGTTATGTCCCTACTTATTCCCAATAATACTCCTTTTTCTGAAGTATAATTTGTCTGATATTAATATAGCTACTGCAGTAGAACTGGATAATTTTCAACCGTTTCAAGAGGTAGCATAAGATCAAGAACTGATGGTATAAAAAGAAGAAATCGAAGCTGCATTGAAGGCATTGGTGAAAAAACTATCCTCTCTCCACCATCTTCACTAACTCTGACACCAACTGTCCCTCACACAGCACTCCCTACTTCTCTGCTGGGTTCAATAATTCATTGCAATGGCCACACAGAGCTCGCAGTCCATATTCATGATTATGGGATTTATTAGGGAAGTAACAGTTATAGCTCAGGCTCAAAGACACTCAGAATACAGTTCTTCTATCAGGACAGCCTCTTCCCTCCTGTGCTCACAGGCGTGCCTCTGCCTGGCCTTGGGCCGGCCTCTCTCCAAAGGCACTCAGCTTTCCTTCTCCCTGGGCCATCATCTCCTATAGCCGGGTCCCTGTTGCTTGGTCTCTCCTGCCATGGCATCTTACCGTCTTCAGGGTTACAGCTTCCTCTCTCTATCTCAGTCTCCTGCTTCTAGGAGCTTCTCAGTGCAGGGATCTCAGGTCCATAATATATGCTCAGCTCCTGGCTGTTCTTCCTTGATGGGAGTTGAATCCTCCTCTTTGCTCTGGAACTGGTTCTCTTTGAAGGGAAAACTAAGCAATCCCCTTGGTGAGCCACAATTACCCTATCACACAGTCCTGCCCAAGCACCAGGGTGGATGTTATAAGACCATGGCTAGAAAGGCCACACAAAGTAAACAATCGCATCACAGTACCTTGGACTCATTTTTCAAGTGAAGTATCAAAAATCCCATACGAACAAATTGGTAAAGAACATAATCAACAGCAAGAACATTTTCATAATTATGTTTTCTGTATTTGGAAGACATCTATAGTACTATTCTTATTTTGCCAATTCACACGGATCACAGAGATTAGTGGTAGATATTGCAGTACCGGAAAACTCTCTGGTGAAACAGTCTGTGAGCAGTCTTACAAACATGGATATTCCACCAGAGTCAAAAGAATGACGTTACGTTAATCATCAAAGAGAACATTTCAAGATCTAGCCTGAAGTACAATGTTGTCACTGATAGGCTAATACCCATACACTTACAAGGAAGACCAGTTTATATGACTCTTCAAATTTATGCACCAACCACTAATGCCAAAGATAAAGAAATTGAAGATTTTAAACAACTTCTGCAGCCTGAAATTGATCAAACATGCAATCAAGATGCATTGATAATTACTGGTCTTTAGAATGTTAAAGTTGGAAACAAAGAAGGAAAAGTAGTTGGAAAATACAGAATTGGTGATAGAAATGATGCCAGAAATCTCATGACAGAAGTTTGCAAGACCAGTGACTCATCCACTGCAAATATCTTTCTTCACCAACATAAACGGCAGCTATACACGTGGACTTTACCAGATGGAATACACGGGAATCAAACTGACTACATCTGTGGAAAGAGAAGATGGGAAAACTCATATCATCAGTCAGAACAAGGCCAGGGATCGATTGTGAAACAGACTGTCAATTGCTCATATGGGAGTTCAAGTTGAAACGGAAGAAAATTAGAAAAAGTCAAAAGGGGCCAAAATATGACCTTGAGTATATCTCACCTGTACTTACAGACCACCTCGAGAATACATTTTACGTGTTAAACTTAACAACTGAAGACCAGGTGAGTTGTGGAATGACATCAAGGACATCATACATGAAGAAAGCAAGAGGTCCTTTAAAAGACAGGAAAGAAAGAAAAGACCAAAACGGATGTCAGAAGAGACTCTGAACCTTGCTCTTGAATGTCGGGTAGCTAAAGTGAAAGGAAGAAATGACGAAGTAATAGAGCTGAACAGAAGATTTCAAAGGGTGGCTTGAGAAGAAAAAGTATTATAATGACATGTGTAAAGATCTGGAGATAGATAACCAGAAGGGAAGAACACACTCAGCATTTCTCAAGCTGAAAGAACTGAAGAAAAAACTCAACCCTTGAGTTGCAATATTGAAGGATTCTACGGGTATAATATTAAATGACACAGGAAGCATCAAAAGAAGATGAACGTAATACCCACAGTTACTATGCCAAAAAGGATTGGTCGACCTTCAACCATTTCAGGAAGTAGCATATGATCAGAAACCGATGATACTGAAGGAAGATGTCCGTGCTGCACTGAAGGAATTGGTGAGAAAAAAAAGCCTCCAAGAATTGATGGAATACCAACTGAGATGTTTCACCAAATGGATGCAGCACTGGAATCGCTCACTTGTCTAATCCCAAGAAATTTGGAATACAGCTACCTGGCCTACGAACTGGCAAGGATCCATATTTACGTCGATTCCTAAGAAAGGTGATCCAACCAAATGTGGAAATTATCAAACAATATCATTAATATCACATGCAAGTAATATTCTGCTAAAAATCATTCAAAAGCAGCTGCAGCAGTACATTGACAGGGAACTGCCAGAAATTTAAGCAGGATTCAGAAGAGGACATGGAAGGAGGGATATCACAGCTGATGTCATATCGATTCTGGTTGAAAGCAGAGAATACCAGAAAGATGTTTACCTGTGTATTATTGACTATGCAAAGGCATTTGACTGCTTGGGTCATAACAAATTATGGATAACATTGCGAAGAGTGGGAATCCCAGAACACTCAATTGTGCTGATGAGGAACCTGATCAAGAGGTAGACGTTCAAACAGAAAAAGGTGATACTGCGTGGTTTAAAGTCAGAAAAGGTGAGTGTCAGGGTTGTATCCTTTCACAATACTTATTTAATCTGCAAATAATCTGAGAAGCTGGACTATACGAAGAACACGACATCAGGGTTGGAGGAAGACTCATTAACAACCTGCATTTTGCAGATGACACAACCCCACTTGCTAAAAGATAAGAGGACTTGAAGCACTTACTGATGAAGATCAAAGACCGCGGCCTTCAGTAGAGATTGCACCTCAACATGAAGAAAACAAAAATCCTCACAACTGGGCCAATGAGCAACATCGTGATAAACGGAGAAAAGATTGAAGTTGTCAAGGATTTCATTTTATTTGGATCCACAATCAACACCCATGGACACAGCAGTTAAGAAATCAAAAGATGCATTGCATTAGGGAAACTGGCTGCAAAAGACCTCTAAAGTGTTGAAAAGCAAAGACATCACCTTGAAAACTAAGATGCAACTGATCCAAGCCACAGTGTTTTCAGTGGCCTCGTATGTGTGGGAAAGCTGGCTGATGAATAAGGAAGACTGTAGAAGAACTGATGCCTTTTAATTGTCGTGTTGGTGAAGAATTCTGAATACACCATGAACTGCCAAAAGAACGAAAAAATCTATCTTGAAAGAAGTATAACCAGAACGTACCCTAGCCTAGAAGCAAAGATGGCCAGACTACATCCTACATACTTTGGACCTGTTTTCAGGAGGAATTAGTCCATGGAGAAGGATATCATGTACTATTTCTTTGGACTATCTAAGACCTGAAGAACAAAATCTCATGGTCCAAATTAACGTTTTTACTTACTAATTTTCAAATATAGCCCTGGTGGAACATTTGGTTAAGAGCTTGGCTGAAACTAAAAGGTTTCAACCAGCCTCTCCTTAGAAGCCCTACTGTGCAGTTCTATTCTGTCCAATAGGGTCACTGTTAGTTAAAATTTAATCCACAGCAATGAGTTATTTAATTTTCAAATACAAATTTTTTGTGTTAATGTCTAAATTCTAAATTAAATTTTATTTTATAAACTTCCTGTTTTATAAATTTACTTTCTATTATTCAAATTTATTGTTATGGTAGAATCAAATTTAAAAAGTGACATAATTTTATATCCAGGCAAAATGAAATGGCAATAACTAAGTGGAGTGCAAAAATGGAAGCCTGCAGGAGATAAAAAGAAAATGATTTGTGAATCCCTAAAGACAATCCCAAAATTCCTTTTTAGAATGTAATAAATCAGCAGAGACTTCTTCCATTAAAGGTACGTGCTTATGGGTGGGAATCATCCTACTAGTACCACTAGTGCTGAAATTAAGGATGGCAATACAAATATAACAGGATTTGTTCCAAATTCTGCATCCATTTCTTGCTGTAGTAAAAAAAAAAAAAAAAATTAGTAATGATCTAGAAAGTGAAACTAAGAATATTAAATTGTCACATCTGCAGACCCCATAAATAACAGAAATGCAGATCCTGCCTTGTGGAATAATTTTCTTTCAATGAAGTAAATTACTGGATCAAAAGAGGCCCAAGTGATTCTCAACATTACAGTTGTCCACTTGTAAATTTGTGTTGAAAATTCCTGGATGGTAAACAAAGTTCTATAGCCAGAATTTTTTCTAGAGTGCAAAGTTAATGATGAAAATTATAAGAGGGAGTGGCTACTGCAATCTCCATCAGTCAGCTCCCTGTATTGTTTTGTTTGCAAACCTACTAACCAAACAAACCTGTCATCCTCACTTAATTCTCGAATTGTTACAGATGAATTTAGCAATTGGTGCAAATTGAATAGGATCAGTAAACATGAAAATAGTTCAATTCACAGAGATCATGTTATCATATTTAAACCAAACACATTTGTTCTGGCTTAACTTATGAACTGGAATCACAAATTAATGAACATCAGTATTGAAAAGACATTTTATAATGTGTCATTGTTGTCATAACAATCACTGAATGTGGACTATCTTCATGAAAAAGAAATGAAGTCTTTGGGTCCCCACGAAATGGAAAATTTTAAAGTTGACTTCAACTTGTTGCTCATTTGATCTATTTTTAGCAAGTCACATCTCAAAATATGGTAACACAGGAAAGGGCAATCCATCCTATAATTCTCAAATAATGTGTAAAAAATTTATAATCTTGATAAGTGATGAAGTTCAATCAACTACTGTCAGTGAAATAAGCATAGCTCGATATTTCATTTTGTCTGTGGATTCCACTTCTGAGCCTTCTCATACAGGCCAGCTAAGTATTGTTTAAAGATCCGTATCTCCAACAGATAGAAAACCTGTGTGGTGATTTATCACATTTCCTAGCTTAAGAAATCATACTGGTAAAGACATTGCAAAGCAAGTGTTTCACTGATAATGCGAAGCTTGCAAAATTGATTTTTCTAAGTGCAGAGACCAATCCTATAACAATGCTGCCATTACGTCACTGCATTATAAAGGCATACAACAGAAAATTCTGGAATGAAATTAATATGCCATTTTCATACCAAGGTGCTGCACATTCACTTAATTTTGTAGGATGTATCACAAAAGATTTTTTTTTGTCCAAAGGCAATTGAAGTTTTTTCTAATATTCAGTTACTTTACAAATTTTTTGCCACCTCTACTCACTGATGAGCTGTTCTTAAAACATATTCAGGCAATGATTGAGCACTAAAATGTCTAATACACATTGGGAAGCACATGCTATAGCAACAAGTACAATTCTAGGTGCCACACAGAATATTGCTGAAGACCAGATACAAAAAGGAAACTCCAAAACAGAAGCTAAAATCATCGCTGCCTTAGTCACCTAGTGCTGCCACAACAGATACCATAAGTGGATGGCTTTAACAATGAGAAATTTATTTTCTCACAGTCTAGTAGGTTACAAGTCCAAATTCAGGACGTCAGCTCCAGGGGAAGGCTTTCTCTCTCTGTTGATTCTGGAAGAAGGTCCTTGTCCTCCATCTTCCCATGGTCAAGGAGCTTCTCAGGTGCAGGGACCCCGGGTCCAAAGGACATGCTCTGCTCTTGGTAGTATGAGGTCCCCAACTCTCTATCCTTTCATCTCCTGAGAGATAAAAGGTGGTGCAGGCCACACCCTAGGGAAACTCCCTGTATCTCGGATCAGGGAGGTGTTCAAATCCCACCCTAATCCTCTCAACATAAAATTACCATCACAAAATGGAGGACAACTTCACATGGCCTATCCAAGTTGATACACACATTTTGGGGGGACATAATTCAATCCATGACATTCTACCCTTTGGCCCCCCCAAAATCACATTCTTGCAAATGGAAAACATATTCATCCCATCACAAACCAAAACCAAACCCACTGCCGTCCAGTCGATTCCGACTCATAGTGACCCTATAGGACAGAGTAGAACTTCCCCATAGAGTTTCCAAGGAGGGCCTGGCAGATTCGAACTGCCGAGCTCTTGGTTAGCAGCCGTAGCACTTAACCACTACGCCACCAGGGTTTCCTCATCCCATCATAGCATAGAAAAGGTCTTAAATCAAGTCCAAAATTCAAAAATCCCTCTTCATCTGTGAAATCTAGGACACAAGTTATCTGCTTCCAAAGGTACAATGGCATAAAAGGAACAAGCTAGACATTTCCATTACAAACTGAAGAAGCTTGAGGGAAAGAAGGCATAACATGAACCAAGCGAGTCAGGAGAACACAGCGCATTAGCCCTCAAAGACATTGCAAACCAAGTGTTTCACTAATTAGGCGAAGTTTGCAAAATTGATTTTTCTAAGTGCAGAGACCAATCCCATGACAATTCTGTGAAATGTCACTGCATTATAAAGGCATGCAACGGAAAATTCTGGAATGTAATGAATACGCCATTTTCATACCAAGGTGCTGCATATTCACTTAATTTTGTAGGATGTATCACAATGGATTTTTGTCAAAAAAATGATTTTTGTCTTCTATTCAGATATTTTACAAATTTTTTGCCATCTCTATTCACCGATGAGCTATTCATAGGCAATGATCACCATTAAAATGTCTTTCTAATACCCACTGGGAAGCACATGCTATAGCAACGAGTGCAATCCTGGAATCACACACCCAGATTCTAGGTGCCATAGAGAATATTGCTGAAGACCAGTCACAAAAAAGCGATACCAGAACAGAAGCTTAAAACGTCGCCAACGAAATGTAAACACAGACCATGTATTTATGTTTGTTATGTATAATAATATATTGTATCATTTTCATTTGACGAGTCAGTTCTCCAAGATTCAGAAGTAAATTTATAGACATGCATAGATCTCTACCAGCTATTAACAAGATATTTACATAAGAGAATATTTTGAAAACACAATAAAACAAATACTGCCAAATACTGATTATCAAGCAGTTTATTGTTGCAGAAGCATTAGAAGAAACAAGTAAATGACAGAAATGCTCCAGAAGTATTGAGTGCCAGGAATCAATTTTACATAACCACCATCACTGACACACTTGAATCTTGCATGAAATGAAGGGTAAGGATGTATGAAGTTCCTTCTGATATTTTTTTCCTTCTTAATGTGAATATAACTGATGAAGAATTCCTGAAGGTATCCAATAAATTAGCACAGGCTTATCCTGATGAGGAAACCCTGGTGGCATAGTGGGTAAGTGCTACGACTGCTAACCGAGAGAAGGCAGTTCAAATCCACCAGGGGCTCCCTGGAAACTCTATCGGGCAGTTCTACTCTGTCCTATAGGGTTGGGATGAGTCAGAATCGACTCGACGGCAGTGGGTTTGGTTTTTATCCTGATGACTTAAGACAAACCTTTATGGAGAAGTGCTACAAAATCATTCTTACGTTAGAATTAAGTTTAGAGATTCAAGTCAAATTTTACTCATGTAGGCATGTAAATCAAAAAACCAAACCCATTGCTGGTGAATTGATTTCAACACACAGCAACGCTATAGGACAGAGTAGAATTGCCCCCATAGGGTTTCCATGGAGCAGCTAATGTATTCGAACTGCCAAGCTTTTGGTTAGCAGCTGAGTTCTTAACCACTGCACCACCAGTGCTCCAAATATACTCTGGCCCAGTAGTTCAAATGCAACAGCCGCTCCTTGAAAACCCTATGAGGCAGTTCTACTCTGACCTATAGGGTCATTATGCATCAGAATTGACTCCAACCCAACGGGTTTGTTCTGCCTACTGCCTCATCCCTATTTCATTTTCTCAGAGATAAGTTTCTCTGATAGTGTCAGATTCAGGAATGTGATGAAAAATGTCTCTTGTAGGGGTGGGGCCAAGATGGCAGAGTAGTCAGATGCTTTATGTAGCCCCTCTTATAACAAAGACCCAGAGAAGTAAATCGATTATATATGACAATCTAGGAGCCCTGAACATCAAAGGTGAAGTTACAGAATTGGACTTAGTGGCAGGGGGAGGGGAATATGGTTCAGAAGCAGTGAGAGTTTGACAGACCTGACCCGGCAGAAACCAGCACCCTGCAGGCTGGATCGGATGGCATGTGCGGTGACGCAAGCAGTGACACTCGGGACATGTTTTCCACATCTGAAGAGACCGAGTGGTGGAAAGCCTACACAAGCCTCCATAAGCAGTGAAAAGCAGTGCTAAGTTGGCAAAAGATAAGTACATGCATTTAAAATGCCACACAAATCAAAAATCATCCCCTTTGGGAAGAACACCTCTCCCATTTACCTGCTTCCTCCCTCTCTGTTTTTAGTCTTGGACCAGCTTCAGCTATTTCTGGGTCCCCTGGGCCAAAGTAGGAACTATTACATGCCCTGGAGCAGGAACAAACAACAAAAAATAATCTGCCAGCTTCCCTAAGCCAGGAACTCAGGGAAGGCACAGACATAAGGGGTCCAAGGACTTTGAATGCCTTTCACCCTTGCACAGATCTGTGTGGGCCCATTTCAACAGCATAGGCTCTCATTAGCACACTACAACAGGGTAAATACCTGAAGCCTATTTTCAACTGTATCAGCTATAAAGTGGAGGGGCAGATTTCTGATATTTGACAACGTTCTGCCAATTAAGCAGAGTCCTCACCTACCCATATCAGTGACCTGAGGGTTGGTGGCTCCACCCATGCCACCTAGCCACCCAATTCAGGAGTCCAAGAGTAAGTGGTGAATCCCAGTCCTTACAACCAACAGCATTGGGTGACCATGGTCTGGCTGCAAAACCCACCCACCTATGTGCTCTAGGGAACAGGGACATGCTTTCCTCCCAGACACTCAGGGGCAGTCATCCCCCCCACAGTAGCCAGACACCTGTACCTACACCAATCAACCCTGTATATGTAGGACTGTAGGTAAGAGCCTACACCACACACTTGGTGACCGACTACCTGGATACCTGAGCTGAATCCATACAAGAATGTAAAAGGGCTCCTAGGCTCACATACCTAGTAACAGCTCTGATCACCTGGTGACAGGATGTAAGAACTTCAAAAGGTGCCAATAATCAAACTAGCTCACCCAAGCAGCCTATTTGGGCATATCAAAATAAAACAAGAAGCTAGGACACAGTACACACACACACACAAAAAAAAACCAAACCCAGTGCCGTCAAGTAGATTCCGACTCAGCAAGCAAACATAAAATAAATGAATATAATAACTCACTAATGGCTCAGAGACAAGTGTAAATATCAAATAACATAAAGAGGCAGACCATGATGGATTCAGGAAGCTCCCAAAACAACAAATCAAGAAATCTTCCAAATGAAGAGAAATTCCAGGAATTGCCGGAGGTAGAATTTAAAAGATTAAGAGACCGAGCTCTTCAAGAGATGCAGGAGGAGATCAGGCAAAACGAAGAACAAGCCAAGGAACACACAGATAAAACAACAGAGGAACTTAAGAAGGTTATACAAGAGTATAATGACAAATGTAACAGGCTGCAAGAATCCATAGAAAGATAGCAAGCAAATCCAAAAGAGTAACAATAAAATTTCAGAATTAGACAACTCAATAGAAAATGAGAGGAGCAGAATTGAGGCACTGGAAGTCAGAATTAGTGAGACTGAAGATAAAGCAATTGACGCCAACTTATTTGAGGAAAAATCAGATAAAATAATTTTTTTTAATTGAAGAAACTCTAAGAATTATGCGGGACTCTATCAAGAGTGATTGGAACACCAGAATCGAGGTGGGGGTTGGAGGATAACAGAAAACACAGTGAGAATTGTTGAAGACTTCTTGGCTAAAAACTTCACTGATCTTATGAAAGATAAGAAGATATCTATCCAAGATGCTTACTGAACCCCACACAAGGTAGATGCCAAGATAAAGTCACCAGGACATATTATAATCTTGCTTGTCAAAACCAAATATAAAGAGAGAATTTTAAGAGTAGCTAGGGATAAACAAAAAGTCACCTATAAAGAAGGGTCAGTAAGACTAAGCTTGGACTACTCAGCAGAAACCATGCAGGCAAGAAGGACATATACAAAGCCCTGAAGGAAAAAAAAAATTGCCTGCCAAGAAGTACATATCCAGCAAAACTGTCTCTCAAATATGATGGTGAAATTAGGACATTTCCAGACAAGCAGAAGTTTAAGGAATTTTTAAAAACCTAACCAATATGACAAGAAATAATAAAGGGAGTTCTCCAGTTAGAAAATCAATAACATCAGCTAACAACCCAAAACTAGAACACGGGACAGAACTACCAGATATCAACCCACGTAGGGACGTCACAAATAAATGAAAGCTAAAACACTGAAAATATAGAAACAGAGACATTGATCTGTAAAAGATGACAACATTAACACAAAAAAGAGGGACTAAATAATGTAGTCATAGATTTTTCATACGGAGAGGAAGTCAAGACGATATAAGGAAATAAAAGATTGGTTTAAATTTAGAAAAACAGGTAAATGTTAAGGTAACCCAAAGGAAACTAACAATCCTACACATTAAAATTTAAAAAAAAGCAAGGAAAACATAAATTTTCAGCAAATACAAAAGCAACAAGGAAGAAGATGAAAGACTAAAAAGAAAAACGATTCAGCACAGAAAAAAATAAATTAGCAGTAAATACAAAGGCAACAAAAATGAAGAGGACGGAAAGAAAATGCACCAAGAAAAACGACTCAACAGAGAAAATTAAATGGAATAAGGAAAATGCCAACAAGACATACACAAAAAAGATGAAAATGACAGCACTAAACTCATAAAAAAACTCGTTAACTATGAATAATTACGATAAATGTAAATGGTTTAATCGCACCCATAAGGAGACAGAGAGTAGCAGAATGGATTAGAAAACATGATCCGTCTGTATGCACACTGCAAGAGACACACCATAGACTCAAAGACATAAACAAACTAAATCTCAAAGAATGAAAAAAAAAAAATATATATATACACATACATGAAGCACACAACAATAAAAAATAAGAGTGGCAATATTAATCTCTGATAAAATAGGCTTTAAAGTAAAATCCTCCACAAAGGAAAAGGAAATACACTATATAATGATTAAAGGGTCAATATACCAGGAGGTCAAAATCATAATAAATACTTATACACCCAATGACAGGGCTCCAAAATACACAAAACAAACTCAAACAGCATTGAAAAGAGAAATAGCTCCACAATAATAGTAGAAGACTTCAACACACCACTTCTGATGACAGACAGGATATCCATAAAGAAGCTCAGTAAAGACACGGAAGATCTACTTGGTCTCATAGACTTAAACACAACACTTCACCAAACGGTAGTCAAGTAAAACTTCTTTTCTAACGCTCATGGAGCATTCTTGAGAATAGACCACATATTAGGCCACAAAACAAGCATTAACAGAATCCAAAACATCAAAATATTACACAGCATGTTTCCTGAGCATACAGCCATTAAAGTCAAAAGGCTGTAGTTATCATAAATTCTAATTTCTTACATATTTTAAACCCAATAATGTCTATTCTTATTATGTTATGCAGTCAGTAATCCTCTATTTTTACTCGTTTCACTAACTTTCATTCCTTCTTGCATCTTAAGCCTTTCACCTTATTTTCTTTCTGCTTGAAGAATACCTTTGGAATTTTCTTTAATGTGGGCATGCTGATGTTAACTTATCCACGTTTTGTTTGTCTGAAAACAAAAGGTCTTTGCTCATTCATGATGTTTTTCCTCAGCATAGAGTTCTGGGTTGCCATGTGTTTTCTCTCTATAATTTAAATATATCATCTTATTGTCTTTTTTTTTATTATCGTAGGGTTGTCGCTATTTCTCTAGAGAAGTCATCAGTCAGTTTTTTTGTTTGTCCTTTAAAGATAATCTCTTCTATTCTTTAAGTAGTTTTAAATTATTTGTTTTTTGTGGGGTTTTTTGTCTTTAGCTTCAGCAGTTCTACTATGATGTACCTAGATACGAATTTCTTTGTATTTACCCTACATGGGTCTTATAAGGAAACCCTGGTGGCGTAGCGGTTAAGTGTTATGGCTGCTAAGCAAAACGTCAGCGGTTCGAATCCACCAGGCGCTCCTTGGAAACTCTACGGAGCAGTTCTACTCTGTCCTGTAGGGTCGCTTTGAGTCAGAATCGACTCGATGGCAGTGGGTTTTTTTTTTTTTTGGTTTGGGTTTTGTAAGTCTTCTAGGATCTGTGACTTGATATCATTAATCATTTGAAGAAAATTCTCAGCCATAATCTCAGTTTTTCTGCCTCATTCTTTTTCTTCCTTCTTAATCTTATGCTAGATATTCTCATTGTATTCTCTATATCTTATTCCTTTTTATATTTTATATATTTTTTCTTTTGTCTATGCCTCTATTTTCTTCCAACATATCTTCCAGTTCACTAAATCTCTCTTCAGCATTTTTAATCTGCTGTTATATACATGCATTAAGATTTTAACTTCAGCTATAGTTTTCAGTTGACTTTCTAAGTTGATCTTTTTCTTAGTTTCTAGTTTTTTGCCAAATTTCTAAGTCTTGCCTTTATTTCTTTGAACATAATAGAGTTATTTCAGTGTCTTTGTCTGATAGCTCAAATATCTAGTTTTTCTGTGGATCTCATTCTGTTATTTGTTGTTTCTACAGGTTTCACTCTTTTTTTTCTTTTTTAAAAAAATTGTTGATTATATTAGAGAGGCGAGGCCAAGATGGCAGAGTAGTGAGACGCCGCCAGTCATCCCTCTTACAAAAAAGACCAGAAAAAACAAGTGAAGCAAGTATATTTATGACAAGCTAGGAGCCCTGAGCATCAAAGGCAAAGTTAGAAAATGGACTCAGCGGCAGGGGGAGGGAGAGACTATTCAGAAGTGGAGAGGAGTTACTGGACCTGAACAGCCAGGAACCCTCAGGCACCGTTCCCTGGAGCGACTGCAGCGGGGCTGGCAGTAGTGTTCCAGAGGCGTTTAGCTCACGGAAAGACTGCAAGTTGCACAGACTACTCACACCTCCAGAACAAGAGAAGAACGGCACTCTCAGCAAAAGCTAATTACTTGTGTTTATTTTACCACGCCCTCAGCCCCCAAGCTGGCTTCAGTGGCTGTCAACTTCCCTGGGCCTGAGATAGGCCCTGGTACCACTCTGAGCCATTTTTCCATCCTTGAAGAAGGTATAAGTTCACAACTGGGGGAAAGATAATCTGCCAGCTCAATTAAGCTGGGGAGCTCAGGACAGAAGCAGCTCTTGTTCAGGCACAAACAGTCCATGGGCTTTGAATACCTTTCACCCCAGCATGGACCTGCGTGGGCCCATTTCAGGAGAACAGGCCCTTGTTGCCAGACTGCAATGGTTTCAGCTGGACGGTGGAAAGATGGGTGTTTGATGTTTGACACTGCTTTGCCTATTAAACAGGGTCTTCACCTACCCACATCAGGGGCCTAAGGACTGCTGGCTCCACCCACAATACCTGGCCACCTGTGACAGGGCTCCAAGGATAAGTAGTACCGCCCAGAACTTACAACCAAAAGCATTGGGTACCCATCACCCTTCTGCAGAACCCACCCGTGTGCTCTACAGAACAGGGATGCACTTTCCTCACAGACACTCAGAGCACAGCTGTCAGACCCCTGCCTTGATCAGAGCCTGACCCCCTACTGCAGCCAGATACTTCTGCCTACACCAATAACCCCTGCCCCTCTAAGACTGTAGGACAGAGCCCGTACCACACACTTTATGACCAACTACCTGGGCACCTGAGTTGAATCCATACAAGAAAAGTAAATGAACTCCTAGGCTCATATACCTGGTAACAGTGCTAGCCATCTGGTGATAGTACATTAGAGCTTCAAAGGTGAAAATAATCAACCTAGCGCACTCAAGCAGCTTATTTGGGTATACCAAAACTAAACAAAGCAAGAAGCTAGGATACAAAAAGCAAGCATAAAATAAACTGATACAATAACTTACAGATTGCTCAGAGACAACAGTCAATATGAAATCACATAAAGAGGCAGACACAGGAGCAGGACCAAGATGGCTGACTAGGTAGAAGCTTCCGCTTATCTCTCTTGAAACAAAGACTCGAAAAAACAAGTGAATCAATTACATAAAGGACAATTTACAAACCCTGACCATCAAACACAGAACTAAGGAGTTGACCTGAGTGACAGGGGAGCAAAAAGCCACACTGCAGCAGGGACCACTTCTGGAGCCAGTGTCCCATGCCACAGCCTTGAGCCCTCACGGTTCCCTGGTGCCAGAGTGGTGGGGCTGATTGTGGCTTACTGAGACAGGGAAGCACGGATGTAGGCCTAACCCTCAGGAAGAACCTCGGAGGAGACCCAGGCAGCACACACAGGCTCCACACAGACGCGGCTGACAGGGAAATGAAAAACCATGGGGAAGCAGCGACTGGTTTTGGAGCCTGGAGTGCAGCGTCCCAGAAAGGAAACCTTGGTGCTGGGCTTGGGACTAAGTGTGGGGGAGCTGATTGCAGCTTCCTGAGACGGTGTGAGCATGGACGCAGCCCTAACCCTCTGGGACAGTCTCAGCAGGGATCTAGCCACCACACACAAGCTACACAATGCTCTGGAATCTCAGAAAAAACAGTCCTCACCAAACAACATAAGTAAACTTTGTATATTTTGCCAGGCTACTCTCTTCTATATATCTGATTCCACCCCTCATTGCCCCAGCCAGCTTCATTAACATTGGAATTCTCTGTGCTAGAGAGTGAAGTGCACTGCTCGATTTTTTTTCTTCTTTCTTTTCTAACCCATTCCCCTGGCCTGAGAAAAGCAGCATTTAACAATCAAAGAAAAAATCCTTCCCTGACTTCCCTAAACTGGAATAACAATACAGAATCAGCTCCATCCAGGCATTAAGAGACCCATAGTCTTTGGCTTTTACCCTACAGGTAACTAGGTGGCTATTATAATGCAAAGGCGATTCTGATAGAGATCTCACCATAATTATTTTAGCTCGGCAGTGGAAAGGCAAGTTTTGGAGATCAGATACCTCTCTACCTACTAAACAGAGCCCTCGCTGATCCACACCAGCGAACTGAGGGCTGAGACTCCACCCACACCACCTAGCCACCTGCTAGAGGGGTCTGAGAATAGTGACATCTCCCAAACATTGGGTGCCTAAGATACAGCTGCAGAGCCCACCCACCAGAGCACTCTAGAGAATAGAGCCACACCTACCTCACTGACACTTGAAGGAAGGCTGTCAGCATCCTGCCCTCCTCGAAATGTGACCCCCTGCCACTAATAGAAACTGGTGCATACAACCATCACCACTACTCCTCTAAGATAATAGGTGAGAGCCTACACCACACACTAGGTGACCAGCTATCAGGACACCTGAGCTGATTCTATTCAAGAATAGTGAATGGGCTCATACAATTATATACCTGGTAACAGCTCAGGCAAGCTGCTAATAGGACGTAAGTGATTCAAAACCTACAGCAATCACCATACCACAATCTAGTAGCCCATCTGAGTGTATTGTAACAGAACAAAACAACAAGATAAGACTCAGTGAGCAAATATAAAAGAAAATATTACAAAATCTTATAGATGGCTCAGAGACAGCAGTCGACATCAAATCACATGAAGAAGCAGACCATGATTGCTTCTACAAACCCCCAAATCAAAGAATCAAAATCATTCCTGGATGTAGATACATTCCTAGAATTGCCAAATATAGAATATAAAACAATTGTATACAGAATGCTTCAAGACATCAAGAATGACCTCACAAATGAAATAAGGCAATCTACAGAAAAAGCCAAGGAATACACGGGTAAAGCAGTTGAAGAAATCCAAAAGGTTAATCAAGAACATAGTGAAAAAATTAATAAGCTGTAAGAATCCATAGAGAGACAGCATTCAGAAATCCAAAAGATTAACAATAAAGTCACACAGACAACTCAATAGGAAGTCAGAGGAGCAGACTCGAGGAACTGGAATGCAGAGTGGGGGAGCTGGAAGATAAGACAATTGACACAAATATAGTTGAAGAAAAATCAGATAATAGAATTTAAAACTATGAAGAAACCCTAAGAATCATGGGGGACTCTATCAAGAATAATTTGCGTGTGACTGGAGTTCCAGACAGGGAGGGGTAACAGAAAATACAGAGAGAATAGTGGAAGATCTGATGGCAGAAAAATTCCCTGGCAGCATGAAAGATGAAAAGATATCTACCCAAGATGTTCATCGAACCTCATACAAGATAGACCCCAAAAGAAAATCACCAAGACATATCATCAAACCTGCCAAAACCAAAGATAAAGAGAAAAATTTAAAAGCACCCAAGGATAAACGAAAAGTTACCTACAAAGGAGAATCAATAAGTTTGCACTATTCGGCAGAAACCATGCAGGCAAGAAGGCAATGGAATAACATATATAGAGCACTCAAAGAAGAAAAACTGTCAGCCAAGAATCATATATCCAGCAAAACTCTAAAACCTGAAGGTGAAATTAAGATATTTACAGATAAACACAAGCTTAGAGAATTTGCAAAAACCAAACCAAAACTGCAAGAATTACTAAAGGAAATTCTTTGGTCAGAAAATCAATAATATCAGATTCCAACACAACACAAGGTCACAGAACAAAACATCCTGATATCAACTCAGATAGGGAAATCACAAAAACAAAATAAGATTAATTAAAAAAAAACTGCTCAAAACAGGGAATCATTGATGTGATTATGTAAAAGATTACAATAGACAAAAAAGAGGGACTAAAATACAGGAGGCATAGATCTTACATATGGAGAGGAAACCAAGGCGATACAGGTCAAAACAACTTAGGTTTTTACTTAGTCAAACCGGGGTAAATATTAAGGTAACCACAACGAGGTCTAACAATTCCATACTTCAAAATAAAAACCAAGATAAACATAACGACTCACCAACATAAACTCAGATACTATAAAAAGGAGGAACACACATTCTACAAAGAAAAACTCAGCACAAAAAAGTAAATGGAAAAATGAAATTGTCAAAAACAGGCATCAAAATGACAGCACTAAACTCATACTTATCTATAATTATATTTAATGTAAATAGACTAAATTCACCAATAATGAGACAGAAAGTTGCAGACTGGGTAAAAAAAACACGATCAGTCCGTATGCTGCCTAAAAGAGACATGCCATAGACGTAGAGACACAAATAAACTAAAACTGAAAGGATGGATAAAAATATATCAAGCAAACAACAATCAAAAAAAGACCAGGAGAGGCAATATCAATTTCCAACAAAATAGACTTTAAAGTTAAATCCACCACAAAGGATAAAGAAGGACACTACATAATGATTAAAGGGACAATTTACCAGGAAGATATAACTGTATTAAATATTTATGCACCCAATGATAGGGCCGCAACATTCATAAAACAAACGTTAACAGAATTAAAAAGTGAGACAGACACCTCCACAATTATAGCAGGAGACGTCAACACAACACTCTCGGTGAAGGATAGGAAATGCAGTAAGAAGCTCAATAGAGACACGGAAGATCTAATTGCTACAATTAAACAACTTCACTTCATAGACTTATACAGAACACTCCACACAACAGCTGCAAACTATAATTTCTTTTCTAGTGCACATGAAACATTCTCCAGAATAGATCACATATGAGGTCATAAACCAAGCCTTTACAGAACCCAAAACACTGAAATATTACAAAACATCTTCTCTGAACGAAAGACCATAAAAGTAAAAATCAATAACAGAAAAACCAGGGAAAAGAAATCAAATGCTTGGAAACTGCACAATACCCTGCTCAAAAAAGACTGGGTTATGGAAGACCTTAAGGAGGGAATAAAGAAATTCACAGAATTCAACGAGACTGAAAACACTTCCTATGAAAACCTTTGGGACATGGTGAAAGCAGTGCTCAGAGGTCAATTTATATCAATAAAGGCACACATATTAAAGAAGAGCCAAAATGAAAGAACTGTCCCTACAACTTGAACAAACAGAAAGAGAGCAACAAAAGAAACTGTCAGGCACCAGAAGAAAGCAAAAAATAAAAACTACAGCAAAATTAAATGAATTAGAGAATAGAAAAACAATCGAAAGAGGTAACAAGGCCAAAAACTGCTTCTTGGAAAAAATTAACAAAATTGATAAACCATTGGCCAGACTGACTAAAGAAATACAGGAAAAGAAACCAATAATCTGAATAAGAAATGGGATGGGCCATATCACAACAGATCCAACTGAAATTAAAACAATCATAACAGATTACTACAAAAAATTGTACTCTAACAAATTTGAAAACCTAGAAAAAATGGATGAATTCCTAGAAACACACTACCTACCTAAACTAACACAAACTGAAGTACAACAACTAAATAAACTCTTAACAAAAAAAGAGATTGAAAATGTAATCAAAACACTCCCAACAAAAAAAAGCCTTGGCCCTGACGGCTTCACTGCAAAGTTTTACCAAACTTTCAGGGAAGACTTACCACTACTACTGAAGGTATTTCAAAGCATAGAAAAGGACGGAATACTACCTAACTCCTTCTATGAAGCCAGCATAACCCTGATACCAAAACCAGCTAAAGACAACACAAAAAAAAGAAAATTACAGACCTATATCCCTCATGAACATAGATGCAAAAATCCTCAAGAAAATTCTAGCCAACAGAATTCAACAACATATGAAAAAAAAATCCACCATAACCAAGTAGGATTTATACCAGGTATGCAAGGTTGCTTCAATATTAGAAAAACAATTAATGTAATCCAGCACATAAAAAAAAAGACAAGAACCACATAATTTTATCAATTGATGCAGAAAAGGCATTTGACAAAGTCCAACACCCACTCATGATAAAAACTCACAGCAAAATAGGAATAGAAGGAAAATTCCTCAATATAATAAAGGGTATTGATACAAAGCCAATACCCAGCATCATCCTAAATGGAGAGAGCCTGAAAGCATTTCCCTTGAGAACGGGAAACAGACAAGGATCCCCTTTATCACTGCTCTTATTCAACATTGAGCTAGAGGTCCTAGCCAGAGCAACTGGGCTAGACAAAGAAATAAAGGGCATCCAGATTGGTAAGGAAGAAATAAAATTATCTCCATTTTCAAACGACATTATCTTATACACAGAAAACCCTGAGGAATCCTCAAGAAAACTATTAAAACTAATAGAAGGGTTCAGCAAAGTTTCCGATTACGATATAAACATACAAAATCAGTTGGATTCCTCTATATCAACAAAAAGAACATTGAAGAGAAAATCACCAAATGAATACCATTCACAGCAGCCCCCAAGAAGATAAAATACTTAGGAATAAACCTTACCAAAAATGTAAAAGAGCTATACCAAGAAAACTACAAGGTACTACTGCAAAAAAACAAAAGGGACCTACGTAATTGGAAAAACATACCTTGCTCATGGATAGGAAGACAACATTGTAAAATTGTCCGTTCTACTAAAAGCCATCTATAGATACAATGTACTTCCGATCCAAATTCCAATGACATTTTTTAAAAAGATGGAGAAACAAATCACCAACTTCATATGGAAGGGAAAGAAGTCGCGGATAAGTAAAGCATTACTAAAAAAGAACAAAGTGGGAGGACTCACTCTTCCTCATATTACAACCAATTATACTGCCACAGTAGTCAAAACAGCCTGGTACTGGTACAACAACAGACACATAGACCAATGGAACAGAATTGAGAATCCAGATAGAAATCCATCCACATATGAGCAGCTGATATTTGCCAAAGGCCCAGTGTCAGTTAATTGGGGAAAAGATAGTCTTTTTAACAAAAGGTGCTGCCGTAACTGTATACCCATCTGCAAAAAATGAAACAGGACCCATACCAGGACCCCTACCACACACCATGCACAAAAACTAACTCCAAATGAATCAAAGACCTAAACATAAAATCTAAAACGATAAAGATCATGGAAGAAAAAATAGGGACAACATTAGGAGACCTAATACATGGCATAAACAGAATACAAAACATTACTAAAAATGATGAAGAGAAACCAGATAACTGGGAGCTCCTAAAAATCAAACACCTATGCTCATCTAAAGACTTCACCAAAAGAGTAAAAAGACCACCCACAGACTGGGAAAAAGTTTTCAGCTAAGACATCTCTGCCCCATGCCTGATCTCTAAAATCTACATGACTCTGCTAAAACTCAACCACAAAAAGACAAACACCCCAATTAAAAAATGGGCAAAGGATATGAACAGACACTTCACTAAAGAAGACATTCAGGCAGCTAACAGATACATAAGGAAATGCTCTCGATCATTAGCCATTAGAGAAATGCAAATCAAAAAACTACAATGAGATTCCATCTCACTCCAACAAGGCTGGCATTAATCCAAAAAACACAAAATAATAAATGTTGCAGAGGCTGTGGAGAGACTGGAACTCTTATACACTGCTGGTGGGAATGTAAAATGGTATACAACCACTTTGGAAGTCAATTTGGCGCTTCCTTAAAAAGTTAGAAATAGAAATACCATACAACCCAGCAATCCCACTCCTCGGAATATATCCTAGAGAAATAAGAGCCTTCACACAAACACATATATGCACATCTATGTTTATTGCAGCACTGTTTACAATAGCAAAAAGATGGAACCAACCAAGGTACCCATCAATGGATGAATGGATAAATAAGGTATATTCACACAATGGAATATTACACATCAATAAAGAACAGTGATGAATCTGTGAAACACTTCATAACATGGAGAAACCTGGAAGGCATTATACTGAGTGAAATTAGTTGCAAAAGGTCAAAAAGTGTATAACACCACTATTATAAGATCTTGAGAAATAGTTTAAACTGAGAAGAACATATTCCTTTGTTGTTACGAGAGGGGGGAGGGAGGGAGGAGAGGGGAGGGGTATTTACTAAAGAGACAGACAAGAACTACTTTGGGTGAATGGAAGGACAACACTCAACACAGTGGAGGTCAGCACAACGGGACTAAACCAAAGCAAAGAAGTTTCCTGAATAAACTGAATGCTTTGAAGGTCAGCAAAGCAGGGGCAGGGGTTTGGGGACCATGGTTTCAGGGGACATCTAAGTCAACTGGCATAATAAAATCTATTAAGAAAACATTCTGCATCCCACTTTGAAGAGTGGCATCTGGGATCTTAAATGCTAGCAAGCAGCCATCTCAGATGCATCAATGATTCTCAACCCACCTGGATCAAGGGAGAATGGAGAACACCAAGAACATAAGATAATAACGAGCCCAACAGACAGAAAAGACTACCTGAACTAGAGACTACATCATCCTGAGACCAGAAGAACTAGATAGTGCCGGGCCACAACCAATGACTGCCCTGACAGGCAACATAACAGAGATCCCTTGAGGGAGCAGGAGAACAGTGGGATGCAGACCCCAAATTCTCATAAAAAGACCAGACTTAATGGTCTGACTGAGACTGGAAGGACCCCAGTGATCATGGCCCCCACACCTTCCGTTTACCCACTACGGGAACCATCCCCAAAGCCAGTTCATCAGACATGGATTGGACTAGACAATGGGTTGGAGAGGGATGCTGGTGAGGCGTGAGCTACTTGGTTTGGGTGGACACTTGAGACAATGTTGGCATCTCCTGCCTGGAAGCGAGATGGGTGGGTAGAGGGGCTTAGAAACTGGCAAAATGGTCACGAAAAGAAAGAGTGGAAGGAGGGAGTGGGCTGTCCCATTAGGGGGAAAGTAATTGGGAATATGTAACAAATTGTGTATAAGTTTTTATGTGAGAGACTGGCTTGATCTGTAAACTTTCACTTAAAACACAATAAAAATTATTAAAATAAAAAAAAAAAGAAGCTGACCCATGATTGCTTCAACAAGCTCTCAGAACAAAGACTCAAGCAATCTTCTGGATGAAGGTGCAATCCTGGAATTACCAGATGCAGAATACAAAAGATTAATATACAGAACTCTTAAAGACATTAGGAAGGAAATGAGGCAAGATGCAGAACAAGCCAAGGAACACAAAGATAAAGCAGCCGAAGAAATTAAAAGGGTTACTCAAGAACATAATTAAAAATTTAATAAGCTGCAAAAAACCATAGAGAGACTGCAATCAGAAATTCAGAAGATTAACAATAAAATTACACAATTAGAAAACTCAATAGAAAGTAGGAAGAGCACAATTGAAGAACTGGAAGGCAGAATTACTGAGACTGAAGATAAAACTCTTGGGACTAATATATTTGAAGAGAAAGCAGATAAAAGAATCTTAAATGAAGAAATCCAAAGAATCATGTGGGACTTTATCAAGAGAAATAACTATGAGTGATTGCAGTACCAGAACAGAGAGAGCTAACAGAAAATACAGAGGGAGCTGTTGAAGATTTGTTGGCAGAAAACTTCCCTGATATCATGAAAGATGCTCATCAAAATCCATATAAGGTATATCTCAAAAGAAAGTGACCGAGACATATAATAATCAAACTTGCCAGAATCAAATATAAAGAGAATTTTAAGAGAGGCTAGGGATAAAGGAAGTCACCAACAAAGGAGAGTAAATAATAATAAACTTGGACTACTCAGCAGAAATCATGGAGGAAAGAAGGCAATGGGATGACTTATACAAAATACTGAAGGAAAAAAATTGCCAGCCAGGAATCAAACCATAACCCTGGCCCTCTAACTCTAGCCCCTAAGCCCTAAGCCCCAAAGCCCCTAAGACCCTAAGCCCTTAGGTCCTAACCACCAAGGCCCTAAACTCTAAATCTAACCCAAACCCTAACCCCTATACCCTAAAACCTACAACCTAAACACCTACACCCCAAAACACTACACACCAAAACCCTACACTCTAAACTCTATACTCTAAGCCCCAAACCCTAAACCCAAACCTCAAACCCCAAAGCCCAAACACTAAACCTAACCATAAACCCTAAACCCTAACACCTAACCCTAACCACCCTAACCCTAACGACCCTAATCCTAACCCTCGAACCCTAACCCTCTAACGCTAACCTGAAACCCTAACCCAAAACCCTAACCCTCTAACTCTAACCCTCTAACCATAGCCCTAAACCTAACCCCAACCCCCAAACCCAACTCCAAACCCTAAACCTCAAATCCCTAGCCCTAAACCTAAGAATGAGCCTAAGCCTAACCCTATCACTTAACCTTAAACCATAACACTTAAAACCCTAACACCCTTAGCCCTAACACATTTAACCCGAACACCCTAAACACCAAAACCCTAAACACTAACACGCGTAACCCCAACCTCTAACCCTAACCCCTAAACTTAAACGCTAAACCATCGAACCCTCTAACCCTAATACCCTAACCCTAAACCCTAACCCCAGCCCCCAGTCCAAACCCTCACTCTAAGCCTTAAACCCTAAACCTTAAGCCCTAAACCCTAGGCTCTAAGCCCTAAGCCCTAAACCCTAAGTTCTAAAACCCTAAACAAACCCTAAGTCCTAAAACCCTAAACTCTAAGCCCTAAACCTAACCCTCTAACCCTAAACCCTGAAACCTAACCCCAAACCCATCCCAAACCCCTAAACCTGAACCCCTAAACCCTAGCCCTAACCCCTAACCCTAAACCTCTAAACCATACCCCTAATCCTCTAACCCTAAACCTCAAACCCTATCCCTCTAACCCTAAGTCTCTAACCCTAACCACAACACCAACCCCAACTTCTGAACCCTGAAACCCTAACCCCCTAACCCGCTAACCCTAAGACTCTGAACCCTAAGCCTAAACCCTCGAACCCTAAACCCTAACCTTTACCCCCTCACACCCTCACCTTCTCACTCCCTCACTCTATAATCTTCTCAACCTCTAACCCCCTCACCCTCTAACCCCTCACCCTCTAACTCCCTCAATCTCTAACCCCCAACCCCCTAACACCCACCCTCTAACCCAAACCACATATCCCAAACAAACCCAACACCAACCCCAACCCTAAACCTAAACCCTAACCCCTAAAACCTAACCCAAACCCTAACGACTAAACCCCAAAACACTAAACCCCCAAAACCCTAAACCCCAAACTGCAACCCCTAACACCTAACCTATAATTCCAAACTCTAACCTCAAACCCTAAACCTAACCCTAACACCTAACCCCAATCCAAAAACCCTAACCGAAAAACCCTAACACTAAACTCCAACCCCAAACCCTAACTCTAACAACCCTAACTCTAACATCCCTAACCCCAAACCCTAACCCTTTTTGTTAGCGGCCATAGCACTTATCCACTAGCCACCAGGGTTTCCATGAGCAGTCACAGGAATTGACATATGCACACCCGTGTTCACTGCAACATTATTCACAGTAGCAAAAAGACGGAAACAACCTCAGTGCTCATCCACGGAGGAACGGATAAACAACCTACGGTACATACACACAGTGGAACCCTACACGACAAAAAAGACCAATAATGAATCTCCGAAACATCTCACACCATGGATGAACCTGGAGCACATCACACTGACTAAGTCAATCACAAAACGACATACACAGTGAGAGACCACTATCATAAAATCTCATGAAAACATTTACGCACAGAAACAATCCTTGATGTTCACCAGGGAGACGGAGTGGGTAGAGAAAAGCTAACTAAACAATAACCAAAACAACGAAACCCACTGCCGTCAACTCGATTCCAGCTCATAGAGACCCTATAGAACAGATTAGAACTGCCCCATAGAGTTTCCAAGGAGTGCCTGGTGGATTCGAACTGCAGACCTTTGGTTAGCACCGGTGGCTCTTAACCACCACGCCACCAGGGTTTCCTACCAAACGACAGATATGTGGTAACTCTGGTGAAGGACGAGACAGTACACAAGACTGGGGAATCGACCTCAGCCTCACTCCAACCCTAACCATAACCCTAAACCACTTGTGCCCAAGCCTAGTAACCCCAGCCCTAACCCCAACCCCCAACCACCTAAAACCTATACCCCTAAACCTAACTCCCAAACCTCTAACCCCCAGACCTGAACCCCTAACACCAAACCCTAACCCCTAACCCTAATCCTCTAACCCTTCTGCATCTCTGGGCCTCTCGAGTCTCCGTCTATTTTCTCCCTCCAAATCCTACTAACACTCGGTGGAATTTTGAAGTTTCAGCTGTGCTTTGCTTCTTGTTGTCTCCACCGGTCCCATCAAGGCACTGCATCATTTGCTCTGCTTCACTATTGAGTTCCAGAACCATGGCTTAGAATCCCCTTACACTGAACTTCAGCGATTCGGCGCAAGGGCACGTGAGGGCGCGCGCACCGCCGGTTCTGTTCTGCCCACCAGGCCCTCCGAGCATGGGAACCTCCTGGACCTAAGCCGGGACGACCTGGGTACCGCTCCAGTGGCGACAGCAGAAGCTTTTCTTCCCGAGGGACTCAACGCCCCAGGGCGCTCTCTCAATACTCCCATTAATGCTATGATTATCCTAACCCACTCCTTCTGCAAGACCTAGTGGGTCCTCGACCAGGCCCAGCCTTCACGACCCACACCCCCCCTGCCGTGGTCACGTAGAGGAACCTGCAGGGCCGCGCCCTCCCTGCCCAAGCTCTGCCCCTCCATACCCTGATGCCCTGCAGGCCTCTACGAGGTCCCCGCGCAGGGGAGAGCTGTCGCCCCGCACGAGGAGGGGGGGCCACGAGGAAACATTCGGAAACCACCCCCCAGGCATGAAGCCCACTGCCCCTATTGAGACCATGTGAGCAGGGCTGCCCCGCCGACTGGAGCCTGCAGGGCATCACTCACGTTTGTCAGCATCTCACCGCCCTCTGGGCTCGGGGTCCCAGAGCAGCCAATCCCCCCGGGGCGGGGGAGGCGGTCGGTCCGCAGGGGCTGGAAGATCGGGTTGGTGCCCATGGCCGGAGCACTTAAAACCCTTATAAACCCTCATAAACGGCCAGCTCCAGACCTTCAAATGTCAGCCCGAGAGACACCTAATCTCCTCCAACCTAAAAAAAAAAAAAAAAAAAAACCACACCTGTGGCCATCGAGTCAATTCTGACTCATAGCGACCCTATAGGACAGAGTAGAACTGCCCCACAGAGTTTCCAAGGAGCGCCTGGTGGATTCAAACTGCCAACCTTTTGGCTAGCAGCCTTAGCACTTAATCACTAGCCACCAGGGTAACCCACTAAACCCACTGCCACCAGAGTAGAGGCTCCAAATCCCGCCAGTGTGAGGAACCCTCAAATCCCCTCAGCACCAGAGACCGCGTCCACAGCGACCGGTACACAGCGCCGCACAAATGCTCAAGTTAACAAACAACATGGTTGCTCAGGACCCCTTCCTGCTACCCCCACCCCCGCCACCCAGAGGGGGAGCGGGACCGGCATCCACACTGTTAACACACACTGAATCGCTGCTTCCACAAGGAGTAGGATCCCCGCACTGCTCCACAGATTCCCAGGACCCCTTCCTTTCCAGGTGGGGCCGGGGCCGCGCCGACGCCCCAGCCCTGAGAGTAGACCAGCTGGGCGCGGGCGAGGGCGCGGGGTGCCTCAGCCTCCCAGGCACAGCGCCCAAAACAGTAAGGGGCAGCGGGGCCTTGGGCGGGGGATCGCTCTCTCCCCGTCCCTGGCACCCTACGGAGTCTGGTGGGGGTGGGACGACGAACGGGGGCGAGTGCCCCGTCCTCAGTCTGGAATGTCACCGCCCCCGGGCGAACTCTGGGCCTTGGTTTCCCCCTGGCACAGGGAGCAGGTGGGGGGTGGGGGGCAGGCGCCCATCCCCCAGCTTGGCCCGCAAACCTGCCCCAGGCAGAGTAGGGACCTTGGCGCAGCCCTGGACACGGCCTTTCTCCCCAAACCCTTCAAGCCCCCAGGCCCGAGGGCACTCCGCAGCTGGATCCCGCGGCTGGACCCCCCCCCCCGCAAATCTATGGGGATGCAAATTTCGCAGACCCCTAGAGTGGCTGTGTCCGCCCGGCCCCGCACCGTGTCCGCCCCTGGGGATCACTCGGGACGCGGTACGCTGGAGGGGGCGATGCAAGCTGCTAACCCAACGTCCGGACTCTCCAACCTCTGGAGCCCACGAGATGCTGGCACTGGAAACCGCCCTCCTGGCGCCTTCCCTCCACACCTTCGAGGGGCCGGGCTTGTTCAGTCTGGGAGCGGGTCCCTCCACCCACCTGCCGGAGTTTCATACCTTTCAGAAAACACGCACGGAAAGCAGCAGGAACAGCATCCTCTCTAAGGCGCGCCATCCAGCCCAGGCCCCTCACCACCCCACCGGGCGCTTCCGTGAGTAACTGGCTGGACGGCGTGGAACATGGCTGCTGGCCCCGCCCAGCGGCCGGGTGTGGGGCGGGCGTGGGGGGGTTGGGCCTCCAGAGGGGAGGGTGGGGTCTAGAAGCAAGGACTACGCCAAGGTGTAAGGGGTGAGGAGACAGAAGACGTCAGGAGAGGGCCCTCTCGCGTACAGAGTTAAGTATTGGAGGTGCAACGGTTAAGTGCTTGGCTAACTGAAAGGTGGGCCGTTGGAACCCACCAGCTCAGGGGTTGAAAAGATCTGGAGATGGGCTCCCATAAAGATTCTAACCAAACAAAATACAAACCAGTTGCTGTTGAATCAATTCAGACTCGTAGTGACCCTATAGGGCAGAGTAGAACTGCCCCATAGGGTTTCTAAGACTATAAGTCTTTACAGAAGCAGACTGCCATGTATTTCCGCCAAGAAGCAACTGGTGGATTTGAACTGTCCACCCTTTGGTTAGCAGCCGAGCTCTTAACCACCGTGCCACCGGGGCTGCACCATAAAACGCTGCAACCTAGGAAACCTTGTGAAGCAGTTCTAAGTTGTCATACAGGGTTGATATGAGTCAGAATCTCCTGATGGCACACAACCATGATTGTACTAAGAAAAATTCCTCCAAGCATCTGCCTACATGACCCCTGAAGCACACATGCATGCACGCTATCAAAGCAGTGCAGCCAAAGACAGGAAATTGGGATAGAGACATTATAGACTGCACACTGAAAAGTGATTTCTGAGGGACATGCAGCTCAAGCGGAGGAGGTAGCATACAACTAAATGCCCTTCTCCTTCTATTGTTCAATGGTCTTCAGAAAGAATGTGTCCCAGGAATTAACTGTAGCCCAGGATAACTTGAAGACAGCAAATACAGAGGACCGGTCAGGATGCTTCTGCAGTGGTCAGGGAGAGCAGTGATGGTGGTAGTGCAGGTGGGAACAGTGGGCAGGCTTGAGGTGTACTTTGGAGCTTGAGCTGCCAAGAATTGCTGGTCAATCAGACGTATGGGATGAGGGGAATGGAGAATCAAAGGTGACTTCTGGAATTCAGGCTACCATGAGAGCATGGTCACCAGAGCCATTCTCTACCATGTGGAAAACCATGGAGGAACAAACTTGAGAAAATGACCAAAAGATTTTTTCTGGACATGTTAGATTTGGATGTCTGAGGTCATCCAAGTGTGGAGAACAGTTTCCAGCTGTGGATACCACTCTGAGGTAGAATAGTTTTCCAGGTTCTAAGAATTTGGAGATCATCAGCCTATAGCTGATTTGAAAGCCACTGGTGGTGCAGTGGTTATGCATTTGGCTGCTACCAAAAGGTCTGCAGTTTGAATCTACCAGTCGCTCCTTGGAAACCCTGTGGGGAAGCTCTACTCTGTCCTGTACGGTCCCTATGAGTCAGAATCCACTCGATAGCGACTTCTTTTTGTTTCATTTTGTTTTAATACTAAGCTCAGAAAAGTTGTGTGTCAGGGTTGTATTTTTTCACAATACTTATTCAAGCAGTTCGAATCTACCAGCCACTCCTTGGAAACCCTATGGGTCAATTCTACTCTGTCCTTTAGGGTCGCTATGAGATAGAATTGACCCAACAGCAATGGACTTAGAACTTGGACTTAGAGGAGCCCTTTCTTTGTCAAAGCTGAAAGTTTTACTTCATACTTTTTAAAAACTGCCATGTCTCATGCTACGTGGCTACACTTACAGGAGCATTTTTGGTGCTAACTTGACTTGTTCTTGGTGAAGGGCTCTGTATTCATTTTCTAGGGCTGCCATAGTAAATCACCAAAAACTCAGTGTCTTTAAAAAAACATATAATCCATACAGTCCAAGAAGCTGGATCATATGAAGAAGAAGGGGCACCAGGATTGGAGGAAGACTCATTAACAGCCTAGACATGCAGATGACACAACCTTGCTTACTGAAAGTGAAGAGGACTTGAAGCACTTACTGATGAGGATCAAAGACTTCAGCCTTCAGTATGGATTACACTTCAACATAAAGAAAACAAAAATCCTCGCAACTGGAACAATAAAAAAATCACAATAAACAGAGAAAATACTGAAGTCGTCAAGGACTTCATTTTACTTGGATCCACAGTCAACACCCATGGAAGCAGACTTCGAGAAATCAAATGACATATTTTATTGGGCAAATCTGCTACAAAAGACCTCTTTAAAGTGTTAAAAATCAAAGATGTCACTTTGAGGACTAAGGTGTGCCTAAACCAAGCCATGATATTTTCAGTCGCCTCATATGCATGCTAAAGCTGGACAATGAATAAGGAAGACAAAAGAACTGAAACTTGAATTATGTTGTTGGTGAAGAATAATGAATATGCCAAGGACTGCTAGAAGAATGAACACACCTGTCTTGGAAGAAGTACAGCCAGAATGCTCCTTAGAAAACTGGGTGGCAAGACTTGGTCTCACGTACTCTGGACATATTATCAGGAGGAATCAGTCCCTGGAAAAAGACATCGTGCTTGGTAAAGTAGAGAGTCAGTGAAAAAGACAAAGATCCTCAATGAGACAGATTGAGACGGCGGCTGCAACAGTGGGCTCAGACATAGCAATGAGAAAGGCCCAGGGCTGGGCACTGTTCCGTTCTGTTGTACACAGGGTCACTATGAGTTGGAACTGACCCAACAGCACCTAACAACAACATCATAAACTCACTAGATCTCCTGGGGATAGAATGTCATATTCACTGTGGAGTAGATAGTTTGTCTGTTTGTTTACCATATTTACTAATACTATGATTTACATTTGATAACTTCCACAATCAGTTGGATCGCGTTTCTTTGGAGTGGACACAAACGTGCATCTCCTGCAGTCTGTTGGCCAGGTAGCTAGCTTCCAAATTTCTTTGCATGGTGGAGTGGGCATGAACAGTGCTGCATCTGTTTGTTGAAACAACTCAGTGGATGTTCTGTCAGTTCCTGGAGCCTTGTTTTTCGCCAGTGCCTTCAGTGTAGCTTGGACTTCTTGCTTCACTACTACCAGTTCTTCATCATGTGCCACCTCATGAAACGACTGAAAGCTGACCATTTCTTTTGGTACTGTGACTCTGTGTATTCTTTGCATCTTTTGTGTGCGTGTGCTTTAAGTGAAACTTTACAAATCAAGTCAGTCTCTCATACAAAAATTTGTATACAGCTTGCTATGTACTCCTAGTTCCTCTCCCACCAATGAGACAGCACACTCCTTCTCTCAACCCTGTATTCCCCGTGTCCATTCAGCCACTTTCTGTCCCCCTCTGCCTTCTCATCTCCCCTCCAAACGGGAGCTGCCCACATAGTCTCATGTGTCCACTTGAGACCAGAAGGTCACTCCTCACCACTATCATTTTCTATCCTATAATCCAGTCCAATCCCTGTCTGAAGAGTTGGCTTTGGGAATGGTTCCAGTCTTGGGCCAACAGAAGGTCTGGGGACTATGACCTCCAGGGTTCCTCTAGTCTCAGTCAGATCATTAAGTCTGATTTTTTTTTATGAGACTTTGAGGTCTGCATCTCACTGTTCTCGTGCTCCATCAGGGATGCTCTGTTTCGTTCCCTGTCGGGGCAGTCTTCGGTTGTAGACGGGCACCATCTAGTTCTTCTGGTCTCAGGCTGATGTAGTCTTGGATTTACGTGGCCATTTCTGTCTTCTGGACTCATAATTACCTTGTATCTTTGGTGTTCTTCATTCTCCTTTGCTCCAGGTGGGTTGAGACCAATGGATGCATCTTAGATGGCCGCTTGATAGTGTTTTTAAGACTGCAGACGCCACTCACCAAAGTGGGATGCAGAATGTTTTCTTAATAGATTTTATTATGCCAATTGACCTAGATGTCCCCTGAAAACATGGTCCCCCAACTGCTGCCCCTGCTACTCTGGCCTTTGGAGCATTTGGTTTATTCAGGAAACTGCTTTTGATTTAGTCCATTTATGCTGACCTCTCCTTTATTGTATGTTGTCTTTCCCTTCACCTAAAATAGTTCTTGTCTACTATCTAGATTTGCAAATATCCTTCTCCCTCCCTTTCTCCCCACCCTCATAACTATCAAAGAATATTTTCTTCTCTGTTTAGACTATTTCTTGAGTTCTTATAATAGTGGTCTCATACAATATTTGTCCTTTTGCAACTGACTAATTTCACTCAGCATAATGCCCTCCAGATTCCTCCAAGCTATGAAATATTTCACGGATTCATCATTGTTCTTGATCTGTGTGAAGTATTCCATCGTGTGAATGCACCACAATTTATTTATCCATTCATCTGTTGATGGGCACCTTGGTTACTTCCATCTTTCTGCTATTGTAAACAGTGCTGCAATGAACATGGTTGTGCATGCATCTGTTCATATACAGGCTCTTATTTCTCTAAGATAGATTCCAAGGAGTGGGATTGCCATATCCTATTGTAGTTGTATTTCTAGCTTTTTAAGGAAGTGCCAGATTGATCTCCAAAGTGGCTGCACCATTTTAAATTCCCACCAGCAGTGAATAAGTGTTCCAGGCTCTCTACAACCTCTCCAACATTTATTATTTTGTGATTTGGCATTAATGGCAGCCTTGCTAGAGTGAGATGGTGTCTCGTTGTAGTTTTGATTTACATTTCTCTAATGGCTAATGATTGTGAGCATTTCCTCATGTATCTGTTACCTGCCTGAATGTCTTCTTCGTTGAAGTGCCTGTTCCTATCCTTTGCCCATCTTTAAAATGGATTATTTGTCTTTTTGTTATTGAGTTTTTGCAATATCATGTAGATTTTAGAGATCAGAGGCTGATCGGAAATGTTATAGCTAAAAACTGTTTCCCAGTCTGTAGGTAATCAGTTTACTCTTCTGGTGAAGGCTTGGGATGAGCGTAAGTGTTTGATTTTTAGGAGTTCTCTTTTCTCTTTGGGTGCTTGCACATTGTTAGCAATGTTTTTTGTACTGTTTATGCTACATATTTTTTTTTTTTTATTAGGGCTCCTAGTGTTGTCCCTGTTTTTTCTTCCATGATTTTTATCATTTTAGATTTCATATTTAGGTCTTTGATCCATTTTCAGTTAGTTTTTGTGCATGGTGTGAGGTATGGATCTTGTTTCATTTTTTTGTGGAGGGATATCCAGTTATGCCAGCACCATTTGTTAAAGAGGCTGTCTTTCCCCCATTTAACTGACTTTGAGCCTTTATCAAATATCAGCTAATAAGTGAATGGATTTATGTCTGGTTTCTCAGTTCTGTTCCATTGGTCTATGTGTCTGCTGCTGTACCGGTACCAGGCTGTTTTCACTACTATGGTGGTATAATAAGTTCTAAAATCAGGTAACGTGATGCCTTCCACTTTGTTCTTCTTTTTCAGTAATGCTTTATTTATCTGGGGCCTCTTTCCCTTCTATATGAAGTTGGGGATTTGTTTCTCCATCACATTAAAAAATGTCCTTGGAATTGGGATTGGAATTGCAGCATTATCTATAGATCGCTTTCAGTAGAAGAGACATTTTTACAATGTTCAGAGTTCCTATCTATGATCAAGGTATGTTTGTCCACTTACGTAAGTCTCTTTTGGTTTCTTGTAGTAGTGTCTTGTAGTTTTCTTTGTATAGGTCTTTTATGTCTCTGGTTACAATTATTCCTAGTATTTTATCTTCTTGGGGGCTACTGTAAATGGTATTGATTTGGTGATTTCCTCTTCAATGTTCTTTTTGTTGGTGTAGAGGAATCCAACTGATTTTTGTAGGTTTATCTTGTATCCTGATATTCTGCTGAACTATTAGTTTTAGTAGTTTTCTTGAGGATTCTTTAGGGTTTTCTCTGTATAAGATCGTGTTATCTGCAAATAGAGATACTTTTATTTCTTCTTTACCAATCTGGATGCCCTTTATTTCTTTATCTGGCCTAATTGCTCTGGCTAGGACCTCCAGCATACTGTTGAATAAGAGTGGTGATAAAGGGCATCCTTGTCTGGTTCCCGATCTCAAGGGAATGCTTTCAGGCTCTCTCCATTAAGGGTGATGTTGGCTGTTGGCTTTATATAAATGCCCTTTATTGTGTTGAGGAATTTTCCTTCTATTCCTATTTTGCTGAGAGTTTTTCTCATGAACGGGTGTTGGACTTTGTCAAATGCCTTTTCTGCATCAGTTGATAAGATCCTGTGGTTCTTGTCCTTTGTTTTACCTATATGGTGGATTACTTCGATTGTTCTTCTAATGTTGAACCATCTCTGCATACCTAGTATGAATCCCACGTGGTCATGGTGAATTATTTTTTTTGACATGTTATTGAATTCTATTGGGTAGAATTTTGTTGAGGATTTTTGCATCTAATTTCGTAAGGAATATAGGTCTGTAATTTGTTTTTTTTTTTTGTTTTTTTTTGTAGTGTCTTTACCTGGTTTTGGTATCAGGGATATGCTGGCTTCGTAGAATGAGTTTGGGAGTATTCCATCTTTTTCAATGCTCTAAAATACCTTTTCTAGTAGTAGTGTTAACTCTTTCCTGAAAGTTTGGTAGAACTCACCAGGGAAGCTGTCAGGGCCAGGGCTTTTGTCGTTGTTCTTGGGAGATTTTTAATTTTTTTAATTACCTTTTTCAACCTCTTCTTCTGTTATGGGTTTATTTAACTGTTCTACCTCTGTTTCTGTTAGTTTAGGTAGGCAATGTGTTTCTAGAAATTCATCCATTTCTTCTAGGTTTTCAAAGTTGTTAGAGTATGATTTTTCATACTAATCTGATATGATTCTTTTAATTTCAGTTGGGTCTGTTGTGATGTTGGGTAATTTGCTTCTTCTCCTGTTTTTCTTTTGTCAGTTTGGCCAATGTTTTAGCAATTTTGTTAATTTTTTCAAAGAACCAGCTTTTGGTCTTGTTAACTCTTTCAATTTTTTTTCTGTTCTCTATTTCATTTAATTCTGCTCTACTTTTTATTATTTAATTTCTTCTGATGCCTGAGGGTTTCTTTTGTTGCTCTCTTTCTATTTGTTCAAGTTGTAGGGATAATTCTTTGATTTTGGCCCTTTCTTCTTTTTGGATGTGTGCATGTATTGCTATAAATTGACCTCTGAGCACTGCTTTACCTGTGTCTCAAAGGTTCTGGTAGGAAGTGTTTTCATTCTCATTGGATACTGTAAATTTCTTTATTCCATCCTTAATGTCTTCTATAACCCAGTCGTTTTTGAGCAAGGTATTGCTCAGTTTCTGAGTGTTTGATTTCTTTTCCCTGATTTTTTTGTTTGTTTGTTTTTGATATCTACTTTTATAGCTTCATGGTCAGAGAAGATGCTTTGCAATATTTTGATGTATTGGATTCTGTTAAGGTGTGCTTCATGGCCTAATATGTGGTCTCTCCCAGAGAATGTTCCATATGCATTGGAAAAGAAAGTATACTTGGCTGCTGTTGGGTGGAGTGTTCTGTATATGTATGTGAAGTCAAGTTGGTTGATTGTGGCATTTAGATCTTCCATGTCTTTACTGAGCTTCTTTCTGAATGTTCTGTTTTTCACCAAAGTGGTATGTTGAAGTCACCTAATACTCTTGTGGAGCTGTCTATCTCACTTTACAATGCTGTTAAGAGTTTGTTTTATGTATCTTGAAGCCCTGTCATTGGGTGTGTGAATATTTAATATGGTGATATCCTCCTGGTATATTCTCTGTTTAATCATTATATAGTGTCCTTCCTTATCCTTTTTGGTGAATTTAACTTTAAAGTCTATTTTGTCAGAAATTAATATTGCCACTCTTGCTCTTTTTTGATTCTTTTTTGCTTGATATATATTTTTTCCATCCTTTGAGTTTTAGTTTGTTTGTGTCTTTAAGGAGTGTCTCTTGTAGGCAGTATATAGATGGATCGTGTTTTTTAATCCATTCTTTCACTCTCTGTCTCTGTTTGTGCATTTAGTCCACTTACAGTCAGTGTAATTCTGGTAGTTATGAGTTTTGTGCTGTCATTTTGATATCTTTTTTTGTATGTTGTCGAGTTTCTTTTTTCTGCTTAATTTTTTGTACTGAGTAGTTGTTCTTTGAATATGGTCTTTTCCTCTTATTCATTGTTGATTTTTTTTTTCTGAGTTGTTACCTTTTTCTTGTATTTTATTTTGATGTGTAGGATTGTTAGTCTCCTTTTTGGTTACCTTAATATTTGCCATTATTTTTCTAAGTTTAAATCTAACTTTTATTTCTCTCTACCCCTTGACTATCTCTCTATATGAAAGATCTATGACTACATTTTTCAGTCCCTCTTTATTATTTTAGTATTGTCGTCCTTTACGTAATAACATCACTGTTTCCCTGTTCTGAGCATTTTTTATCTTGATTTATTTTTGTGATTTCCCTACCTGGGTTGATATCTGGTTGCTCTGTCCTGCATTCTAGTCTTGGGTTGATATCTGATATTGTTGATTTTCTAACCAGAAAACCCTCTTTAGTATTTCTTCTAGGTCTTTTTTTTTTTTTTTACAAATTCCCTAATCCTCTGTTTATCTGCAAATTTCCTAATTTCACCTTCATATTTGAGAGACAGTTTTGCTGTGTATATGATTCTTGGCTGGCAATTCTTTTCCTTCATCACTTTATATAACTCATCACATTGCCTTCTTCCCTGCATGATTTCTCTCGAGTAGTCTGAGCTTATTCTTATTGAGTCTCTTTTGTAGGCGACTTTTCGTTTATTCCTAGCTGCTCTTAAAATTCTCTCTTTGTCTTTGGTTTTGGCAAGTTTGTTTATAATATGTCTGGGTGACTTTCTTTTGAGATCTACCTTATGTGGGGTTCAATGAGCATTTTGAATAGATATCTGCTGCTCATCTTTCACGGTATCAAGGAAATTTTCTGCCAACAAATCTTCAACAATTCTCTCTGTTTTTTCTGTTAACCCTCCCTAATCTGATACTTCAATCACTCTTAGGTTATTTCTCTTGATAGAGTCCCGCATGATTCTTAGGATTTCTTCATGTTTTTAAAAATAATTTTATCTGATTTTTCTTCAAATATATTGGTGCCACGTTATTTATCTTCAATCTCACCAATTCTGCTTTCCATTTCCTCAATACTGTTCCTCTGTCCACTGAGTTGTCTAATTCTGTAATTTTATTGTCAATCTTCTGAATTCCTGATTGCTTTCTTTCTATGGATTGTTGCAGCCTATTAAATTTTTCTTTATGTTCTTGAGTAGCCTTTTTAATTTCTTCATCTAATTTATCTGTGTGTTCTTTGGCTTGTTCTGCATTTTGCCTGATCTCCCTGATCTCTTGAAAGTTCTGTATATTAACCTTTTGTATTCTACATCTGGTAATTCCAGGAAGACACCTTCATGTGGAAGATTCCTTGATTCTTTGTTTTGAGAGATTGTTGAAGTGATCATGGTCTGCTTCTTTATGTGATTTGATATTGACTGCTGTCTCTGAGCCATCCATAAGTTATTTTATTTTATAATTTTACTTTTGCCTACTGTATCCTAGCTTTTTGCTTTGTTTTGTTTTGATATGCCCAAATAGGCTGCTTGAGTAGGTGAGCTTGATCATTTGCAACTTTCAAGATTTAACGTCCTGTCACCAGATGGCTAGAGCAACCAGGTATATGAGCCTAGGAGTCCATTCACTTTTCTTGTATAGATTCAGCTCAGGTGTCTAGATAGTTGGTCATCAATTGTAGGTCATCAAGTCCTACAGTCTTAGATTGGGAGGGGTGATTGTTGGAGACACAGGTATCTGGTTGAAGCAGGGGGTCACACTCTGAACAAAGGCAGGGGGCTGACAACCATCTCCGAAGTATCTGTGAGAAAAGTGCACCCCTGTTTTCTATAGTGCACAGGTAGCTGGGTTCTGCATTTATACCACAGGCACCCTATGCTTTTGGTTGTAAGGACTGGGAGGCACCTGTTATCCTTGGACCCCTGTCTTGGGTGTCTAGATGATGTGGGTGGAGCCACCACTCCTCAGGCCACCAATGTAGGTAGGTGAGGACCCTGTTTAATAGGCAGAGCAGTGTCAAACATCAAAAACACACCTCTCCACTGCAAGGTAAAACAGTTGAAGTTGGATACCCAGCACATACACCATTGCAGTAACAAGGGCCTAATCTCCTGAGATGGGCCTACACAGGTCCATGCAGGGGTGAAAGGTATTTAAAGTCCGTGGACCATTTGTGCCTGGAAAGGAGCTTCTTCTGTCCTGAGCTTCCCAGCTTAGTGGAGCTGGCAGATTATCTTTTCCACCAGTTGTTAATTTATTCCTTCTTCAAGGCCAGGAGAATGGCTCAGGCTGCACAGCAACACCTATCTCAGGTGCAGGGAAATCTACAGCTACTGAAGCTGTCTTGGGGGCTGAGCGCACAGTAAAACGAATGCAAGTACTTAGCTTTTGCCAACAGCACTGTTCTTCTCTGGTTCCGGAGTTGTGAGTAGACTGTGTGACTTGCTGTCTCCCCCTGAGGAAACTGCATCCTGAATGCTACTGCCAGCCCTGCCACTGTCCCTCCAGGGGACTGTGTCCAAGGGGTGCCATTTCTCACCAAGTCAGGTCCGGCAACTGCTTCCCACTTCTGAACCGTGTCTCCCTCCCCCTGCCACTCAGTCTGATTTCCTAACTTGCCTTTGATGTTCAGGGCCCTTATCTTGTCATGTATAAAATTGTTCCACTTGTTTTTTCAGGTCTTTATTTTTTTTTTTTTTGGTTTTTGTTGTAAGAGGGATCACTGGAAGTGTCTGACTACTCCGCAATCTTGACTCTGCCTCTCTCTATCTTCTTTTGATGCTTTCTGTGTCATTTAATATTTTCCCTGTAGAATCCTTCAATATTGCAACACAAGGCTTGAATTTTTTTCTTCAGTTCTTTCAGTTTCAGAAATGCCGAGCATGTGCTTCCCTTTTGGTTTTCTAAACTCCAGGTTTTTACACATTTCATGATAATATTTTACTTTGTCTTCTTGAGGTGCCCTTTGAAATCTTCTATTCATCTCTTTTACTTCATTATTTTCTTTTTGCTTTAGCTACTCTACATTCAAGAGCAAATTCGGAGTTTTTTCTGACATCCATTTTGGTCTTCTTTTTTTCTTTCCTGGCTTTTTAATGACCTCTTGCTTTCTGTTTTTTCCAACAGATATACATATATATTTTATTTTATATCTTTATTGTCATACTTTAGATGAAGGTTTACAGAACAAACTAGGTTCCCATTAAACAATTAGTACACATATTGTTTTGTGACACTAATTACCAACCCCACAATATGTCAACACTCTGCCCTTCTAGACCCTGGGTTCCCTATTACCAGCTTTTCTGTCCCCTCCTGCCTTCTAGCCCTTGCCCCTGGGCTTTTGTGCCCCTTTAGTTTTGCTTTATGGGTCTGTCTAATCTTTGTCTGAAGGGTGAACTTCAGGAGTGACTTCATTACTGAGCTAAAAGTGTGTCCGGGGGACATATTCAGCATCTCTCCAGTCTCTGTCAGGTGAGTAATCTGGTCTTTTTTTGAGAGTTAGAATTTTGTTCCACATTTTTCTCCAGCTCTCAGACCCTCTATTGTGATCCCTGTCAGAGCAATGACCTCTTACTTTCTTCAAGTATGATGTCCTTGATGTCATTCCACAACTCATCTGGCCTTCAAGCATTAGCCTTCGATTCATCAAATCTATTCTTGAGATAGTCTCTAAATTCAGGTGAGATATAATCAAGGTTGTACTTTGGCTCTCGTAGACTTGCATATGAGAAATTGATGGTCTGTTCCACAGTCAGCCCCTGGTCTTGTTCTGACTGATGATATTGAGCTTTTCCATTGTCTCTTTCCACAGATGTAGACATTTGATTCCTGTATATTCCATCTGGTGAAGCCCATGCGTATACTCACCATTTAAGCTGTTGAAAAAAGGTATTCGCAATGAAGAAGTCATTGGTCTTGCAAAATTCTATCATGCTGTCTCCAAGGCCAGATTTTCCAACTACTGTTCCTTCTTGTTTCCAACTTTCACATTGCAATCATCAGTAATTATCAATGCATCTTGATTGCATGTCTGATCAATTTCAGACTGCAGAAGTTGGTAAAAATCTTCAGTTTCTTCATCTTTGGCATTAGCAGTTGGTGCATAAATTTGAATAACAGTCATATTAACTGCTTGTCATGGATTGAAATGTGTCCCTAAAAAATATCTGTCAACTTGGCTAGGCCATGATTCCCAGTATTGTATGACTGTCTACCATTTAGTCATCTAATGTGATTTCCCTATGTGGTGTAAATCCTATCACAATGATGTGATGAGATGGATTAGTCGCAGTTATATTGATGAGATCTATAAGATTAGATAGTGTCTTAAGGTAATACCTTTTGAGATATAAAAGAGACAAGAGAGCAGAGAGATATGGTGACCTCATAACACCAAGAAAGCATCCCCAGTAGCAGAGGATGTCCTTTGGACCCAGGGTCCCTGCACCTGAGAAGCCCCTTGACCAGGGGAAGATTGATGATGGAGACCTTCCCACAGAGCTGACAGAGAAAGTTTCCCCTGGAGCTGACACCCTGAATTTTGAATTCTAGCCTACTAGACTGTGAGAAAATTAATTTCTCTTTGTTAAAGCCACCCACTTGTGGCATTTCTGTTACAGCACCACTATATGACTAAGACACCGGTCTTCCTTGTAGGCATATGGATATTATCCTATCACTGACAGCATTGTACTTCAGGATAGATCTTGAAATGTTGTTTTTGATGATAAACTTAATGCCATTTCTCTTCGATTTGGCATAGTAGTCCATGTGATTGTCTCATTCAAAATGGCGAATATCAGTCCATTTCAGCTCACTAATGCCTAAGATATTGATGTTTATGTGTTCCATTTCATTTTTTAATGATTTCTAATTTTCTTAGATTCATACTTCATACATTCTATGTTTCTATTATTAATGGATGTTTGCAGCTGTTTCTTCTCATTTTGAGTCATGCCACATCAGCAAATGAAGGTCTCGAAAGCTTGATTCCATGCATGTCATTGAGGAGTGTGTGCAGTTTTGTTCTTATGTAACTTGTATCTTTTAAAATAAATCTTGTAAAGCTTTTGTTTAATTATATGGTTTTGAAAATTCATCTAAAACCATTGCTAAGCTTTCTGTTACACTTCATCAATTGCATTTAATTTCTATTAGGTTTTCTGTTTACACTATTGTATAACCTTCAATAATAATTTTTTATATCAATTCACAACCATTATAATTTCTTTCTCTTTCTTTTTTGGGGGGGTGTAAATCTGAAATCTGAATATGAATAGAAGTGTTAAGAGCAGATATTATTTTCTCATTTCTTCTGTTAAATAAAGTTTTTTTTATTAACTTTTATTGAGCTTCAAGTGAACGTTTACAAATCAAGTCAGTCTGTCACGTATAAGTTTATACACATCTTACTCCTTACTCCCACTTGCTCTCCCCCTAATGAGTCAGCCCTTCCAGTCTCTCCTTTCGTGACAATTTTGCCAGCTTCCAACTCTCTCTATCCTCCCATCCCCCCTCCAGACAGGAGATGCCAACACAGTCTCAAGTGTCTACCTGATATAATTAGCTCACTCTTCCTCAGCATCTCTCTCCTACCCACTGTCCAGTCCCTTTCATGTCCGATGAGTTGTCTTCGGGAATGGTTCCTGTCCTGTGTCAACAAAAGGTTTGGGGACCATGACCGCCGGAATTCCTCTAGTCACAGTCAGACCATTAAGTATGGTCTGTTTATGAGAATTTGGGGTCTGCATCCCACTGATGTCCTGCTCCCTCAGGGGTTCTCTATTGTCCTCCCTGTCAGTGCAGTTATTGATTGTGGCCAGGCACCAACTAGTTCTTCTGGTCTCAGGATAATGTAGGTCTCTGGTTCATGTGGCCCTTTCTGTCTCTTGGGCTCTTAGTTGTCATGTGACCTTGGTGTTCTTCATTCTCCTTTGCTCCAGGTGGGCTGAGACCAATTCATGCATCTTAGATGGCCACTTGTTAGCATCTAAGGCACCAGACGCCACATTTCAAAGTGGGATGCAGAATGTTTTCATAACAGAATTATTTTGCCAATTGACTTAGAAGTCCCCTTAGAGCATGGTTCCCAAACCCTGGACCTTGCTCCGCTGACCTTTGAAGCATTCATTTTATCCCGGAAACTTCTTTGCTTTTGGTCCAGTCCAATTGGGCTGCCCTTCCATGTATTGAGTGTTGTACTTCCCTTCACCTAAAGCAGTTCTTATCTACTAATTAATCAGTAAGAAACCCTCTCCATCCCTCCCTCCCTCCCCCAGTCGTAACCACAAAAGTATGTGTTCTTCTCAGTTTTTACTATTTCTCAAGATCTTATAATAGTGGTCTTATACAATATTTGTTCTTTTGCCTCTGACTAATTTCGCTCAGCATAATGCCTTCCAGGTTCCTCCATGTTATGAAATGTTTCACAGATTCGTCACTGTTCTTTATCAATGCGTAGTATTCCATCGTGTGAATATAGCACAGTTTATTTACCCATTCATCCGTTGATGGACACCTTGGTTGCTTCCAGCTTTTTGCTATGGTAAACAGAGCTGCAATAAACATGGGTGTGCATATATCTGTTTGTGTGAAGGCTCTTGTTTCTCTAGGGTATATTCCGAGGAGTGGGATTACTGGGTTGTATGGTAGTTCTGTTTCTAACTGTTTAAGATAACGCCAGATAGATTTCCAAAGTGGTTGTACCATTTGACATTCCCACCAGCAGTGTATAAGAGTTCCAGTCTCTCCGCAGCCTCTCCAACATTTATTATTTTGTGTTTTTTGGATTAATGCCAGCCTTGTTGGAGTGAGATGGAATCTCATCGTAGTTTTAATTTGCATTTCTCTAATGGCTAATGATCGAGAACATATTCTCATGTGTCTGTTAGCTGCCTGAATATCTTCTTTAGTGAAGTGTGTGTTCATTTCCTTTGCCCACTTCTTGATTGGGTTGTTTGTCTTTTTGTGGTTGAGTTTTCACAGAATCATATAGATTTTAGAGATCAGGCGCTGGTCGGAGATGTCATAGCTGAAAATTCTTTCCCAGTCTGTAGGTGGTCTTTTTACTCTTTTGGTGAAGTGTTTAGATGAGCATAGGTGTTTGATTTTTAGGAGCTCCCAGTTATCGGGTTTCTCTTCGCCATTTTTGGTAATGTTTTGTATTCTGTTTATGCCTTGTATTAGGGCTCCTAGGGTTGTCCCTATGTTTTCTTCCATGATCTTTATCGTTTTAGTCTTTATGTTTAGGTCTTTGATTCACTTGGAGTTAGTTTTCTGCTTGGTGTGAGGTATGGGTCCTGTTTCATTTTTTTGCAAATGGATATCCAATTATGCCAGCACAATTTGTTAAAAAGACTATCTTTTCCCCAATTAACTGATACTGGGCCTTTGTCAAATATCAGGTGCTCATATGTTGTTGGATTTATATCTGGGTTCTCAATTCTGTTCCACTGGTCTATGTGCCTGTTGTTGTACCAATACCAGGCTGTTTTGACTACTGTGGCTGTATAATAGGTTCTGAAATCAGGTACAGTGAGGCCTCACACTTTCTTCTTCTTTTTCAGTAATGCTTTGCTTATCCAAGGCTTCTTTCCCTTCCATATGAAGTTGGTGATTTCTCTATCACATTAAAAAATGACATTAGAATTTGGATAGGAAGTGCATTGTATGTATAGATGGCTTTTGGTAAAGTAGACATTTTTGCTATGTTAAGTCTTCCTATCCATGAGCAAGGCATGTTTTTTTACTTAAGTAGGTCCTTTTTAATTTCTTGTAGTAGAGCTTTGTAGTTTTCTTTGTATAGGTCTTTTACATCCTTGGTAAGATTTATTCCTAAGTATTTTATCTTCTTGGGGGCTACTGTGAATGGTATTGATTTGGTGATTTCCTCTTCGATGTTCTTTTTGTTGATGTAGAGGAATCCAAGTGATTTTTGTATGTTTATCTTATAACCTGAGACTCTGCCAAACTCTTCTATTAGTTTCAGTAGTTTTCTGGAGGATTCCTTAGGGTTTTCTGTGTAGAAGATCATGTCATCTGCAAATAGAGATAATTTTACTTCCTCCTTGCCAATCTGGATGTCCTTTATTTCTTTGTCTAGCCTAATTGCCCTGGCTAGGACTTCTAGCACGATGTTGAATAAGAGCGGTGATAAAGGGCATCCTTGTCTGGTTCCCGTTCTCAAGGGAAATGTTTTCAGGCTCTCTCCACTTAGAATGATGTTGGCTGTTGGCTTTGCATAGATGCCCTTTATTATGCTGAGGAATTTTCCTTCAATTCCTACTTTGGTGAGAGTTTTTATCATGAATGGGTGTTGGACTTTGTCAAATGCCTTTTTTGCATCAATTCATAAGATCATGTGGTTTTTGTCTTTTGTTTTATTTATGTGATGGATTACATTAATGGCTTTTCTGATATTAAACCAGCCTTGCATAAAAAAAAAAAAAACCTGGTATAAATCCCACTTGATCGTGGTGAATTATTTTTTTGATATGTTGTTGAATTCTATTGGCTAGAATTTTGTTGAGGATTTTTGCATCTATGTTCATGAGGGATATAGGTCTGTAATTTTCTTTTTTTGTAATGTCTTTACCTGGTTTTGGTATCAGGGAGATGGTGGCTTCAGAGAATGAGTTGGGTAGTATTCCGTCATTTTCTATGCTTTGAAATACCTTTAGTAGTAGTGGTGTTAACTCTTCTCTGAAAGTTTGGTAGAACTCTGCAGGGAAGCCGTCTGGGCCAGGGCTTTTTGTTTTTGGGAGTTTTTTGATTACCGTTTCAATCTCTTTTTTTTTTTATTGAAGTTTTTTGATTACCGTTTCAATCTCTTTTTTTGTTATGGGTCTATTTAGTTGTTCTACTTCTGAATGTGTTAATTTAGGTAGGTAGTGTTTTTCCAGGAATTCATCCATTTCTTCGAGGTTTGCAAATTTCTTAGAGTACAGTTTTTCATAATAATCTGATATGATTCTTTTAATTTCAGTTGCTTCTGTTGTGATGTGATCCTTCTTGTTTCTTATTCGGGTTATTTGTTTCCTTTCCTGTATTTCTTTAGTCAGTCTAGCCAATGGTTTATCAATTTTGTTAATTTTTTCAAAGAACCAGCTTTTGGCTTTAATTCTTTGAATTGTTTTTCTGTTCTCTAATTCATTTAGTTCAGCTCTAATTTTTATTATTTGTTTTCTTCTGGTGCTTGATGGATTCTTTTGTTGCTCACTTTCTATTTGTTCAAGTTGTAGGGACAGTTCTCTGATTTTGGCTCTTTCTTCTTTTTGTATGTGAGCATTTCTTGATATAAATTGGCCTCTGAGCACTGCTTTTGCTGTGTCCCAGAGGTTTTGATAGAAGTATTTTCATTCTCGTTGCTTTCTATGAATTTCCTTATTCCCTCCTTGATGTCTTCTATCACCCAGTCTTTTTTCAGGAGGGTATTGTTCATTTTCCAAGTATTTGATTTCTTTTCCCAGTTTTTCTGTTATTGATTTCTAGTTTTATTGCCTTGTGGTCTGAGAAGATGCTTTGTAATATTTCGATGTTTTGGACTCTGCAAACGTTTGTTTTATGACCTAATATGTGGTCTATTCTAGAGAATGTTCCATGTGCGCCAGAAAAAAAAGTATACTTTGCAGCAGTTGGGTGGAGAGTTCTGTATAAGTCAATGAGGTCAAGTTGGTTGATTGTTGTAATTAGGTGTTCCGTGTCTCTATTGAGCTTCTTACTGGATGTCCTGTCCTTCTCCGAAAGTGGTGTGTTGAAGTCTCCTACTATAATTGTGGAGGTGTCTATCTCAGTTTCCAGTTCTGTTAAAATTTGATCTATGTATCTTGCAGCCCTGTCATTGGGTACATAAATATTTAATATGGTTATGTCTTCCTGGTCAATTGTCCCTTTTATCATTATGTAGTGTCCTTCTTTATCCTTTGTGGTGAATTTAAGTCTAAAGTCTATTTTGTCAGAAATTAATATTGCTACTCCTCTTCTTTTTTGCTTGTTGTTTGCTTGATATATTTTTTCCATCCTTTGAGTTTTAGTTTGTTTGTGTCTCTAAGTCTAAGGTGTGTCTCTTGTAGGCAGCATATAGATGGATCGTGTTTCTTTATCCAGTCCGAGACTCTCTGTCTCTTTATTGGTGCATTTAGTCCATTTACATTCAGCGTAATTATAGATAAATAAGTGTTTAGTGTTGTCATTTTGATGCCTTTTTATGTGTGTTGTTGACAATTTCATTCTTCCACATACTTTTTTGTGCTGAGACGTTTTTCTTAGTAAATTGTGAGATCCTCATTTTCGTAGTGTTTGACTTTATGTTTGTTGAGTCGTTACTTTTTTCTTGGCTTTTATCTTGAGTTATGGAGTTGTTATACCTCTTTGTGGTTACCTTAATATTTACCCGTATTTTTCTAAGTAAAAACCTAACTTGTATTGTTCCATATCGCCTTGTATCACTCTCCATATGGCAGTTCTATGCCACCTGTATTTAGTCCCTCTTTTTGATTATTGTGATCTTTTACATTTTGACTTCAGTGATTCCCTGTTATGAGCATTTTTTTTTAATTAATCTTAATTTGTTTTTGTGATTTCCCTATTTGAGTTGATATCAGGATGTTCTGTTTTGTGACCTCGTGTTGTGCTGGTATCTGATATTATTGGTTTTCTGACCAAACAATATCCTTTAGTATTTCTTGTAGCTTTGGTTTGGTTTTTGCAAATTCTCTAAACTTGTGTTTATCTGTAAATATCTTAATTTCGCCTTCATATTTCAGAGAGAGTTTGGCTGGATATATGATCCTTGGCTGGCAGTTTTTGTCCTTCAGTGCTCTGTATATGTCGTCCCATTCCCTTCTTGCCTGCATGGTTTCTGCTGAGTAGTCTGAACTTATTCTTATTGATTCTCCCTTGAAGGTGACCTTTCTTTTCTCCCTGGCTGCTTTTAAATTTTTCTGTTTATGTTTGGTTTTGGCGAGTTTGATGATAATATGTCTTGGTGTTTTCCTTTTTGGATCAGTCTTAAATGGGGTTCGATGAGCATCTTGGATAGATATCCTTTCGTCTTTCATGAAGTCAGGGAAGTTTTCTGTCAGCAGATCTTCAACTATTTTCTCTGTGTTTTCTGTCCTCCCTCCCTGTTCTGGGACTCCAATCACACACAAGTTATCCTTCTTTATAGAGTCCCACATGATTCTTAGGGTTTCTTCATTTTTTTTAATTCTTTTATCTGTTTTTTTTTTCCAGCTATGTTGGTGTTAATTCCCTGGTCCTCCAGATGTCCCAGTCTGCATTCTAATTGCTCGAGTCTGCTCCTCTGACTTCCTATTGTGTTGTCTAATTCTGTAATTTTATTGTTAATCTTTTGGATTTCTACATGCTGTCTCTCTAAGGATTCTTGCAACTTGTGAATTTTTCCACTATGTTCTTGAATAAATGTCTTTCTTTACTCTCTGGTTCTTTTTAAGATTTTTTATTGTATTCATGTACTGAAGTTTCACTACATTATATCTTGATTCAGATTTATTTTTACTTTACCCTCTTGGGATATCTTTGCCTTCCCTAATCTAAGGATTTATATGTTTCATTGTTTGTAGTCACTAGTTCCCCAAATGTTTTTTCCTATATTTTTGAAGGGATAGAATTCCTCCACGTTTTGTGAATATATGTACATCATATTTACAATCACGTTTTTAAAATGGTTTTGCCCACGAGGTAGCTAATATTTTCCTAAATTAAAGAAGTGGGGAAAACAGCACAATACAGAAGTAAGGAATGCCACATCAGATCAGTTATTTGATGCCATGTCTTATGACTGCCAATGTAACATATTGTTTTTTATCCATGTCTCCCTGTTTATGTGCTAGTATCCTGTCCTGTGAACTCATTTCAAGGGCTGTGTGCCTGACCCGGAAGCAGCTTTAAGCATTTTCCCCAGGTCTAAATAGAAGAGGATGTTTTTTCTTCTGTAAAAAGAAATCCAAATAGGTTTTTTTTTTGTCCCTTTTATTTTTATTTTATCCATTGAAAGAAAAATAAATATTTATTTGTAGTCTATTTACAAAACTTTTAACCTGTCTTTATTTTTAATTTTCCCCCATAATTTTGTGATATGGGCACTAGCATTTATTACATTATACACAAAAAGAAAGGACAAGGAGAAAAAAATCTGATGATAGTTTCAGAGAAGAAACAAAAGTGGGAGAAACAAGCCTTAAATCTGGACCATGACCATACATGGGAGGTAAAACTTTTATTCACCACCTTCACTGGGTGACACCTAAAATATTTCAGGATTTGTGTCAGGATTAAATTGTAGTTTATACTTCACACAACCTCTTAAGGTTGATATCACCACTGACATTTTATAGATGATAAAATTGATATGAGGAGATTTTAAGTAGTTTTCCCTAAATGTCCAGCTAAATTATGTATATATATAAAATCTTTTAAAATACATACCCTGTAAACCAAACCCATTACCATAGAGTTGATTCCAACTCACAGCTACCCTATATTATCTCTCAACTATTTGGAACTGGTGAATCTAAAGGGTGGTACACTTTTTAATGACATAGAACAGAAAGAGAGAGAGAAAGGAAAGAAGTAAAGGAAGGGAGGGAGGGAGGAAGAGAAAGAGAGAGGGAGGAAGGAAGGAAGGTAGGAAGAAAGAAACGAAAGTTATTAAAATAGAAATTCTCTGTATATAGTACAGGATCAAAAATATATATAAAAGAATTTTTATTCCCAGATGAAATTGTTTTAGTGTTAAAAATTTATTCATTTTAACAAATTCTTGTGTTTATATTTCATCATATGTCCTGGCTCTAACATATTCTCATTCAACAGTGAGTTATTCTAAAACAACCAAAATCTAATGAATGATAGAAGGAGAATGCGTATATTTACTTAAGAGTCTTAACTAAATATACGCATTCTTCTCTTTAAGTATAACTTCTCCGTAAAACAGCCTTTCAGGAAAAGAGATTGAAAAGAGGTCAGCATTGCTCTCCTTTGAGTGCTTACACCCGAAATTTACTAAGAAAATCACCCTCATAGAAAATTTCTTTCAATGACGTCACACATTTATTATGACGTTTCAGGGGAATGAGGTCATTTCTAAGTTCCAAAGGAACAAATTCATTGGAATTCAATGCATGTGGAATTAAAGAAAAATAACTTCTTAAAAAATGGGGGGGGCGGAGCCAAGATGGCGGACTAGGCAGACGTTACCTCGGATCCCTCTTACAACAAAGACACGGAAAAACAAGTGAATCGATCACATACATAACAATCTACGAACCCTGAACAACAAACACAGATTTAGAGACGGAGAAGGAACTAATACAGGGAAGCAGCGATAGTTTCCAGAGCCTGGAGCCAGCGTACCAGTCAGGTACGGCACAAGCACAGAGACCTGCTCCACCCCCCTGAACTAACCCCGGGAGGGGGACCAGCCGGATCCACGGGCGGCGTGGGACACAGCCGGTAGGAGAAGTCCCCGGGAGGCAGTGACCGATCTTGGAGCAGAAAGAGCAGCATCCGAGCCGGGGAACCGTCCCGCAGGGATTTGGACTGCTCGCAGGTACGCCATAAACACGGAGAGTTGCTCCACCCCCTGAACTAACCCCGGGAAGGGGACCAGCCGGGTCGCGTGGGCGGCATGGGACGCAGCCGGTAGGAGAAGTCCCCGGGAGGCAGCGACTGGTATTGGAGTGGGGAGAACAGCGTTCCAGCCGGGACACTTGGTCGCGGCACAAGCACGGGGAGCTACTCCACCCATCTGAACTAACCCCGGGAGGGGGCCCACCTGGTTCACGGGGGCGGCACGGCCACGCGGCTGGAGGGACGAGAAGTCCCCGGGAGGCAGCGACTGATTTTGGAGTTGAGAGTGCACCGCCCCAGTAGGGGAGCCTTGATGCTGGGCGTGGGGCTGGAAGCGGAGGATCTGACTGTGACTCCAGCGGGCCAGACCCCCTGGGGGCAATCTCCACACAGCCAGCACACATAGGCGACGCGCCCGCGGGAATCTCAGATATAACAGTCATTCCAAGCAAGACAAGCAACTCTGGCTATATTCTGAGGTGCTACTCTCCTATCTCTCTGTTCCCTCCCCCACCCTCCCCAGGCGGCTTCATTTACATCTGAATAGCCTGAGCCAGAGGGAGAACTCTGATAGGGACCTGACTGCAGTTTTTTTTTAGCGGATTTTCTGGAAAAACTAGTTTCCCAGTGATGGCTCGGAGACAACAATCCATATCAAACCACTTAAAGAAGCAGACCGTGACAGCTTCTCCAACCCCCCAAACAAAAGAATCAAAATCTTTCCCAAATGAAGATACAATTTTGGAATTATCAGATACAGAATATAAAAAACTAATTTACAGAATGCTTAACGATACCACAAATGAAATTAGGATATCTGCAGAAAAAGCCAAGGAACACACTGATAAAACTGTTGAAGAACTCAAAAAGATTATTCAAGAACATACTGGAAAAATTAATAAGTTGCAAGAATCCATAGAGAGACAACATGTAGAAATCCAAAAGATTAACAATAAAATAACAGAATTAGACAACACACTAGGAAGTCAGAGGAGCAGACTCGAGCAATTAGAATGCAGACTGGGACATCTGGAGGACCAGGGAATCAACACCAACATAGCTGAAAAAAAATCAGATAAAAGAATTAAAAAAAATGAAGAAACCCTAAGAATTATGTGGGACTCTATCAAGAAGGATAACCTGCGGATGATTGGAGTCCCAGAACAGGGAGGGGGGACAGAAAACACAGAGAAAATAGTTGAAGAACTTCTGACAGAAAACTTCCCTGACTTCATGAAAGACGAAAGGATATCTATCCAAGATGCTCATCGAACCCCATTTAAGATTGATCCAAAAAGAAAAACACCAAGACATATTATCATCAAACTCACCAAAACCAAAGATAAACAGAAAATTTTAAAAGCAGCCAGGGAGAAAAGAAAGGTTTCCTTCAAGGGAGAATCAATAAGAATATGTTCTGACTACTCAGCAGAAACCATGCAGGCAAGAAGGGAATGGGACGACATATACAGAGCACTGAAGGAGAAAAACTGCCAGCCAAGGATCATATATCCAGCAAAACTCTCTCTGAAATATGAAGGCGAAATTAAGATATTTACAGACAAACACAAGTTTAGAGAATTTGCAAAAACCAAACCAAAGCTACAAGAAATACTAAAGGATATTGTTTGGTCACAGAACCAATAATATCAGATATCAGCACAACACAAGGTCACAAAACAGCACGTCCTGATATCAACTCAAATAGGGAAATCACAAAAACAAACAAATTAAGATTAATTAAAAAAAAAAAAACACATAACAGGGAATCACGGAAGTCAATAGGTAAAAGATCACAATAATCAAAAAGAGGGACTAAATACAGGAGGCATTGAACTGCCATATGGAGAGTGATACAAGGCGATATAGAACAATACAAGTTAGGTTTTTACTTAGAAAAATAGGGGTATATAATGAGGTAACCACAAAAAGGCATAACAACTCTATAACTCAAGACAAAAACCAAGAAAAACGTAACGACTCAACTAACATAAAGTCAAACACTATGAAAATGAGGATCTCACAATTTACTAAGAAAAACGCCTCAGCACAAAAAAGTGTGTGGAAAAATGAAATTGTCAACAACACACATAAAAAGGCATCAAAATGACAGCACTAAAAACTTATTTATCTATAATTACCCTGAATGTAAATGGACTAAATGCACCAATAAAGAGACAGAGAGTCACAGACTGGATAAAGAAACACGATCCATCTATATGCTGCCTACAAGAGACACACCTTAGACTTAGAGACACAAACAAACTAAAACTCAAAGGATGGAAAAAAGTATATCAAGCAAACAATAAGCAAAAAAGAAGAGGAGTAGCAATATTAATTTCTGACAAAATAGACTTTAGACTTAAATCCACCACAAAGGATAAAGAAGGACACTATATAATGATAAAAGGGACAATTGATCAGGAAGACATAACCATATTAAATATTTACGCACCCAATGACAGGGCTGCAAGATACATAAATCAAATTTTAACAGAACTGAAAAGCGAGATAGATACCTCCACAATTATAGTAGGAGACTTCAACACACCACTTTCGGAGAAGGACAGGACATCCAGTAAGAAGCTCAACAGAGACACGGAAGATCTAATTACAACAATCAACCAACTTGACCTCATTGACTTATACAGAACTCTCCACCCAACTGCTGCAAAATATACTTTTTTTTCCAGCGCACATGGAACATTCTCTAGAATAGACCACATATTAGGTCATAAAACAAACCTTTGCAGAGTCCAAAACATCGAAATATTACAAAGCATCTTCTCAGACCACAAGGCAATAAAACTAGAGATCAATAACAGAAAAACTAGGGAAAAGAAATCAAATATTTGGAAAATGAACAATACCCTCCTGAAAAAAGACTGGGTTATAGAAGACATCAAGGAGGGAATAAGGAAATTCATAGAAAGCAACGAGAATGAAAATACTTCCTATCAAAACCTCTGGGACACAGCAAAAGCAGTACTCAGAGGCCAATTTATATCAATAAATGCACACATACAAAAAGAAGAAAGAGCCAAAATCAGAGAACTGTCCCTACAACTTGAACAAATAGAAACTGAGCAACAAAAGAATCCATCAGGCACCAGAAGAAAACAAATAATAAAAATTAGAGCTGAACTAAATGAATTAGAGAACAGAAAAACAATCGAAAGAATTAACAAAGCCAAAAGCTGGTTCTTTGAAAAAATTAACAAAATTGATAAACCATTGGCTAGACTGACTAAAGAAATACAGGAAAGGAAACAAATAACCCGAATAAGAAATGAGAAGGACCACATCACAACAGAGCCAAATGAAATTAAAAGAATCATTTCAGATTATTATGAACAATTGTACTCTAACAAATTTGAAAACCTAGAAGAAATGGATGAATTCCTGGAAAAACACTACCTACCTAAACTAACACATTCAGAAGTAGAACAACTAAATAGACCCATAACAAAAAAAGAGATTGAAACGGTAATCAAAAAACTCCCAACAAAAAAGAGTCCTGGCCCGGACGGCTTCACTGCAGAGTTCTACCAAATTTTCAGAGAAGAGTTAACACCACTACTACTAAAGGTATTCCAAAGCATAGAAAATGACGGAATACTACCCAACTCATTCTATGAAGCCACCATCTCCCTGATACCAAAACCAGGTAAAGACATTACAAAAAAAGAAAATTATAGACCTATATCCCTCATGAACATTGATGCAAAAATCCTCAACAAAATTCTAGCCAATAGAATCCAACAACACATCAAAAAAATAATTCACCCTGATCAAGTGGGATTTATACCAGGTATGCAAGGCTGGTTTAATATCAGAAAAACCATTAATGTAATCCATCACATAAATAAAACAAAAGACAAAAACCACATGATCTTATCAATTGATGCAGAAAAGGCATTTGACAAAGTCCAACACCCATTCATGATAAAAACTCTTACCAAAATAGGAATTGAAGGAAAATTCCTCAACATAATAAAGGGCATCTATGCAAAGCCAACAGCCAATATCACTCTAAATGGAGAGAACCTGAAAGCATTTCCCTTGAGAACGGGAACCAGACAAGGATGCCCTTTATCACCGCTCTTATTCAACATCGTGTTGGAAGTCTTAGCCAGGGCAATCAGGCTAGACAAAGAAATAAAAGGTATCCGGATTGGCAAGGAAGAAGTAAAGTTATCACTATTTGCAGATGACATGATTATATACACAGAAAACCCTAAGGAATCCTCCAGAAAACTACTGAAACTAATAGAAGAGTTTGGCAGAGTCTCAGGTTATAAAATAAACATACAAAAATCACTTGGATTCCTCTACGTCAACAAAAAGAACACCGAAGAGGAATTAACCAAATCAATACCATTCACAGTAGCCCCCAAGAAGATAAGATACTTAGGAATAAATCTTACCAAGGATGTAAAAGACCTATACAAAGAAAACTACAAAGCTCTACTACAAGAAATTCAAAAGGACATACTTAAGTGGAAAAACATACCTTGCTCATGGATAGGAAGACTTAACATAGTAAAAATGTCTATTCTACCAAAAGCCATCTATACATTTAACGCACTTCCGATCCAAATTCCAATGTCATATTTTAAGGGGATAGAGAAACAAATCACCAATTTCATATGGAAGGGAAAGAAGCCCCGGATAAGCAAAGCACTACTGAAAAAGAAGAAGAAAGTGGGAGGCCTCACCTTACCTGACTTCAGAACCTATTATACAGCCACAGTAGTCAAAACAGCCTGGTATTGGTACAACAACAGACACATAGACCAATGGAACAGAATTGAGAACCCAGACATAGATCCATCCACGTATGAGCAGCTGATATTTGACAAAGGACCAGTGTCAATTAACTGGGGAAAAGACAGCCTTTTTAACAAATGGTGCTGGCATAACTGGATATCCATTTGCAAAAAAATGAAACAGGACCCATACCTCACACCATGCACAAAAACTAACTCCAAGTGGATCAAAGACCTAAACATAAAGACTAAAACGATAAAGATCATGGGAGAAAAAATTGGGACAACCCTAGGAGCCCTAATACAAGGTATAAACAGAATACAAAACATTACCAAAAATGATGAAGAGAAACCCGATAACTGGGAGCTCCTAAAAATCAAACACCTATGCTCATCTAAAGACTTCACCAAAAGAGTAAAAAGACCACCTACAGATTGGGAAAGAATTTTCAGCTATGACATCTCCGACCAGCGCCTGATCTCTAAAATCTACATGATTCTGTCAAAACTCAATCACAAAAAGACAAACAACCCAATCAAGAAGTGGGCAAAGGATATGAACACACATTTCTCTAAAGAAGATATTCAGGCAGCCAACAGATACATGAGAAAATGCTCTCGATCATTAGCCATTAGAGAAATGCAAATTAAAACTACGATGAGATTCCATCTCACACCAGCAAGGCTGGCATTAATCCAAAAAACACAAAATAATAAATGTTGGAGAGGCTGCGGAGAGATTGGAACTCTCATACACTGCTGGTGGGAATGTAAAATGGTACAACCACTTTGGAAATCTATCTGGCGTTATCTTAAACAGTTAGAAATAGAACTACCATACAAGCCAGAAATCCCACTCCTAGGAATATACCCTAGAGATACAAGAGCCTTCATACAAACAGATATATGCGCACCCATGTTTATTGCAGCTCTGTTTACAATAGCAAAAAGTTGGAAGCAACCAAGGTGTCCATCAACGGATGAATGGGTAAATAAATTGTGGTATATTCACACAATGGAATACTACGCATCGATAAAGAACAGTGACGAATCTCTGAAACATTTCATAACATGGAGGAACCTGGAAGGCATTATGCTGAGTGAAATTAGTCAGAGGCAAAAGGACAAATATTGTATAAGACCACTATTATAAGATCTTGAGAAATAGTAAACCTGAGAAGAACACATACTTTTGTGGTTATGAGGGGGGGAGGGAGGGAGGGAGGGTGGGAGAGGGTTTTTTTATTGATTAATCAGTAGATAAGAACTGCTTTAGGTGAAGGGAAAGACAACACTCAATACATGGAAGGTCAGCTCAATTGGACTGGACCAAAAGCAAAGAAGTTTCCGGGATAAAATGAATGCTTCAAAGGTCAGCGGAGCAAGTGCGGGGGTCTGGGGAGCATGGTTTGCGGGGACTTCTAAGTCAATTGGCAAAATAATTCTATTATGAAATCATTCTGCATCCCACTTTGAAATGTGGCGTCTGGGGTCTTAAATGCTAACAAGCAGCCATCTAAGATGCAGCAATTGGTCTCAACCCACCTGGAGCAAAGGAAAATGAAGAACACCAAGCCCACATGACAACTAAGAGCCCAAGAGACAGAAAGGGCCACATGAACCAGAGACCTACATCATCCTGAGACCAGAAGAACTAGTTGGTGCCCGGCCACAATTGATGACTGCCCTGACAGGGAGCTCAGCAGAGGACCCCTGAGGGAGCAGGAGATCAGTGGGATACAGACCCCAAATTCTCATAAAAAGACCAAACTTAATGGTCTGACTGAGACTGGAGGAATCCCGGCGGCCATGCTCCCCAGACCTTCAGTTGACACAGGACAGGAACCATCCCCGAAGACAACTCATCAGAAATGAAAGGGACTGGTCAGCGGGTGGGAGAGAGATGCTGATGAAGAGTGAGCTAATTATATCAGGTGGACACTTGAGATTGTGTTGGCAACTCTTGTCTGGAGGGGGGATGGGAGGATAGAGAGAGAGGGAAGCCGGCAAAATTGTCAAGAAAGGAGAGACTGAAAGGGCTGACTCAATACGGGGAGAGTAAGTGGGAGTAGGGAGTGAGATGTATGTAAACTTATATGTGACAGACTGATTGGATTTGTAAACGTTCACTTGAAGCTTAATAAAAGTTATTATAAAAAAAAAAAATGAACTACCATAAACAGTGCCACTTTACAATGGAGACTTTGTCTTCCACAGCAGTGCCCCCAAAGGGTGGTGGGTCTCTGGGGAAGAAGAAAGAAAGCATGGGGTCTGCAGAGGTGGAGGATGTGGTGATGGAGAGGCCTCCAGCGGTCCCTATGACCAAAGCTTTGGGGTCACAGGTGAGCATAAGGACCCTGAAAGCTCTACTAAATCTACTCTCTATTCTCAGAGGTCTCTATCCAAGAGGAAAATGCCCAGGAGTCAACAATACCCCAAGCAAAAAGCCCAAGTTCCAGGCCCAGGAAGATTCCAAAAACCATCAGAGAGCTCTTTTCCTTCATTTTCCACCAAGCAAACCTCTCACTCCTCCAGCTACGGGGCTGCCCCAGGAAAGCGATGGGTCATGTGCGCATATTTCACCAAGGTGCACACAGTCAAGGGGGTGGCGGTCGCCTGGCAGACCAAAACCTCCTTTGCCCCGTGGGCAAGATGCCCCAGGTCTTTGAGGCCAAGCTCTCTGAGGAGAGCACGATCAGCTCTGCCCCTACACTGGCCAATACTCAGTCCCTGGTCAGTACCCTGGAGCCCTGGCAGGACGGGACCCAGACCTGTACTCCGGACACCACCGACCAAGGGGAGGAGCATGGGGAGAACCCCGCGCAACCACCCCGGAGTGGCTGGTGAACCGTGAGCACGGCTTCCGCTGCGTGGTCCGCTGCCCCGTGTTCGAGTCCCGGGAGGCCCTGGTTGCGCACGCGGCGCGTGGTGTGACTCAGGGCTTTAGCTACCGGGTCTTCTTTGAAGAGCTGCTGGAGAGGTGGCTGCCACGCTCAGTCCAGTGCAGGCGCCAACGCTGCCACCAGCTGGCCAGGCGTTACCTGATGGCCTACAAGAAGAGGGAGGTGAGGGAGAAGAGAGCAGTCTGCAGGCACCTGTAGGAGCAGCTGGAGAAGCAGAGAGAAGAACTGAAGAGGCTGAGGCACCAGCTGGACAGGCTGCAGAGGCAGGCCAGGCTGCAGAAGGCACAGCACCAAGGCCAGAGGGGGAAGCACCTAAAGACCTGCTAGTACCCTGGGACTAGGAGGAGCAGGGCCTTTGGGCTGGAAACGTGGGCCCTTCAGGAGAGACCTCCATTCAGGGTCGTTTAACCCAGCTTCCCTGGAAGATCCTAGCCTCCTTCCCGTGTGCCCACCAGCCTTCAACCCCAAGGGCACAAAGAGCTCCAGCCCTAAGCGGGATCTGGATGGAAGAAGCCCCAGATAGCTGAACACAGACACCAGGTCCCCTCAGAGGCTCCCCTGGCCCAGGAGAGGACAGGACAGGCCTCATCTTGATGGTGAGGTCTTGGGACCCTAAGGATGAGCACAGCGTAAGTAGGGAAAGGGGAATGGGATTTCAGTGGGACTTGGGAGGCTAAGGGGGACCCTGTTGAGGTGTGATGGTGAAGGGGGTATCACTGAGTTCTTTGGAGAAGGAATCAGAGAGATGGCAGGGTGTCAGGAAACCTGCCTGCAGGTGAGCAGTGGGCATAAAGCCCTAAACGAAGGACTCTGGGTCCCTTCCCAGCAGCATACAGGCAGAGAAAGAGGTAGGGCTTGGCAGAAGGAGAGGAGGGCCCAGTGAAGGAAAATGAATTCACCCCAGCCATGTCTTCTGGTCTCCTAGGGTGAATTTGGGGTTATGATTAGGATGCATTGTTGTTGCCTCATTAGGGGAATGTAACTGGGAGGTGGTGTAGAAAAATCCCCCTGGGTGTTAACCATTTCTGGATAAGAGTTGATCCAGCGCTTGCAGGGTATTTCTTGTAGAGTATGTCCTCGGGTAAGGGGCAGAGCTTTGGAACTTTTTCTTCTCCTTTAAATAAAGCTGTACATTCCGGTTCTTGACATGTCAATAAATCTTGTTAATTTTTTTCCCCCCCTGTGGTCAAATCTTACCTGTCCCGAGGTCAAAGAACTGGAAGAAAAAGGCCATCTGAGATCAAAGAAGCAAAAGAGAGGAGAGGCTTCTGAACCTGGGGAGAACAGCGAGAACACAGGTGACCAGAGGTATGGATGGGAAGAGGCAAATTCAGGCCCAGACTCAACAGTGGACAAAAAAGACCAAGTCTCAGTCACAACATCAAATCCCAGGTGTGGGGAAACCCTGGACATGACAGGGATGTATCCATCTCTCTGGGCAATGAGACCGCAGAGGGCAGAGGAAAGGAGGGCAGGGTCTCTAGGATGGACACCTCTGTCCACAGTCTGTCCTGTGTGTATGCCTCAGAGTGACAGAGACAGCTCCTGTGAGGGAGAGGGTCACAGGCAGAGAAGAGCCAAGGTGTTCAGGCCAGGTAAATTCTGCAGTCTCCTAAGGATCCAAACCGAAAAATCAGAGATTCTCAGAGGTATCAGGGTGGGAGGGGTTGGCATTCCCAGGCTGGGGAGAGGCTGGCTGGGGAGGTGCTGCTTTCTGAAATCTTTTGATCAACGTCTTTCTTCTTAAAAGCTACCTTCCCAGTTGATGTCCTCTTTTATGCTCTAGGCTCAGACCTGAAAAGGGCCTCGAATGCACAAAGGCGGGTTATACAGTGGGTCAAGGCAGGGAGGAGGTGGTACCAGCACATCCAGGAAAGAGAATTTTCTGGAGCGCCATGAGTTACCTAGTGAATCGCACATGGTGTCCAGCCTTCTACATTTAGCTGTAGACATGTGCTTGCAAACGTGTTTGGGGGTTAATTCTACTGAGTTCCCAAAATTATTTTTGGTCATTTCCAGTTATAGAGACCAGAAGAGCTCACTGGTTCCAAGAACAAGAAGAAATGCACTGGATCTGATTATTACCGTCTGTGGTGTGCTCTCCTTCCAGTGATTAAAATCTTTTGTCTGTCATTATAGAAAATTTTCACCTATTTAAAATATCTAATGAAACACATTAAAATATACATGTATCTATGATGTTTATCAACTTCCAAAGTTCTGAAATTGTTTTTTATTACATTTTCAAGATTACAGATTTGTATGACAAAAAAGTTATGTCAGGGTCCCACCCTCATATGTAATTTGCTCCCACTCCCACAAGGTATCCAATGTTAATAGACACATGTGTGTCTTTCCCTACATTTCTCTGCAGGGAAACATATACACAGTTATAGGTACACAAGTACATCTGCTGGAGTGTTTGCTTTTATGGAGACTTCGTCTCACTCTACCCACATTGTTCTCGCCCCTTCTTTCACTTGACATTCTACCTTGATTCTCTGTAAGTCATTAGATATGGCACTAACACTATATTTTGGGGTCTTTAACTTACATGAATAATTTAAATAGATGGTATCAACTCAGTACACTTTATCTGGACTTATACATGTTGTTGTTAAAAGCTATCAAGTCAGTTCTGAGTCACAGTGACCCTAGGCACCACAGAACAAAACTCGGTCCGGTCATTGCAATCCTAATAATCGTTGCTATATTCGAGCACACTGTTGCAGCCACTGTATCAATCTCATTGAGGGTCTTCCTCTTTTTCCCTGGACCTCTGCTTTACTAAGCATGATGTCCTTTTCCAGGGACTGGTCCCTCTTGATAAGATGTCCAAAGCCATCCTTACTTCTAAGGAATATTCTGGCTTTCTCTGCTCAAGATAGATTTATTTGTCCACACATAACACTACTAATACAGAAGCATTATCATCCATGCTTTTTAAGTCCACTCTTCCTGCATGTTCTAATTCTCCTCCCCCTGTTCCTTCCCACAAGTGAATCCAAGGTAATTCAGGTTAACAATGTAGTAAGTAGTCTCTCCTATCCTTGCTTAAACAAGCACACACAGACATACATGTATCCTCATCTTCTCATTTATACACACACATAAACATCAACAGGTATTCAAGCATATTCAAACAATTGATATTGTTTAACCCAGATGTGCTCATTTTATATACACTTCTCTGCACCTTGATTGTTTCAGTAATACTTCCATAATACTTCATAGAGATTTCTCCCACTCAACTACTACAACTCTTTTTCATTCTAATGACTCCCTGTTTTATTGAGGATGTAGCTTTACCATAAGTTCTCTATCATTCCACCATCAATGGACAAAGTTTGGTCATATTAATAATAACTATCCTTTCTATACTATAGGATTTGTTTCTGTGGAATAGACTCCACAGAGTGAGATTTCCAATTCAAAGAATGTTAAAAGTACACAGCCATGGCCATGTCTTTCCCCTAGAGGCTGCCATAATGCACCTTTCCAGCCACGTCTCAGGGTATCCTTCTCTCCACAGCCCAGCCAGCCGTAGGTTGCGCTGATTTTCCAATTCTGCCAGTTTCACTGGCAGTTTGATATTTTCTTAACTTGGACTATGTTTACTGGGCATGTGGATTTGCTCTGAATGAACTGTTTGAATTCACTGCTCATTGTTCAAGTGCTTAACTTTTATCCTTCTGTGTAAAATGGAAATTGTTATTAAGCCTTGTCCTCTCCATTTCACATGATTTTCCAAATCTATCATTTGTGTATCACATTTTTGCAAGCTTTTTCCCCCAGAACAATCACTTGAGTCAGCACCATTTATTAAATAAATATAATTTTCTTGAAATGCTACCTTTGTAAGTTATTGTGACTTCTTAACAGATTTTCTGTTTCATTGGTCTACTTGTCACCTTCTATGCTATGTAATATCAATTTGTTCTGTTACCCGAAGAGATAGACACCTGTTACTATCCTGCTTTTTCATGTTTTACTTTGGTAAAACCGCCCTGGTTTTGCAGCGATTAAGTGCTCAACTGCTAATCCAAAGAAAGTTTGGCAGGTCGGACCCACCAGGTGGCTCCAAGGGAGAAAGACCTGGTGTTCTGCTCCCATAATGATTACGACCTAGAAAACCCTATGGGGCAGTCAGATGGGATGGCTTTGAGTCCAAAATCGCCTCCAAGTCTCGTAACAACAGGAATATTCCTTGTTATCTATTCTTTGTTATCTACTGTACTATTTGTAGCATATGATCACTGTATACAGTTCAAAACAACTATCTTAATATTCTGGCTAGAAATGCATTCCACTTATATATTAGTTTTAGGGACCTCCATTTAATTGACAAGACGTTCCATTTGAAAATATGGCATATTTTTGCATATATTCAGGTTTCATTTTATGTACTTTAATACATTGTCTTCCCTCATAGAGGTCCTTTGCTGCTCTGGTTAAAACAATGTTTTGCTAAATATTTTACAGTTTTGGACACAGTGTGGTACAGTCAAGTAGTAGGGGAAAGAGAACGGTCTGCCCTTCCCACCCTTGCCAATTTTAGACCCTTATTCTATACTGGAGAGAAACCATTGATTTTGATGCATTTGTCTTTTATGCAGGTATGTAATTATATCATCATTATTTTAAATATCTTTTAATACTTGTACTAGTTATTTAAATTTTCTAGTTCATTCCTTCACCTAAAAACTATGTTGAGTAATACCAAAATTTTTGTCTAGTTCCAAATTTATCAGAATGGGTTTAATATTTTTCCATTTATCTCACACCTGATAAGTTTGGGGATATTTTGTTATGCACCAATAGATAACTAATACTCTGAGCTACTGACCTTTATGGTAATCTACACACAACTTGTTTCTGACAGTTAAGTACTTCCACCTGGCCTCTGTTCAGCTGGGATACCATGATTTACATTGCTACTTGGCAGCCCAGCCTCCACTAAAACCTGAGCCTATAGAGAATTGTTCTTGTTAGCTGTCATCAAGTCATTTCTGACTCATGACCACCCCATGTGGGCATAGTAGAAGTGTTCAATAGGGTTTTCAAGGCTGTGATCCTTTAAAAGCAGATCGTCAGGACTGTCTTCTGAGGTGCTTTTGAGTAGGTTCAAACCACCAAACTTTCAGCTAGTATAGAACACTTAACTGTTTGCGGCGTCCAGGGACCCTCTGCAAAGGTACATATTGGTAAGCTCCATGTTGCTGGTGCTCCCCTCAGCTCTACATTCCTTATTCTTTTAATGAAATGGGTGTCCTTCAGGACCTCCAAGAAATGGTCTTATAGAAGACTAACTCAGACATGCCCACATATTGGAGGCTTTTATTCCCTCTTCCAACACCTGACACAGTAGGTCTGGTATTTCGATTTCATAGAATGTGGGCCGTTGCCTTTTCCAAACTTCCAAAAGCAATCCCACAGCATATTAAACCCATTTCCAGAACCCTTGCTATGGCAATAAATCCTTGTCAACAAACAAAGTCTACATAAGAATTACAGTGTTTCCTTGAATGGACAACATTTTACATGCCCCCATAAAGAAAATGCCTCAAGGGCAAAGTTTAAGAGTAAACCAAGGCATTTCCCATCACTCCTTACCTGAGAGGCTCTTTGTGAGGATTTCCTGACACACATGGCAAAGGACGTAGTAGACACTGCCTTCTTTTTTTACCTCTTCCCTCCTAAACAAACAGAGACCTTTGCTAAGATGTCAGGTGTCAATTCCCAACTCCTCTTCTTATCCTGTATGTAAGTTCTGTAATGAGACGAGGACCCAGGCAGTATTTCCCATCTTTCAAAGTTTCGAGGTCCAGTGAAATCCTGTTACAAGTCACTAGATCAGCCCAGGAGCTGGAAGACTGAAATTCCTGGTCCTCTGACAAGTGGGAAGGGCAGGATGGGATTGGGCAGAGCCTCCTTGACCATCACTTGCCCCAAGAGGCTCTGGAGGCTGCTTCATGTTATAAGTCAAAGGCCCTTCCAGCCCAGTCGCATAAGAGCAGCGAAAGACTTTTTCCATTGAAATAAAAGATGGGCTCAGGAGCAGCAGATTTGAGGCCATTCAGCTTCGGTCAGCTTTGCAGCTTCAGGACATCCTGGCCGCTGGTCACCTTCACAGCTGGGCCTTTATACCTTTTCACCTCTCTCTCCCTCCCATTTTTCTCCCAGTACCATGGGCTGTGGCTTCTGCTAGTTTCAATGATTTCAGTGTTTCAGTAGCTCCTCGCCCCGCTCAGAGGAGGCAGCTTTGCAGGGTGTGAGGGACAAACCCATAGTGCTGCTTAGGTGTCCTTCAACAGAAACAGTCCTGAGGTGACAAGCTGTCCTGACTGATCCTGACACCAAGACAGAGAGAAACTCAGTGAAAGGGTCATTGGCTTCTGCAAGTGTCAGCACTCTCAGGGTCATGTCCTGGGGTCATGCCCAATTGCAGGAAAAATGAACTGGCTCTGAACCAGTACACAGGCCCCGGAAGCCTCAGGAGGATTCTGTCTTAGTCTAACCCAGCACTGGGGAAATCCTCATGGGGTGGGAACAGTGATATCCCTGGGATCTTTATTCAAAAATCTCAGAGCAGTTGATACAGTCTTGGGAGGTGGGAAAAGAGAAAGCTTGGGACCACAGGGTGGCAAAAGAAGGAGCCTCTTATCACTCACTCTCTCTGGGGTCTTGTTCAGGTTTTTTTTTTTTAATGCAACTTGGGCTCCAGGCAGGCACTTATTGCTAAAGTTCTATTTCTCTGTTTTAATTTGTGATATCTAAGTCAAATCTGGAGTCTTGAGCTCATTTTGATAATTCGTCTTTAGTCTGTGCAGACAAGAGTCCGCTCACAGCCATAATGAGAGCAGAGGAAATAAATTCCCTAGCCTAGACCAGGGCTGGCTCTCTTGCTCCTCAAAATAAGAGTACCACACTTGGGGAGCTCTCCTAGGGCAGCACAGGCGGTGAGTCCAGTCTGGGGCCCTGGGAGGGGGACAGAGGTGGGTGCCAGGCAGTATGGCCTCTGTGGCTTCACCTTCTCCTCCGGGAAGTGCATCTCGAAGGCCTCCACATTCGGATCCTGACGCTAACCAGAAGTTCCCACCCTTCTGTGTCCACTGTCTGGACCCAAGTCCCCATATGCCTCCTCTGCCCTCCTATCCCATCATAAGCACTATGATAAGGCTTAGGTATATACCCTGGATCTCGCCCTCTATGGCCTTAGGCTTCCCCTAATTCTATTGGGACCTGCCAGCCTGCTGAGTCTGAGGTCCAGGTGGGGCTGGGTGGGCTGGGACTGTCACAAAAGGCTCCCGAAGCCAGCTCTTTCCTGCTCCTCGCCAGCTTGTGGTAGGGCTGCCCGGGACCTCGCGCCTCCCCCGGGTGCCCTTCTCTGAGCATCCCTGCTGCCCCCTCCCCTAGCTCTTGAGGCGCCTTCTCTTGATGCACAGGTGCAACTGGGCACCTCACCACACTGAACCCGAAGTCGGTTCTCAGCTAGATTATAGACCTGAACCTGAAATGCACAACCTTAAAACCACTAGAACCAATAACTTGTTGTCATCTAATCCATTCCAACTCATAGGGACCATAAAGGGCAGAGTAGAACTGCCCTATAGGGTTTCCAAGGAGCGCCCGGTGGACTTGAACTGCCAACCTTTTAGTTAGCAGCTGTAGCTTTTAACCACTACTCCACCAGGTTTCTTAAAACTGCTAGATAGGTGTGAAATGAAAAAAGAAAAAAAAAGGAAAATAAAAAAAATTTAAGAAAAAGAACAATTACAGAATATATAAAAGAAAAAAATAACAAAACAAAAAAACAACTACAAAAAAATCACATAATATGAGACTGTAACCTCACATTATGGACTCAAGGAGGCTGGGTTGTATCTTTCTTTGCAAATAAGTCTTAGATAAGGGAATTGGTACCAGGAGTAGATACACACTCTCACTTCAGGAAAATGGAAAATCTGGGATTAATTGACCTGGATGAGGTGGAAAACAGTGATAACCACATAATATTTAAAGATGAAATCCTAACAGCCTAAAACATGCAGTGGAAATTTGTCTAAGTAAAGTAGCATCAGAAGAGGCCTTTAATCACTACACAAAATGGGTCAGTAGTTCGAGATCTCCCTACAAAGATGGAATCAACTCGATGGCCAACTGGTTTTGGGTTTGGTAGATCACTTTTAGGCAGGTTCCAGCAAACATGCAAAAAACAGATCATTTCAACCTTGTACACAGTCAATAAAGAAGAGAAAGCTATGAGATGCTCCCCAACTTGTTCCCTAAGGCTACTTTAATATTGATACCAAATTAGAAAAGGAAGGTATAAGAAGAGTTACAGGACAAGCACACTAAGCAACTGAGATGCAAAAACCTACATAAAATGCTGGCAAAGAAATCCAGCAAAGTATAAAGCACGTAATATGCGAGCATCAAGGGGGGTTATTGTCAGCATACAAGCTTGAGTGAATGTTAAAGATTTAATAATTTAATTCACCACATGTGTAGGTTAAGGAAGAAAAGACATAGGTTCACCTCAAGAGACGGTGAAAAGGCAGTGATAAAATCCAACCACACTGAGACATAAGAACTCTGAGCAAACATGGAACAGAAAAGGAGTTCCCGAATATGGAAAACTACAACTCGCATGATAATTCCTGGTGAAATGTGGGACATTCTCTTTAAAATTAATTAGAAATAAAATAAAGATGTTTTCTCTCATTATTTCTATTAAATATTTAACACGGGAGTACAAAAAGAAAAACATATAACTCTTATTATTCATAGATTACAGGAATGTCTCCACAGAAAAATTTAAGAACCATAGAAAATATTAGAATTAATATTAGTTAATCATAAATTTTTTTTTTTTATAAATACAAAGTAAAAAATAAAGTGAATGTCTATGCAGCAGCATCAAGGCAACTCTGTCATAGCTCTCAGTGAAAGCAGAGGACACTGACAGGGAAACAGCAGGATTCAGGTGGGCTAGACCACGGAGGGGAGAGCACTATTTTACACTGGGCTGGATTTATAAGCACAGGTATGTGTGTTAGTTACCTAGTGCTGCTGTAAGAAAAAAAAAATGACAGTTGGGTGGCTTTAAAGAACAGAAATTCATTTTCTCACAGTTCAGGAGGCTACCTGCCTGAATTCAGGGCACGGCTCACGTCTACTTCAGCTTCTAAAAGCTTCCAGCCACCCTTTGTGTTCCTGGTCTTGTAGATGCATCTGCTCCGTTGTCTGTCTTCCTCTGCCACTGAGTGTGTCTGTGTCTATTCTGCTCTTTGTATAACTCAGAAGGGACTAGGTTTAGGACCCAACCTACACTGGTATGGCCTCGTCAATATAATTTTAAAATCCCTTATATCCAAATCAGGTCACATTTACTGGTACAGTGGTTAGGATTTCAACATACCTTTTGGGGTTACACAATTCAGTCCATAATAGTGCCCTCACCAGATACTCTGGACTGAGAATACTAGCATGAGCAGTTGAGAATGGTTCTATTTTTTTTTCTGCATTAGTTGTTTGTAACTTGTCTCAATGGTCACTCATATGAACTTTGGAGCAACTTATTATGAAGACCCTGACCAACCTTTTGTACCCATGTCCATTGTGTGGAAAAACACACAGACTCCCATCACTGAAGCCTTGGGAAATCCATTGATAAGTGTGGGGAATGGAGTTGGGACCAGAATTGTTTCGTGGCCTTGATAACATGGCATAGCTGTTAGATACCCACATGGAGATGTCAGGTAATAATACTAACAGCTAACACTTACTGAGTACATGCACTGGTGCCAGGATTCTTGTAAGGGCTTCTCCTTTCCTAAGATATTTGTTCTGCTTGATAGCCCTGTGAGGAATGTACCATTATAATGCACATTTTATACATGAAGAGGCCGATACAGAGATTTAAGCTGATATTTGAGTATAAGTCTGGACCCAAGAGGAGTTGAAATGGCTGGAGGTGTGAATCTCACATCCTCAGCTACAGACCGATGGCTGTGGACTCACTGAGGCATCTCAGAGAGAGGGTGTCAACACAGAGAGAGGACTAAACACCGAGCGCTAGGGCACCCTGACGCCTACAAGCTGGCCAGGTGAACCACAGCCAATAAAGCTCTCTGAAGGTCAGTGTGGTTCCTGGAAGGTGGTCTGTCCTTTCTCTAGGCCGAATTTCCCACTGCCTCTCCCACCTGCACTGGCTTGTCCCCTTCCTAATGGCAGGGACAGTGTGTAACTTTCACCACTGCCCAAGATCCCAAGGTTACAATAACATTGGTATGGAAAGCAGAATGATGGAGTCAGGAAGCCTGGTGGTCACATGCAACCAGTTGGAAACGGAAAAGAGGAAATAAAGACGGGGAGAAGACCGTGAGCCAGAGGAGTGGGAGAAATGAATATTTCCTGAGTGCTAAGTAAGGCTGGGCGACTGCTAGTGGCATGTAGTTCCTCACTTAAACTTCAGAGGGACACAATGGGTGGAATAGACATTGCTATCCACTTTCATCATGCAAACGTTTTATTATCTTTGATTTTAACAGTAACTTCTTACAAAAACAAATGAGAAAATAGAAAAGAGTATAATAAAAGAATAAAAAAAGAAAACATCTCATCAATTCAGTACTATCATTTTGCCTCAGCAGCTACACATTTTTGTTGTTGATGTAAATATAACACACAACCTTTGCCAAGTGAACGAGTTATAAAGGTGTACACACTATTGACAGGAATTACATTAATAGGCTGTGCAACCCTACCCTTAATCAGTGTGATTTTTCCATAATTGTAAACAGAAACTCAGTTTCCATATGCAATAAAAAAAAATATGCAATAACACCCCTTTATTCCCTCCCTCCTGTCCCTGGGAACCCCTATAAACTTTCGTCTCTATACATTTGCCTGTTTTTGTAAAAGGCATGCTTTTTAATTTGAAAGTTCATGACAAGCTACAAGGGAGAAATCATGTGGAAGCAGAAGTTATTTGCAATACATACATCCTACTACAAACTTGGTTCTAAAATATGCAAAGGATGATTCATAAAGAAAAAAAACAATTCAATAGACAAGTAAATACTTGAGTGCTCTCTAAAAGATTTCTGTATGGCCAACATACATATGGAAAGGGACTACATCAGTTATCAGAGGAATTCTAATAAAAGCTCACAATGTGATCCTAACCCTGCACACCAGAATGGCTAAAATAAAAAAAAAAAAATGGAAATACCAACTATTTGGTAGAACACGGAGCAACTGGAATTCTAATCTACTGCTAGTGAAAGTGCAATTTGGTACAACCACTTTAAAAATGCTTTGGCCATATCTACTACAGCTGTGAACATCCATATATTCTATGACCCAGCAATTCTACTTCTAGATACATACCCAATAGAAATGGGTACATATGTTCACCAGAACACATAAGTCTAACCATCTGCTAAGGAATGAACACCCTCCTTCTGAATGCCTAACTTTTGTTTTTAATTGTTCTTTAGATGAAGGTTTACAGAGCAAAGTAGCTTCTCCTTAAACAGTTAGGACATATATTGTTTTATGACATTGGTTACCAACTCTAAGACATGTCAACACTCTCTCTTCTTGACCTTGGGTCCCCTATTACCAGCTTTCCTGTCCTCTCCTGCCTTCTAGTCCTTGTTCCTGGGCTGGTATGCCCCTGGAGTCTCATTTTGTTTTATGGGCCTGTCTAATCTTTGGTTAAGGGTGAACCTCAGGAGTGACTTCTTTATTGAGCTAAAAGGATGTCTGGGGGTCATATTCTCAGGGTTTCTCCAGTCTCTGTCAACCTAGAATTCTGGGTTTTTTTTTTTTTTTTAATTAGGATTTTCTTCTATATTTTTCTCCAGTCCTGTCCTGAATGTCTCACTTAAAAAGCACTATTCTCGTCTGTTCTAAGGTGATGGCCATATATAATGATAAACTTATAAAGAAAAGTCTAGAGCTTTCTGTTAAATGCAGCAGCAAATCTCTGGAGGCTCATGTTCTTATAGCTTCTGCTCCCTCTGGAGCTACTGCTTCTGTCTGTCCTTCTGCTGGGCTGCACCACATGGAACCAGTTATAAAATTCAACCTCATCTTATAAATTCACAGGAGTCCTACTCACACAAAATTTTTATTGGCTATGAGAACAGGTGTGTAGAGGAGGTATAGAAGGGATTTCTATTGCAGCAAAGCAAAACCTTAATATGAAATGGCTGGGAATGGCGGGCCTCCTTCTGTAAAAATGCTTTTCTACATGGAATATGGGAAAATGCAGTTAAGATATGGCTTATGCAAAAAGGCAAAAAGGAGTGCTTGCAGCAATTTGGTAATCATTTAGATCACCTGTAAAAATATTTTCATCCTTTTTCTCATAGCTTACAGGAAATGAAATTCCAAAAGGATCGCATATTTAAAAGTAAAATACGTCACCATACAAATTTCAGAAGAAACTATGAGAGATTTTGTTTTGCTTTTTGTTGGTAAAAAACAAAGATTATCTAAAAATCCCAAAGCTGTGAAGGCTAAAACTGGTAAGATACAGATACAGATGTTTGGCATATGAAAAACTATATGAAGAAAGCAAAAATACAGGCAAAAATCTGAAGAAAAATTCGTAGGCTAAGGATTTGAATAGACATTTCTCCAAAGAAGATATAGAAATGGTCAATAATCACATGATAAGAAGCTCAACCTCATTAGTCATTAGGGAAATGCGAATCAAAACCAAAACGCACTATTATTTCAAAACCACTGAGATGGCTCAAATCAACAGGATGGACAACACAAGTGGTGAGGATGTGGAGAAACTGGAACCCTCATACATTGCTGGTGGACATGTAACATGATCCAATCGTTTTGGAAAACAGTTAGGTGCTTGCTCAGAAAGTTAAACATAGAGTTAGCATGAAACATAGCATTCCACTCCTAGGTATGCATCCAGGACAACTGAAGCACGTTCACATTATAACTTACAAAAGAATTTTCATAGCAGAATTATTTATAAATAGCCAAAATGTGGAGAGAATCCAAAAGTCATGAATTGATAAACTGTGATATACTCGTAAAATGGAATATTACTCAGCCATTAAAAGGCATCAGGTACTAATACATGGCACTATATGGACAAACCTTGAGAACGTTATGCTAAGTGAAAGAAGCCAAACAGAAATGACCGCATGGTGCATGATTCCATTTACATGAAATACCCAGAACAGACAAACCAACACAGACAGAAAGTAGATTAGCAGTTGCTATGTCTTGGAGGAAAGGAGTAATGAGATGACTACTAATATGTAGGGCGTTTATTTACAGGGTACTGAAAATATCCTGAAGCTAGACAGTGGTGATTGTTGCACAACTCTGTCCATATACTAGCAACCACACAATTGTGCACATTATAAAAGGCAATGTTATGGCCGGTGAATTATATCTCAATAGAAATATTTGTGATTCCCGAAAGACTAACATTTCAATGAAATATATACAATCCATAAATCAGTAGGCGAAAACAACGCATTTTACCATATCTCTCTCCAGCCAAAGTGAAGGGGGTACATTCTATTAATACATCTTATTTTTTTATCTCTTCATGAACAAGTTCTGTTCTCATTATACATAACTAGTCTCCATTTCTAATTATACATAACCAGTCTCCATTTCCTTATGCCTGTTTTCACTATTGTAACTACATAAACAGAGCACTTCCATGGCTTTTATAAAAACCCACCCACTCATTCAATCAGACATATCATATTTGGAAGCTTCTTAGGTGCCAGGAACTAGGATACTCTGACCAACACAGCAGACAAGGTCCTGCCTGCATGGGCCTTCTATTTTTGTGGAGCACTCAGATGATAAACCAGCCAAACAGTATGTAATGTTACCTAACATCAGGAGGGAGACGTATAATTTTGGAGGTGTCCCAAGCTGTGTCTCTCTCATGAAGAGTTCCCTCTTGCCTCTGAACCCAGTGGAAAGTAAACACTTTGAAGGAACTGTGAGGTCAGTAAGTGTGAAAAAAGACATTTCATTTCAGTTTCATTTTGTTGGTTTTACCTGCTACGCTGTCGACATTTTTTTAAACACTATCCTGCAGCTGACATCAACCAACCCCCCAAAAAACAAAAACAAAACCCGATGCCATGCAGTCGATTCCGACTCACAGCGACCCTGTAGGACACAGTAGGGTCTCCAAGGAGTTCCTCGTCTTAGCGCACAAATAATTCCTGCTTATGAGAATCTGAAAGTTGTTCACTGTGGATGTGTGAGGGACTCAGTAACACTTGCAGAGATTCCATGTGGGTGTGGTGCTCAAGTGTGAGAATCGGGGGGAATGGACCCCATGGCACTTTGCATCCTTCTGGAGATTATGACACAACAAACATTCCCTCCTCATCGTCCTGCATCTTGTAAGAGAACAGAGGGAATTGTTAGGCAGAACCATTTGAAAATGCATGGCAAGAAATTTTATTGAAACATTAAATTCAAAATAAAATCTTCCTATGTTTTTCAACCTTCCCTACCTCATTTCAAGAGGTAACTGGACTCACAGAGTTAAAGCCCTGAAACTTCGAGACTCTGAAGAGTCTGTTGGAAGAGTCTCAGCTCATTGCAGTAATCACACCGAGTGAACTGGAAACCAAGGGAAGAGTGGGAGTCAGACAGCAGAGACCTACACATTGGGAAGGGGTGAGGCCTGCTTCTTGATAATGCCCTGGGCTAGGTGGCAGCACCTCAAAGGGTAATGCAGGCACACAAGTAGACAAACCACGTTATGGTGTTCCCAGCCCTGCCAAGGTTCTCATGCTCCATCTGAGAATGGAAGCAGCAGAGACAATGCTTCTAGAGAGATCACCCACATAGGCTGAGGCGATGGGTGTGTTAAAGATCTTCAAACCTTGGTCTTTCTTTAGACCCCGGGGTACCTAGAAAATAAACCAACACCAAATATACCCCTGCAAAGAAGTAAGGTTAAAATTTTACCCCAATTTTGTAAGCCGAGAGCTCTGAGTTGGAATTCAGTTTATTTAAAGAAATATCAAGTTTTCTTGTACACATGAATTTGTGCTGATTCACTTACAATTCGTATTATTCATTCATCCACGAAGTCAGCAAACATTTACACTATAACAGCTACATGTGAGACCCTAAGGCAGTTGCTCTTGATGATGAAATGACTCAGAGAATTTCCCTCAATGCCTGGTGAGAGAAACAGCCAAGTTAACAGTTGTATCAGTCATGTATTGCTCTGTAACAAATGACCCCAAATTGTCGTGTCTTAAAAGAGCAACAATTTACCAGCTCACAATTTTTCAAGTTGTCAGTTTGGAGCTCTTCTGATCTGGGCCAGCCTCAGTGGCTCACAACACGGCTTCCTCATGTGTCTACAATTTGCTTCCAGGTAGCTGGGAGCCAGTTCATAACATCAAGTCAGTGAAACCGCTGGATCCTCCCTCCATTGGTCTTCCATCATCTAGCAGGCTGGCCTGAGGATGTTCCCATGAGTTCTCAGGGTTTAAGAGCAACAAAAGGGAAGTCTCAATGTAAAGTCTTTCAACTCTCTCATTTTATCAGGTTTTCTACCATCCCAATGTCCAAAACAATAATGTCAGCCCCAACTAAGGGATGGAGAAAGACTCCTACTGCTAATGAAAGGCTCTCCAGAGTCTCATAGAAGGCATGGGCACAGACAGCAGATAAATGTGTAGACATTTCTTACATCAACCACAAAAAGTAAATGCAATTGTGTTTTATGCTGTGGTAAAGGGTTTTGCAGGTACAATGGAGTAGGGAGCAAGAAGTGAACAAATCTACCAGGAGGATATTTAGGGACGTGATGTCTGAACCAAGTTGAGAATATGATTGGATAGTTAAGGGGTGACAAAAGGCCCGGGTCCAGGAAGCCCCATGTCTTCTCCAGAGAGAAGTCTGAGGAGACAGGCTGAAGCCACTGAGGCATTTGGTACATTTGTGACCAGATGCAGATCATCTTTTGTTCTACTGTTTTCCAACCACTCATCCCTATTTATAGTTTGGAGTCATACAAGAGTAGACCCTAGCATTTCCCTGTTGAAAATTTATTTTCCTCTGAGAAGTCATCACCACCCCAATGTTCTTAATTGCTTCCTCAAATGCTGTCTCCATTTACCAGCTCCTTTTCTAAATGGGCTCCAGAGTGAAAGCAGAGCCTGGAAGATGCACAGGTCATGGACTTTCCCCAAGTCAACTCCTAAACCTCCCATTCTGGCTGACCACAAATTCCTGAGTCTTAGCATTTTATGGTGAGCTCATAAGCCCAATCTGTTCCAGTGGGGTCAGTTCTCTTAACCACCATGCTTCACCAGAGAGTAGGCCATCAGATGGGATGGGAGAGAAAATCTAGTCACGGGGAAGAGCCTGTGTGAAGCCTCACAGGCTAAGGAGACCTGAGAGGTGTTCAGAGTGGACGTTGTATGACCAGGGCTGGAGAGACACGATTCCAAGAGAGTCAAATGAGAAGTTTTGGAGAAATCAACTCCTGGTCACACTGTAACGATTCCATGTACTCTCTCTCTCCCCACCAAGGGATAGTAACGACATGGAGTGCAGAGAAAAGTTGCAATTCCTTTTTTATATCCAAGCCCCCTTTTCCCAGTCTGGGACTGGCAGTATTCAGGCTCCTACTTGAACTGTTTCATATTTTTCTTTTTCCTGTGTTTCTATTCAAAGTGGGACCATGGAACTGAGCAATGTCAGGAATGATGTCACACAGGGTTATGGAAGCCATGCCGTTCATGCTGATCTCACCTACTCTTTTGGAGAGGGTGTCGATCTGAGATCCTGTGGGAGAGCACCTGGAACTACTCTATCACAGAAATTCTGGACTAAACCGGGGTCCCCAAGTCACCAAACGGTCATGCATCATGAAGAACTGGGAAAAGGGATAAAGATCCTTCAGAACATCATTATGATTGGACATCTTCACCCAGAGAGGATGAAACACTGATACAGAAGGAAGAGGCCTTTCTCTAAGACTCTAGATAAGGGTGAGAGGAAAAATTGTCCCAGATTGATGTGTGTTACGGAACAAAGGGTCTGGTTTCCACCAGAAAAGACAGCCATGATAGGACAAGATGAAGGAATTGGGAATGGATAAGGTCATAAGGAGGAGCGTCCTGAGAAAGCATTTCCTGTCATTTGGTGGACAATTAACCAAATTCTTATATCAACAAGAAATGTAGGAAAAAGTGAGGGATCAAGCTACAGAATTCATTGGGAGTTTGAGAGCTTTCCAGAACAGATTCAGACGAGGCACTCTGCTGTTTAAGATCTGTACCTGGTGGAAAGGAAGGAAGCCAGTGGACAACTAGGGCAGAGAGTAGAGGATGGGGCAAAGGGTGGTTAGAGAGAAGCGTACTTATTATATTTTCTAATGACATGATATTAATGTACTATGTGAAGAATTAAGAAAATATCTCAGGAGGTTCTGGCAGTGAGAAGTTGAAGGAGCCCAGAGCCCACATCATTGAGGGCAGAAGATGGCTTGCAGACTCCTCCCCTAGATCCAGCAACTCCCCTTCTCCTCCTATGTCTTCTCCCCACATCTCCCGAAGGGCCTAAGAAACCCTTACAGCAAAGAGAGCTGTAGGATAGAATTTTTTTACATTCCTACTTTTCTTAACCTGAATTTTGTCTAGGATCTTTAATTTGCCACTCCTTTCAGGGCAGTTTTGTTGCCCTCTCCACTACCATTATTTTTGCTGCCCCCCACCACTACTCCAGTGCTGCCCTCCACTGGCCCTATTTCCTTTTGCTTCCTAGGTTTCTAACTGGCCTCTAAAACCCTCTTGAGAGATCCTCTGCTACAACTTCTGTCACGGAGTTTGCACTCCACTCCCAAGCTGCTTCCATCTCTTTCTTCCTTAACTCGCCAATCCTACCTTCATACTCAGAAAAATACAGACCCTTATGTTGACATATACAACCCACCCACACACACAGTTGATGTGGTTGTGTCTTGGCTACTGAGATTTGTACCATCGGACTCTCAAATATGGACATCTCTTTCTGCCTCACACTGAAAGAGTATTTCTCATAATGACATGGTGAGAGCTTTCTGTTCAGGGAAAGGCAATTTTAAAGGAGAAGCTTTAAATTATACATATACAAATTTTGCTCTAAGTATAATTTTTTGAATAACAGGTCTTCCTTTAATGGCCACATAAACCAGGGACTCCATCAGCCTGAAACCAGAAGAACTAGGTGGTGTGCAGCTACAGTCAATAACTGCCCTGACAGAGGATACTTGCAAGTTATAAAAATGATGGTACCCTCAAATACAGCCCTTATACTGAAAGAAAAGACCAATATGAGTGTCAGAGATACTCTGAAACTTGCTCTTGAACGTAAAGTAGCTAAAGGAAATGAAAGAAAAGATGAAGTAGAAGAGCTGAAGAGAAGATTTCAAAGGGCGGCTCGAGAAGACAAAGTATGATAATGACATGTGCAAAGACTTGGCGTTAGAAAAACAAAAGGGAAGAACATGCTTGGCATCTCTCAAGCTAAAGGAACTGAAGAAAAAATCCAAGCCTCGACATGCAATAGTGAAGGATTGTACGGGCAAAATATTGAACAACACAGGAAGCATCAAAATAAGATGGAAAGAATACACAGGGTCACTGCACAGACACACACACACACAAAAGCATGGGTCGATGTTCAACCATTTCAGGAGGTAGCATGTCATCAAGAACTGATGGTATTGAAGGAAGAAGTCCAAGCTTCACTGAAGGCATTGGCAAAAAACAAGACTCCAAGAACTGACAGGTACCAATTGAGATGTTGCAACAAACAGATGCAGCACTGGAGGTGCTCAATCGTCTATGCCGAATAATTTAGCCATCCGATTGGAAGAGATCCATGTTTGGGCACATTCCAAAGAAAGTGATTCAACAAAATTCAGAAACTATCAAACAATATCATTAATATCAAAACCCAGTAAAATTTTGCTGAAGATCATTAAAAAGAAGTTGCAACAGGAATTCAAGTCAGATTCAGAAGAGGATATGGAATGAGGAATATCATTACTGATGTCTGATGGATCTGGGCTGAAAGCAGAGAATACCAGAATACCAGAAAGATGTTTCCATGCGTTTTATTGACTATGAAATGGCATTAAACTGTGTGAATCATAACAAATTATGGGTAACACTTCAAAGAACGGAAATTCCAGAACACTTAAGTTTGCTCATTTGAAACCTGTACATAGACCACGAGGCAGTTCTTCAGAGAGAACAAGGGGTACTATGTGGTTTAAAATCAGGAATAGTTTGTGTCACGGTTCTATCCTTTCATCACATTTATTCAATCTGTATGCTGAGCAAATAATCCAAAAAGCTGCACTCTATGAAAAAGAACGTGGCATTAGGTTTAGAGGAAGATTCATTAACAACCTACAATATGCAGATAACACAAACTTGGTGAAAGTGAAGAGGACCTGAAGCACTTAGTGGTGAATATCAAAGACTACAACCTTCAGTATGGGTTGCACCTCAACATAAAGAAAACAAAAATCTTCACAACTGGACCAATAAGCAACATCATGATAAACAGAGAAAAGATTGAAGTTATCAAGGATCTCATTTTATTCAGTTCCCCAGTCCACGCTCATGGAAGCAGCAATCAAGGAATCAAATGATGTATTGCAAATCTGCTGCAAAGAACTCTTTAAGCTGGTGACAAGCACAGATGTCACTCTGAAGGCTAAGGTGTGCCTGACACAAGCCATGACATTTTCAAACGCCTCATACGCATGTGAAAGCTGGACAATGAATAAGGGAAACCGAAGAAGTGCTGCCTTTGAATTATGGTGTTGGTGAACAATATTGAATATACCATAGACTGCCAGAAGAACAAACAAATCTGTCTTGGAAGAAGTACAGCCAGAATATTCCTTACAAGCACAGATGGTGAGTGTTTGTCTCACATACTTTGGACATGTTATCAGGGGAGACCAGGCCCTGGAGAAGGACATTATGCTTGGTAAAGTAGACAGTGAAAAAGAGGAAGACCCTCAGTGAGATGGATTGACACAGTGGCTGCAACAATGGGCTCTAGCATAATAACAAGTGTGAGAATGGCACAAGACTGGCCAGTGTTCTGTTCTGCTGTATATAGGGTCACGATAAATTAGAACTGACCTGATGACACCTAACAACAATACCCTGTTCGGCTCACTGCCTGTCTCTTAGTTTGCTGTACTGTGGTGGTTTGGATGTTGCTATGATGCTGGAAGCTAGGCCACCAGTATTTTAAATACCAACAGGGTTATCCATGGTGGACAGGTTTCAGTGGAGCTTCAAGACTAACACACACTAGGAAGAAAGACCTGGAGATTTACTTCTGAAAATTAGACAATTAAACCCTTACAGATCACAAGAGAATACTGTCCAATTCACTTGCTTTGGACATGTCATCAGGAGAGATTAATCAGTCCTAGAGGAGAATATCATGGTTGATGAAGAAGAAGGCCAACAAGGCTGTAGGAGACCCTTGGTGAGATGGACTGGCACATTAGCCATAATGATGGAATCTAAATTGCTGGCACTTGTGAGGATGACACAGGACCTGGCAACCTTTAGTTCTGTGGTACCTAAGTTCACCATTAGTCGGAGTCACCTCAATGGCAGCTAGCAAAACATTACTGTTTGAGAGGAGAACTGAGATATGAACTTGATACAATATACCAAATATTAAAATGTTCAAAGATCTCATGTTTACTATAAAAGAATAGGAATTGAAAATACAACTTTCAAATCGCTAGAAGGAAAAAAAAAGTAAGAGAAATTTCATCATTCCAATAAAAAAAGAAACAGGAAAAGCAGAATAATAATAAAAAAAAAGAACAGTGAATATGAAGTATAATATGGGAATTATGTCTAAATGTATGAGTAATAGCAAGAAAAAGGGATTAATACCTAAGGAAAAAACATGTACACTCAGCTTAGACTTGCAAATCCACCCATATCTTATTTATAAAAGAAAGTTAAAACATAATGTTAGAAACTTTTAAATTATGTAAATGAAGAAATTTCTACTGTTAATGACTACATGAACAACCCTCTGCCAGATACTGTTGATACAGAAATGATTAAGAAAAGATTCCTTGCAGTCTGGTGAGAGAAACAGCCCAGTTAACAAATCAGTTATCAATTGCTGTATAACAAATGACCCAAAAATGAAGCGCCTTAAAAGAACAAGCAGTTACTTCGCTCACAGTTTTGCGGGTTGGCAGTTTGGGGTTCTTCTGGTCTGGGGCAGACTCAGCTGCTCTCAGCTGGGCTCCCTCATGTATCTGGAATCAGCCACCATGTCAGCTGGCGGGCAGAGGGCCTGAAATCTTCTCAGCGGGATTCTCTCTCTAATGGTCTCTTGTCATTTATTAGGGTGGCCTGGGCTGTTCCCATGGGTTCTCAGTGTTTGAAGAGCAGCAAGAAGTCAAGGAGCAGCCCTGGTGGTGCAGTGGTTAAGGGCTCAGTTGCTAAAGGAAAGGTAATCAGTTTGTACCCACCAGCTGCTTTGCGGAAGAAAGACATGGCACTTTCCGTCTGTAAAGATTACAGCCTTGGAAACCCTATGGGGCAGTTCTACTCTGTCCTTCAGGGTCACTATGAGTTAGAATATTCTTGAGAGTGATGGGTTTCGTTTTTGGTAAGAGAGCAAGTCACGATGTGTCTAATTATATTCGGTCTCTGCTTCTATTGGTCTTTGTACTGTCCCAAAGGCCAAAGCAATCATAGATCAGTCCAAATTCAAGGACTGGAGGAAGAATCTTGCTCTTGAGAAAGGGAGCTGTAGGTCATATAATATGTATGGATACATACATATTAGAACATGTGGCCATTTTTGCTATCCATCACAACATGTAAATGCAACCAAGTTTGTCCCTAGTTGTGGCAGAAGCGTTTCTTAAATACAATAGAGTGTGGAGCAGGGTGGGAACTTCTACCAGGTGTGGGGTCGGAAAGGCTTCCACCAGGAAGTGATGTTTGACCTAAATTTTGAAATACGAGTGGATGGTTAGGAGATTTTCTTTTTTTTTTATATTTCCAACCACTTGCCCACATTCTACCATCTGTCGTCACACAAAGCGAGCCCTCTGCTCCCATGTTGACATCTTTATTTTTCCTTCAAATCCTCAGGCTCTCCTCTACCTACCAAGCACAACTTCCCAAACCCTGCCTTAAAATGTTTCAACAATTTGCTTGTTCCTTTTCTAATCGCCCCCTGGACAAAAAAGGAGATCAAGCAGAGGACAGTGGACCTTTCCCTGAGGGCTCTCCTAAGCCTCCCAGGCAGGTTGACCACAGACGTCTGGAGTCTCAGTGCTTTTCTGTGATGATGTAATCCTACCCTTTTTAGTGGCTCCAAGGGAGAAGCATGTGGACAGGCCAAGAGGCTTCACAGGGTTGAGAGTCAGGAGGTCAAGAGAGAGTGGCCTAGACACCACCGCTGAGTGATGGTACCTCCAGGCAACAGACCAAAAACTCCATTGTGCACGGATGGCTACGAAGGGTGAGTCTTTTGGAAGAGTTTTCTTTTATTTAATCAATAGATATATATTGGGTATCTCCTATGGGTGGGGTTCTGTCTCACTTTCTGGGACTGCCAAATATGAGGCAGACCTTGTCTTTGTCCCCAAGTTATTTACAACACATTTGGAAGACACAAATTGGAAATTGAGCATCTCCTATGACTCAGTGCTATGATGGAGGATTACTAAAAGATTACTAGGTCCTCTGAATACATAAGGCAGGAGCACAGACTGGGTACCTTGGAGGAGGAACCAGTCAACAGGAAGGGAGAGAACGTCTACTAGTCAGAGGGAACAGCCTGTGTGAAGCCTAAGTGGCAAAGGAGGCCTGAGAGGTGTTCAGAGTGGACATTGTGTTTCTAGAGATGGAGAGATTTGATTCAGGGCCAGAGAAGAGGTTTGGGAGAAATAGCGACTCATTATACTCTTCTATTTCCTCAACTCACAGTTTCCTTCCTCTTAGATGTTGACTTCTTTAAGTGAACATTTCAATTCATTTTTAAGATATAATTTCCCTCCTCCCAGCCTCCTAGCCTCTCCCACAACAGTTGCCATATTTTTTCCTAGTGCGGTGTTTAGATTCAAACTGGGACCTTGGAACTGAGCGATGTCAGCGATGATGTCACACAAGAGTTACTGGAAACCTTGGTGCTCACTCAGATCCCAACTGCTCTTTGGAGAGGTTGTGGGTCTGAGGTCTCCTGTGGGAGAGCGACTTTGGATACCAAATTACAAACGGTTCTCCCTAAATCAAGGTCCCCAACTTGTGAGAGTTTGGGACATCATCTCTACGTGGGAGGAGGAGAAACATCTTGCTGGTGACCATCCTTTGTGGTTCATCTTCACCCAGCCAGAATGGAGCGGCAATACATGAGGAAGAGGCCTTTCTCTAAGGCCCGAGGTAAGGGTGGGAGGAAAATTCAGTCTGTGCGATGGGTGCTGGGCAGCAAGGGGTTTGATTCACCCCGGAAACAAGGACCACAAGGGATCACCGAGGCTTTCACCTGAAAAAACTTCCTGTCAATTAGTAAACAGTAAGAAATTATAGTGTGAATAAATAAATGAAGGAATAAATATGTGAGTGAAGTATAGAACTCTACTGTCATCTGAGGGGCTTTCCATAACAGTAGCAGACAAGTCAGATTTGTGAACTCTCGTGCTTTGTTAGTGGAAAGAACGCAGGTGGGCAACTGGGGCAGTGGGTATAGAACCAGGGAGAAGGGTGGTTACAGAGACTTGTAAATAATTTTTTCATGAGAATGAATTAATATATCATGCGAATTAAAAAAAATATCAAATTTATCAGGAGGTTTTGGGAGTGGGTGGTGTGATGGAGCACAGTACGACACATTCATTCAGAGTTTCCAGTCAATGTAAGCTGCCACAGTCCTCAGCCTGGACTCAGGCAGAAGAAGGTCCAGGAAGGCCCTGCCCCTCTAGCTCTAGGGATTTCCCTTCTCCTCCAAGGTCTCCTGACCATCTTTACCTAAGGGTTTAACATTTCTTCTAGGTAAAGACAGCTATAGTATAGATCGTTTTTTTTTCTCTTGTAATTGCAAAGTTTTATTTTTTTAAATTGTGTTGAAAATATACATAAAATATAACTGAATAATTGCTAATGTATGAGTCAGTGATACTCATTACATTCTTCAAGTCATATAACCATTCTCAATATCCTTCTCCAAACTTTTCTACAACCATTAACATAACCTCAATGCCCCAGTGGAAAAACTTCCCCTTCCCCCTGCCCACAACTGCCAACCACCAATAATCCTTGCTTTCTATATATTTGCTTATTTCATATAAGTCAGATCGTACAGTATTTGCCCTATACTTAGGGCAAATACTAACTTATTCCATTTAGCATGATGTTTTCCAAGTCTAGCAGGAAAGAATTTTAAAATTCCAACTATAGCTAACCTCAGTTTCTGCTATCATTCTTAGTTATCCATTCTTTCTCTGACTAGTCTGCCCCCCCTTTGTCTTCTTTGTTGCTGCCCCATTCTGCCCTTCAGCGGCTGAGCCCTGCTTTCTGCTCCCTCCTTGATCTCTGTATCCTTCTAACCAACTGCTGGCATGTTCCATCTCTGAATCTTGTCTCTCTCTCAAGTTTTCTCTCCATCCAACACACCCGACCGAGCTCCATCTCTTTCTGCATCCTGAACTCTGCAGTCATTCCCACAGATTCAGAAACATACACAGACCTTTAGGTTGACACAGACAACCCACTGCGACATACACAGGAGAGGAGGCTGTGTGTTCTCCATCTGAAGTTCTCGCATCAAGGTTCTCAGATACGGCCATCTCTTTCTGCCTCACTTCATCTACTAAGGACTGGGCTTCTATTCCAAGAAAAACAATTTTCATCTTCTACTGTGGCTGGGTTAAGAAGGATGCAAGGAAGAGGTATACATGTAAGAATCATAACTAAATATACACATTCTTCTCTTTACGTATAACTCCTCTATAAAAAGCCTTTCAGTAAAAAGAGGATGAAAAGAGGTGACCATTGCTCTGGAGTGTTTACTCTCCAAATTTACTAAGAATATCACCCGCATACAAAACATCAAGTCACACATTTATTATGAAGTTTCATGGGAATGAGGTCATTTCTAAGTTCCAAAGGAACAAATTCATTGGAATTCAATAAATGTGGAATTAAAGAAAAATAACTTCTTAAAAAATGAACTACCATAAACAGTGCCACTTTACAATGCAGACTTTGTCTTCCACAGCAGTGCCCCCAAAGGGTGGTGGGTCTCTGGGGAAGAAGAAAGAAAGCATGGGGTCTGCAGAGGTGGAGGATGTGGTGATGGAGAGGCCTCCAGGGGTCCCTATGACCAAAGCTTTGGGCTCACAGGTGAGAATAAGGACCCTGAAAGCTCAAGTAAATTAACTCTCTATTCTCAGAGGTCTCTATCCAAGAGGAAAATGTGCAACAGTCAACAACATCCCATGAAAAAAGTCGAAGCTCCAGGCCCAGGAAGATTCCAAAACAATCCGAGAACCCTTCTCCTTTATCTTCCACCGAGCAGACCTCTCACTCCTCCAACTACGGGGCTGCCCCAGGAAAGCCATGGGTCAGGTGCGCATATTTCACCAAGGTGCGCACGGTCAAGGGGGTGGCGGTCTCCCGGCAGACCAAAACCTCCTTTGCCCCCGTGGGCAAGATTCCCCAGGTCTTTGAAGCCGAGCTCTCTGAGGAGAGCACCATGGGCTCTGCCCCCAGTCTGGCCAACACTGAGTCCCTGGTCAGCAACCTGGAGCCCTGGCAGGAGGGGCCCCAGACCTGTACCCAGGAGCCCACTGACCAACGGGAGGAGCATGCTGAGAGACCCCGCGCAACCACCCCGGAGTGGCTGGTGACCCGTGAGCGCGGCTTCCGCTGCGTGGCCTGCTGACGCGTGTTCGAGTCCCGGGAGGCCCTCGTGGCCCATGCGGAGCATGGTGTGAGCCAGGGCTTCAGCTGCCGGTCTTCTTTGAAGAGCTGCTGGAGAGGCGGCTGCCACGCTCAGTCCAGCGAAGGCCCAGACGCTGCCACCAGCTGGCCAGGCGTTGCCTGATGGCCGCCAAGAAGAGGGAGGTGAGGGAGAAGAAAGCGGTCTGCAGACGCCTGGAGGAGCAGCTGGAGAAGCAGAGAGAAGAACTGAAGAGGCTGAGGCACCAGCTGGACAGGCTGAAGAGGCAGGAGGCCAGGCTGCAGAAGGAGCAGGCGCACCACCGAGGCCAGAAGGGGAAGCGCCTGAAGACGTGCTAGAACCCCGGGACTAGGAGGAGCAGGGCCTTTGGGCTGGAAACGTGGGCCCTTCAGGAGAGACCTCCATTCAGGTTCGTTTAACCCAGCTCCCCTGGAAGATCATACCCTTCTTCCCCTGTGACCCCAACCCTCCCAACCCAAGCGCACAGAGAACTCCAGCCCTAAGGGGGATCTGGATGGAAGAAGCCCCAGATACCTGACTGCAGACACCAGGTCCCCTCAGAGGCTCCCCTGGCCCAGGAGAGGACAGGACAGGCCTCATCTGGATGGTGAGATCTTGGGACCCGAAGGATGAGCGCAACATAAATAGGGAAAGGGAAAGGGGATTTCAGTGGGACTTGGGAGGATTGGGGGGGGGCCCTGCTGAGGTGTGATGGTGAAGGGGGTGTCACCGAGTTCTTTGGAGAAGAAGGAATCAGAGAGATGGCAGGCTGTTGGGAAACATGCCTGCAGGTGAGCAGTGGACATAAAGCCCTAAACAAACAACTCTGGGTCCCTTCCCAGCAGTATAGAGGCAGAGAAAGAGGCAGGGCTTGGTAGGAGGAGAGGGGGGCAGGTGGAAGGAAAATGAACTCACCCAAGCCATGTCTTCTGGTCTCCTAGGGTGAATTTGGGTTTATGATTGGGATGCATCCTTTTTGCCACATTAGGGGAATGTAAGTGGGAGGTGGTGTAGAAAAATCCCCCTGGGTGTTAACCATTTCTGGATAAGAGTTGATCCAGGGCTTGCAGGATATTTCCTGTAGAGCATGTCCTAGGGTAAGGGGTAGAGCTTTGGAACTTTTTCTTCTCCTAAATCAAGCTGTACATTCCGGTTCTTGACATGTCAAACAAACTTGCTAATTTTTTTTTGTTTTCCTGTGGTCAAATCTGACCTGCCGCGAGGTCAAAGAACTGGAAGAAAAAGGCCCTCTGAGGTGAAAGAACCAAAAGAGAGGAAAGGCTTCAAACCCAGGGAGAACAGCGAGAACACAGGTGATCAGAGGTAATGGTGAGCAGGGGCAGATTCAGGCCCAGACTCAACAGTGGACAACAAAGCCCCAGTCTCAGTCACGACATCAAATCCCAAGTCTGGGGAATCTCTGGACATGACAGGGGTGTACCCATCTTTCCAGGAAATGAGACCACAAGTATCACAGGGAACCCCCCAGGGGCAGAGGAATGGAGGGCAGGGCCTCTAGGATGGGCACCTCCATACAGTCTGTCCTGTGTGTATTCCTCAGAGTGACAGGGACGGCTCCTGCGAGGCAGAGGGTCACAGGCAGAAAAGAACCAAGGTGTTCAGACCAGGTAAATTCTGCAGTCTCCTAAGGATCCAAACCGAAAAATCAGAGATTCTCAGAGGTATCAGGGTGGGAGGGGTTGGCATTCCCAGGCTGGGGAGAGGCTGGCTGGGGAGGTGCTGGTTTCTGAAATCTTTTCATCAACATCTTTCTTCTTAAAAGCTACCTTCCCAGTTGATGTCCTCTATGATCTATGCTCAGACCTGAATGGGGCCTAGAATGCACAAAGGTGGGTTATCCAGTGGGGCTAGGCAGAGAGGAGGTGGAAGCAGCATATCCAGGAAAGAGAATCTTCTAGAGGCGCATGAGTTACCTAGTGAATTGCACATGGCGTCCAGCCTTCTACATTTAGCTGTAGACGTGTGCTTGCAAGATGTGTTTGAGGGGTAACTCTACTGACTTCCCAAAATTATTTTTGGTCATTTCCAGTTATAAAGACCAGAAGAACTCACTGGCTCCAAGAACAACAAGAAATCCACTGGATCTTATTATTACTTTCTGCGGTGTGCTCTCCTGCCAGTGATTCAAATCTTTTGTCTGTCATTCTGGAGAATTTTCACCTATTTTAAATATGTAACAAAACACGTTAAAATATACATGTATCTATGATGTTTATGAATTGCCAAAGCTCTGAAGTTGTTTTTTTATCACATTTGCAAGATCACAGATTTGTGTGGCAAAAAAATTTATGTCAGGGTCCCACCCTCATATGTAATTTGGTCCTGCTCCCCCAGGGTATCCAATGTTAATAGACACACGTGTATCCTTCCCTACGTTTCTCTGCAGGGACACATACACACAGTCACAGGTACACAAGTACATTTGCTGGGGTGTTTACTTTTATGGAAGCCTGGTCACACTCCACCCACATTGCTCTCGCCCCTTATTTCACTTGATATTCTACCTTGATTCTCTGTAAGTCATTAGATATGGCACTGACACTATATTTTTTGATCTTTTAACTTACATGAATAATTTAAATAGATGATCTCAATTCAGTACACTTTATCTATACTTCTACATGTTCTTGTCAGAAGCTATCAAGTCAGTTCTGACTCACAGTGGCCCTTTGCACCACAGAACAAAACACCACCTGGTCACGTGCAATCCTAATAATCGTTGCTCTATTTGAGCACACTGTTGCAGCCACTGTATCAATCTCATTGAGGGTCTTCCTCTTTTTCACTGGACCTCTGCTTTACCAAGCATGATGTCCTTTTCCAGGGACTGGTCCCTCCCTCTTGATAACATGGCCAAAGCCATCCTTGCTTCTAAGGAATATTCTGGCTTTCTCCCTTTAAGACAGATTTGTTCGGCCATACATAACACTACTAAAATGGAAACATTATCATCCATGCTTTTTAAGTCCACTCTTCCTGCGTGTTCTAGCTCTCCTCCCCCTGTTCTTTCCCGCAAGTGAATCCAAGATAATTCAGGTTAACAATGTGGTAAGTAGTCTCTCTTATCCTTGCTTAAACTAGCACATGGACTTATACACACTCATAAACATAAACAGGTATTCAAGCATATTCAAACAATTGATTTTGTTTAACCCAGATGTGCTCATTTTATATACACTTCTCTGCATGCACCTAGATTTTTTCAGTAATAAATAATACTTCACAGATATTTTTCCCACTCAACTACTACAACTCATTTATTGATGATGTAGCTTTACCATAAGTTATCTATCATTCAACTATCAATGTACAGTCAATGTTTGGTCAACATTAATATTAACTATCCGTTGTATACTACAGGATCTGTTTCTGTGGAATAGACTCCATAGAGTGAGATTTCCAGCTCAAAGTATGTTTTAAAAGTACAGAGCCATGGCCGTGTCTTTCCCCTATAGGCTGTCCTAAAGCACCTTTCCAGCCATGTCTCAGGGTATCTTCTCCCCACAGCCCAGCCAGCCACAGATGGTGTTGATTTTTAAATTGTGCCAGTTTCACTGGGACTTTGATATTTTCTTAACTACCAGTGTTTTTGAGCAACTTGGACTATGTTTATTGGGCATGTGGATTTGCTGTGAACGATCTGTTTGAATTCACTGCTCATTTTTCAAGTGCTTAACTTTTATCCTTCTGTGTAAAATGGAAATTGTTATTAAGTCTTATCATCTCCATTTCACATGATTTTCCAAATCTATCATTTGTGTATCACATTTTCTCAAGCTTTGTCCCCCAGAACGATCACTTGAGTCAGCACCGTTTATTAAATAAATATAATTTTCTCAAAATACCGCCTTTGTATCAATGGTTATTGTGACTTCTTAGCAGATTTTGTTTCATTGGTCGACTTGTCAGTTTCTATGCTATGTAATATCAATTTGTTCTGTTACCTGAGGAGGTAGACACCTGTCAGTATCCTGCTTTTTCATGTTTTTCTTCTCTATACCTTTTAAAGCAGCCATGGTGTTGCAGTGATTAAGTGCTCATCTGCTAATCCAAAGAAGGTTTGGCAGGTTGAACCCACCAGGGGGCACTGAGGGGAAAGACCTATTGTTCTCCTCCCATAATGATCACAGCCTAGAAAACCCTATGGGGCAGTGAAATGGGATCACTATGAGTCAGAAATGGACTCCAAGTCTCCTAACACCAGCAACATCCTCTGTTATCTACTGTACTATTTGTAGCATACGATTACTGTATACAATTCAAAAACAACTATCTTAATATTCTGACTGGAAATACATTCCACTTATATATTAGTTTTAGGGACCTCCATTTGATTGACAAGACTTCTCATTTGGAAATATGGCATATTTTTTGCATATATTCAGGTTTCATTTTATGTATTTTAGTACATTAGTTTTCGTCATAGAAGTCCTTTGCTGCTCTGGTCAAAACAATGTTTTCCTAAGTATTTTACAGTTTTGAACACAGTTTGATCCAGTCAAGTAGTAGGGGAAAGAGAACGGTCTGCCCTTCTCACCCTTGCCAATTTGAGACCCTCATGTCTATACTGGAGAGAAACCATTGATTTTGATGTATTTGTCTTTTATTCAGCTATGCAATTATATCATCATTATTTGAAAAATCTCTTATTATACTTATACTAGTTATTTAAATTTTCTAGTTTATTCCTTCACCTTAAAACTATGTTGATACCAAAATATTTGTCTAGTTCCAAATTTATCAGAATGAGTTGAATATTAATTTTCCATTTATCTCACACCTGCTAAGTTTGGGGAACTCTATTATGCCCCAATAGGTAACTACTACTCTGACCTGCTGACCACTATTGTAATCACACACAACTTGTTTCTGACAGTTAAGTACTTCCACCTGGCCTCTGTGGAGCTGAGATCCCATGATTTGCATTGCTACTAGGCAGCCCAGCTCCCACTAACAACCTGAGCCTATAGACGATTGTTGCTGTTAGTTGTCATCAAGTCATTTCTGACTCATGACCACCCCATGTGGGCATAGTAGAACTAACTGTTCAATAGTGTTTTTAAGGCTTTCATCCTTTAGTAGCAGATGGCCAGGACTGTCTTCCAAGGACCCTCTGAGTACGTTCAAACTGCCAAACTGCCAGACTTTCGGATAATAGTCAAGCACTTAACTGTTTGTGGTGTCCAGGGACTCCCTACAAAGTATACATATTGGTAAGCTCTGTGTTGCTAGTGCTCCCCTCATGTCCGCATTCCTTATTCTTCTGATGAAATGGGTATCCTTCAGGACTTCCAAGAAATGGTCTTATAGAAGACTAACTCAGACATGCCCACATATTGGAGGCTTTTAATCCCTCTTCCAACATCTGACACAGCAGGTCTGGCATTTCGATTTCAGAGAATGTGGGCCATTGCCTTTTCTAAGCTTCCAAAAGCAATCCCACAGCATATTAAACCCATTTCCAGAACCCTTGCTACGGCAATAAATCCTTGTCAACAAACACTCCTTGACCCAACTTTATATTAAACACCCCTTGACTCAGCACCTTCAGCACCCACTCCTCAGCACACCCCCGTCCTGCTCACACAAGGCAGCCAGGTCTTGCAGCTCCTTCAGTGTACAGTCCCTCCCCCCCAACCACAACCAGCACTGCCCCCGGTGGCTATGCTGGTATCTGACAACTAAGTATCTGGACAAATGCATGGGTCACTATCTCAGGACTCTGCAAAGGAAAGTGTTGAAGGTGGATGGGGGCAGGGCGGAGCCAGAACATAAAGTATGAACATTCTAGAGGCTGAAATTAAATGACCCCAAATCTCACAGCTGCACACCCGTTGTGGACAGAAACAGCTCTGAGAGAAGCCCTCTCTCATATAAATGGGATAGAAGGTCCACAAAGGAGAGAGACAGGCAGCTGGGTAGGTGGGCAGACACCTGAAACTCTGGCAGAGGAGAATCCTTCTCTCTGACCAGAGTATGGAAGAACCAAATATTGTAGAGAAAGCTCCATTACATTTTCTCTCTCTCTGCTGTTAACTGACACCTAGTCAATTCTACCTCAAAGGGTGAGACTTTTCAAAAGCTGATTGCCAGGCTTGTCTTCTGAGGTGCTTCTTGACACGTTCAAACTGCCAGCCTTTTGGCTGGTTGTCCAGTGCTTTGGCCCCATAGGCAGAACCAGTCACTGATGTGCACAACAGAATGAGGAAATTAAAGCCCCAGCATTCCCGCCAGTGGGCCAGGAAAGCACTCCTTCTGAACTCAGAGAGCAGAAGAGAAAGAGAGAGAGGAGGCTGTGCAAGAAAGAGATTCTGCAGACTTGCCATGAACTCCTGGTTCACCCCCCAGGTGCATATCCATTGCCCTGACCCAAAGAAGCATTATCAAATCCTTTAAGACCTGCACTATGGGTTAGAATGCCATCAAGGTTCCATACTGAGTGGCGCTCACATAGATTAGACTTTAATACAGCTGCAAAGCCTTCAAAAATTGAACTCACATTTGAACCATAGAATACAGAAGACGGGACAGAACTTGGAGCCTGAACATAACTGGGTCAATTGACTGCTAAAAACAAAAAAATTCTCCATAAAATTTAAGCAGGACTTGTACTCTCAAAATCATAAGAAACAGATTTTAAAATGCTATTCTAATCCAAGAAATAACAGGGACACTTTTTAAATAAATGGAAAGATAATAGGTGCTATTTGCAAATGAAAATTTTACATGTTAAAAGTACAATTGTAGAAATCAAAAATTCAGTTGATATTTTCACAATAGCAGAATGGTGATGACAGAGAAAAAAACTAAATACTTGAAATAAGATCAGTAGAAAATATCCATTCTGCAAACAGAGAGCAAAATATGGAAAAAAAATGGACAGTGCCTCAAGAACTAGACAAAAAGCTTATTTATTGGAACTCCAGAAGAAGTGGACAAAATGTGTGGTGAAGAAAATAGTATTTGAAAAAATACTGGCTGAACACTTTCCAAATGTGGTGAAAGACATAAACTTACAGATTCAAGAAGTTCAGCAAACCACAGCAAGTTAAAGAATTCCATGCCCCAATACTGTATTTGCACAAAAATATTCTGCGGGTTATAGGTTTTTTGCCAACCCAGTGGGCCTTACCCCACATCCCAAGTATATTTGTAAGTACATTACTCTAATTTTGTTTTTTTTTTTTTTTAAACAGCAGCGTGTAAAAAGAAAAAAACAGTATACTGTACTCACAGACACACCCGGGAGGGGAGAAACAGTTGACACATATATATATATATATAGAACATGGGTTACTTGCATAAAAATACCATACATCATAATCAACTGCAGAATAACAAAGGTCAAGAAAATACTCAGGAAGGAGGTAGAGAGAAAACAACACATTTCACCTGAGAAAAATAATTTGAATGACTCTGTATTCACTATCAGAAGCCATGGAAGCCAAAAAAATAGATTGTGAAACATCATTTTTTCAACCCTGAAAGATGGAAATATTAACCCAGAATTCTATGTATCATGTATCTATGTATCATTACCTTCAGGAGTAAAGCACAAATAATGCCATTCTTGGGGGAAAGAAACCTGAGAGAATTCATCACCAGACTTCTAAGTGAAACACTAAAGGAAGTACTTCAGGTGGTAGACTTGGAATTTCAGTTGTATTTATGGAAAGCAGAAAACGTGGAAACTATGTGGTTAATATACTACGTCAACACTGTAGTTACTGCACAACATGGCGCTGGACAAGCCTCTTTGGAAAGTTTTTCCAGTCTCTTGGAAACGCTTGGAAATATGTCCTGGCAAATCATTATTAGAGAATGGAATTAATTTTGACAATACCTGAGAGATGTCTGCAGTCAAGTCTCGTGAATAAACTGGAAAATAAATTTACTGACTGAAACTAAGGTGTGGTAACAAAACATGAGCCTCAGTTCTCGTGTGGCCATGAGCTGGCTCTGAAGGCCAACCTTCCCCAGAGAGGCACTTCAAGCACATGGGGGGCAACGGCTTCCTGTTGTTATTGCTAGGTGCCATCGAGTGGGTTTCTGAGTCATTGTGGCCCAGTGTAAAAGGAGAACTGCCCCGATAGGGTTTCCTGGTTTGTAATCTTAACGGAAGCAGTTCGCCAGGTCTTTACTCCTTAGAGCCTTTTGGTGGGTTCAAAAAACTAACCTTCGGTTAACAGCCGAGTGCTCAAATTTGGCACCACCTGGGCTCCTTGGAGCAATGGCAGCACCACAGAATTTGGTAGAAACCTTCCCATAGGCCTTCTCTGAGAGGTAACCCCTTGCTTAAGGACCAAGTTTAGGTTTTATATATACTCATTCTACATAAAGTCTAGATAAGAACTACAGTGCTTCCTTGAGCGGACAATATGTATATGCCCTCCATAAACAAAATGTGTCAAGGGCAAAGTTTAATATTAAACCAAGGCATTTCCCGTCAGTCCTTACCTGAGAGGGTCTTCGTGAGAATTTCCTGAGACTCTTGGAAAAGGACTTAGTAGACACTGCTTCTTTTTACCTCTTTGCTCCTGAACAGAAACCTCTGCTAAGAGGTCATGCGTAAAGCTCCAAACGCCTCTTCTTATCCTGAATGTAAGCCGTGTAATAAGACCAGGAACTAGGCATTCAGCTGGGTGAAGAAACCCAGGAGTACTTCCTGTCTTCAACACCTTCCAGTTCCAGCGAAATCCTGTTACAAGTCACTAGATCAGCCCAGGAGCTGGAAGACTGAAATTCCTGGTCCTCTGACAACTGGGAAGGGCAGGGTGGGGTTAGGCAGAGCCTCCTTGACCATCACTTGCCCCAAGAGGCTCTGGAGGCTGCTTCATGTTATAAGTCAAAGGCCCTTCCAGCCCAGGCACATAAGAGCAGGGGAAGACTTTGTCCATTGAAAGAAAAGATGGGTACAGGAGTGGCAGGTTTTAGGGCACTCAGCATTGGTCAGCTTTGCGACTTCAGGACATCCTGGCCCATGGTCGCCTTCACGACTGGGCCTTTATAGCCTCTTCACCTCTCCGTCCTTCCCAGTTCTCTCCCAGCACCATGAGCTGTGGCTTCTGCTAGTTTCAATGATTTCAGTATTTCACTAGCTCCTCACCCCACTCAGGGGAGGCAGTTTTGCAGACTGCAGGACACAAATCCACAGTGCTGTTTACGTGTCCTTCAGCAGAAACACTTCCGAGGGTACAAGTTGGCCTCAGAGATTCTGAGACCCAGGCAGAGAGAAGCCCAGGGGGAGGGTCACTGGCTTCAGGAAGTGTCAGCACTCTCAAGGGTCATGTCCCTGGGGTCGTGCCCAACTGCAGGAAAAACAAAGTGGGCTCTGAGGCTCCGTGTGCTGACCGTCCAGTACACAGGCCCTGGAAGCCTTGGAAGGATTCTGTCTTAGTCTAACCCAGCACTGGGGAAATCCTCACAGGGTAACAGTAGTGATATGCCTGGGGATCTTTATTCTAAAAGTCTCAAAGCAGTTGATACAGTCTTGTGAGGTGGGAGATGAGAAAGCTTGGGACCACCGAGAGAGGGTGGAAAAGAAGGAAGACTTTATCACTCCCCCTGTTCAAGTTTTTTTTTTTTTTTTAATTGCAACTGGGGCTCCAAACAGGTCTTTGTTGTTAAAGTTGTATTTCTCTGTGTTAATTTATGATCCTTAACTCAAATCTAGAGTTTCGAGCTCATTTTGATAATTCCTCTTTAGTCTGTAGAGACAGGAGTCTGCCTTCAGCCAGTGGTGAGAGTGGAAGAAATAAAGTCCCTAGTCCAGACTGGGGCAGGCTCTGCTGCTCCGCAAACTAGGGGTGCGGTCCCTGAAGAGCCCTTCTGAGGACAGCACAGGAGGGGCGTCCAGCCTGGAGAAAGGGCAGAGGGGGGTGGGGGATTGTTTGTGTGAGCAGTGTGGCCTCTGTGGCTTCGCCTTCTCCTCCTGGAAGTGCAACCTGGGGCCCTTCACGTGCGGAGCCAGAGTCCTAGGGTGACCACAACTCTCCCACCCTTTCTGGGTCACCCTCTGGACCCAAGTCCCCATACGCCTCCTCTGCCCTCCTATCCCAGCATAAGCACTGTGACTGGGCTCAGGGGTGTACCCTGGGACTTGACATCGGTAGCCTCAGGCTTCCCCTAGTTCTGGTGGGACCTGTGAGCCTAGCGGGTCTGAGTTCAGGGCAAGGCTGGGTGGGCTGGGACTCTCGCGAAAGGCTCCTGCAGCCAGCTCCTTCCTGATGCACGTGAGATTGTGGTGGGGCAGCCTCCGACCTGGCACCTCCCCTAGGCGCCCCTCTCCACACAGCCCTGCCCAGTTCCCTCCCCCCCTCAACAGCCCAACCACCTCCTCCTGCCTCCTAGTTCTAGAGGAGTGCTCTTTTGATGCGCATTTGCAACTGGCACCCCATGGCCCTGCACAGAGTCAATCCAGCTAATGACCTCAACCTGAAGTGCACAACTTTGAAACTGCTAGATAGGTGGGAAATGAACAAAAAAAAAAAAAAGAGGAGAAACACTTAACAACAGTTACAAAAAAAGTTATATGGGACTGTATTCTCACATCATGGACTCAAAGATGCTGGGTTGTATTTTTGTTTGCAAAGAAGTCTTAGATAAGGGAATTGGTGCCAGGAAAAGATGTAGAGTCTGACTTTGGAAAAATGAGGGAAAATCTGGGATTGAGTAATTGACGTGGATGAGACTGAAAATCGTGATAACAACATAACATTTAAAGATGAAATCCTAGCAGCCTAGAACATGCAGTGGAAATTTTTCTAAGTAGCACCAGAAAAGACCTTTAATCACTACACAAAATGGATCAGTAGTTCAAGATCTCCCTAAGAAAATAGGAGGCCGAGACCACTTTCATTCAGGTTACAGCAAACAGGCAAGAAACAGAGCATTTTAATCTTGTGCAAAGTCAGAGAAGAAGAGAAAAAGATGAAATGCTCCTCTACTTCATCCTTAAGGCTAGTTTAATATTGACACCAAATTAGACAGGGATGGTAGAAGAAGAGTTACAGGGCAAGCACACCAAGTAACTGGGATGCAAAAACCTACATAAAATACTGGCAAAGGAAATCCAGCAAAGTATAAACCAGGTAATACGCCATCATCAAGGGGGTTTATCGTCAGCATGCAAGCTTGAGTGAACATTAAAGATTTAATAATTTAATTCACCATAAGCATAGATGGAAGAAGAAAAGACATGCTCACCTCAAGAGATGGGGACAAAGCAGTTGATAAAATCCAATCACACTGAGAGATAAGGACTCTGAGCAATCATGGACCAGAAAAGGAGTTCCTTAAGTTGGAAAGATACGACTGGCATGATAGTTCATGGTGAAATGTGGGACATTCTCTTTAAAATTAATTAGCATTAAAATAAGGATGCTTTCCCAATTTGAAGACTGGCGTCTGGCGTCTTAAACATTAGAAAGCAGCCATCTAAGGTGCATCCATTGGTCTCAACCCACCTGGATCAAAGGAGAATGAAGAACACCAAGGACACGAGGTGATTACGAGCCCAAGAGACAGAAAGGGCCACGTGAATCAGCTACTACATCATCCTGAGACCAGAAGAACTAGATGGTGCCCGACTACTACCAATGACTGCCCTGACAGGGAACACAACAGAGAAACCCTGAGGGAGCAGGAGAACAGTGGGATGCACACCCCAAATTCTCATAAATTCATACTTAATGGTCTTACTGAGACTGGAAGGGTCCCAGTGGTCATGGCCCCCAGACCTTCCGTTGCCCCAGGAAAGGAACCATTCCCGAAGCCAACTCTTCAGACATGGATTGGACTGGACAATGGGTTGGAGAGGGATGCTGGTGAGGAGTGAGCTTTTTGGATCAGGTGGACACTTGAGACTATGTTGGCATCTCCTGCCTGGAAGGGAGATGAGAGGGTGGAGGGGGTCTAGAAGCTGGCGAAAAGGACACGAAAAGAGAGAGTGCAGGGAGAGAGCAGGCTGCCTCATTAGGGGGAGAGTAATTGGGCGTGTGTAGCAAGGTGTATATGCGTTTTTGTGTGAGAGACTGACTTGATTTGAAAACTTTCACTTAAAGCACACAAAAAAATATTAAAAAAATAAGGATGCTTTCTATCATTATTTATATTAAATATTTAACACTGGAGGTCCAAGCTAGAACAAAATGACAACAAAAAGAAGGAAAAGCTGCAACTGCTATTATTCATAGATTACAGAAATGCCTCCACAGAAAAATTTACAAACCATTGAAATTAATGCCAGTCAATCGTAAATATAAACTAAAAAATAAACTGCATTTCTATGCATCAGCATCAAGCCGACTCTGTTGTAGCTCTTAGTGAAAGCAGAGGACACTGATAGGGAAATAGCAGGATTTGGGTGGGCTAGACAAGGAGGGGAGAACACTATTTTACACCAGGCTTCATGTATAACCATGGGTATTTGTTAGTCATCTAGTACTGCCATGAGAAAAAAATAACACAATTGGGTGGCTTTAAAGAACAGATATTTATTTTCTCACAGTTCGGGAGGCTAGAAGTAGGAATTCAGGGCATGGCTCATGTCTACTTCAGCTTCTAGCAGCTTCCAGCCACCCTTTCCGTTCCTGGCCTTGTAGATTATCTTCCCCTTTGTCTGTCTCCCTCTTCCCCTGTTTGTGTCTGTGTCTATTCTGCTCTTTTTGTAACTCAGAAGGGATTAGGTTTAGGACCCACCCTACACTGGTATGGCCTCATTAAAATAATTTTAAAAATCCCCTATTTCCAAATCAGGTCACATTTATAGGTACAGTAGTTAGGATTTCAACGTACCTTTGGGGTTACACAATTCAGTCCATATAGTACCCTCACCAGATATTCTAGGCTGAGAGTACAAATATGAGCAGCTGAGAGTTCTATTTTTTGTCTATATTAGTTGGCTATCACTTGTCTGAGTCCACCCATATAAACTTTGGAGCAACTTATTATGAAGGACCAGGCCAACCTTTATTAGCCATGTCCATTATGTGGAAAAACACACACATTCCCATCAGTGAAGCCCTGAGAAATTCATCGATAAGGGTGGAACGGGGTTGGGACCAAGAATTGTTTCATGGCGTTGGTAACATGGCATAGCTGTCAGACATCTACGTAAAGATGTCAGGTAATAATACTGACAGCTAACACTTACTGGTGCCAGGACTCTTGTGAGGGCTTCTCCTTTCTTAAGATACTTGCTCTGCATGATACCCATGTGAGGAATGTATCATTATAAGGCACATTTTACAGATGAAGAACTCAGTACAGAGAGTTACGCTGACATTTGAATAGAAGTCATGAACCAGGAGGAGTTGAAATGGATGGAGGTGTAAACATCACATCCTCAGCTACAGACAGACAGCAACCGACTCCCTGAGGCATCCTAGAGAGAGGGTGTCAATAGAGAGAGAGGACTAAGCACTGAGCCTGGGGGCACTCTGACATCTAGAAGCCGGACAGATGAACGGCAGCCAACAAAGCTCTCTGAAGTCCAGTGTGGTTCCTGGAGCATGGTCTGTCCTTTCTCTTGACTGCATTTTACCAGTTCCCCTCCCACCCGCACTGGGTGTCCCCTTCACAATGGCAGGGACAATGGGTACTTTCACCATTGCGTCCACATGATGTAGACTATTCCTGGCACATGGAATCTTTATCTGAAATTCCACAGCAAATCTCTAGAGGCTGACGTTCTCATAGCTTCTGTCGCCTCTGCAGCCCCTGCTTCTGTCTGTCCATCTGCTGGGCTGCACCACACGGAACCAGTTATGAAATTCAAGCCCATCTTGCACTCGCCAAGGTCCTACTCACACAAAATTTGTATTAGCTTAAAAGAAAAGGTGTGTAGATAAGATACACAAGGGATTTAATTGCAGAAAACAAACCTTAAAATGAAATGGCTGGGAATGGTGGCCTCCCTTTATAAAAAGGCGTCTCTGTACGGACTACGGGAAAATGCAGTGAAGATATGGGTCATGGGAAAAGGAGCGTTTGTAGCAATCTGGTAATCACTCAGACCACCTGTAAAAATGTTTTCATCCTTTTTCTCATACCTTACACAAAACGAAATTCCAGATGGATAGAATATTTAAAATTAAAATATGCAACCATAAAAATTTTAGAAGTTTTTATTTTCTTTTTATTGATAAAAGAGAAAGACTTTTTAAAAATCCCAAAATATGAAGGCTAAAACTGTTAAGATCTATAGATCTTTGGCATATCAAAAAGTATATGAAGGGAGTAAAAATATAGGCAAAAAGCTGAAAAAAGGTTTGCAGGCTAAGGATTTGAATAGAGATTTCTCAAAAGCAGATACAGAAACTGTCAACAAGCACAGGAAAAGAAGCGTAACCTCATTAGTCATCAGGGAAATGCAAATCTAAACTAAAGTGCACTACTATTTCAAAAGCAGTAAGATGGCTAAACTCAACAGGATGGACAAGTGTCGGCGACGATGTGCAGAAGCTGGAATACCGCTGGTGGAAATGTAAAATGATCCAATTGTTTTGGAAAACGGTTTGGAAATTCTGCAGAAAGTTAAACATAGAATTACCACACAACACTGCAATTGCACTCCTAGGTCTGCACCCCGGAGAATCAAAAGCATATTCACATACAAACTCACACAGAGGATTCCTAGTAGTGTTATTCATAACAGCCAAAATGTGGAGAGAACCCAAATGTCATGACCTGATAGACAGGATGTGGTATATTCATAGACTGGAATATTACTCAGCCACAAAAAGGCACCAAGTACTGATACATGCCACAACGTGGACGAACCTTGAGAACATTACGCTAAATGAAAGAAGCCAAACACAAATGACCGCAACGTGCATGATTCCATTTACATGAAATGTCCAGAACAAACCAACACAGACAGAAGTAGATTAGTGGTTGCTACGGCGTGGAGGAAAGGAGTAATGAGGATGACTGTTAATACGCCTTCATTAACAAGGGCCTTTATTTACTGGGCACTGAAAATATTCTGAAGCTAGACAGTGGTGACTGTTGTGCCAAGTCTGCCCATATACTAAAAGCCACGGTATTGTGCATATTTTCAAAGGCAGTGTTACGGCAGGTGAATTGTATCTCAATAGAAGTATTTGTGATTCCTAAAAGACTAACTTTTCAATTAACATATAGAACCTATAAATCAGTAGGGAAAAAACGATCCAATTTTAAAATGTCTCCCTCCAAAGCAAAGGGAAGGGGGTACATTCCATCCACACAGCTTATTTTTTTATCTCTTCATTATTCAACTTCTATTCTCACCTTATGTAACTCTAAATTATACAAATAATTGTCTCCATTTTCCTTATCCCTGTTTTCACTATTTAACTAAATAAAGACAGCAACACAGTGTTTTTTTATAAAAACCCACCCACATTCACTCAAATAATTTTTTAGCACTTCTTAGGCACCAGGTACCAGGATACTCTGACAAACACAACAGACAAGTTCCTGCCTGCATGGGCCTTCTATTTTTGTGAAGCAGGCAGATCATAAACCAGCCAACCAGCTCTTAATGTAACCTAACATTAAGGAGGGAAACATGTAATTTTGGCGCTATCTCAAGCTGTTTCTCTCTCACAAAGATTTCTCCGAATCTAGTGAAAAGTAAACACCTCGAAGGAACTCTGTGGGGCCAATAAATGTGAAAAAGCCATTACATTTCAGTTTTGTTTTGTTACTTTCACCTGGTACTTTGTCATCATTTTTTAATAACACGATTATGGAGCTGACATCAAACTCTCACCACTTGGCTGAAAGAAAAAACCAAACCTGTAGCCATCTAGTCAATTCTGACTCAGAGACCCTATACGACAGAGTAGAACTGCCCCATAGGGTTTCCAGGGAGCAGCTGGTGTTAGGACACAATTCCCTCTTATAAGAATCTGAAAGCTGTTCACTGTGGATGTGGGAGGGACTCAGTAACACTTGCAGAGATTTCCACGTGGGTGGGGTGCTCTAGTGTGAGCATCGGGGGAATGGACCCCATGTGCACTTTGCAGCCTTCTGCAGATTATGACACAACAAACATTCACTCTTCATCGTCCTACATCTTGGAAGAGAACAGAGGGAATTGTTAGGCAGGACCCTTCAAAAATGCAGGGCAAGAAATTTTATTGCAACATTAAATGGAAAATAAAGTCTTCCTACATTTTTCCTCCTTCCCTACCTCATTTCAAGGAGATAGCTGGACTCACAGTGTTGAAGTTCTGAAACTTCAAGACTCTGAAGAGTCTGTGGTAAAAGCCTCAGCTCACTGAGGTGATCACACTGAGTGAACTGGAGCCCAGGGGAAGAGTGACAGTCAGATAGTAGTGTCCTAGACATTGGGAGGAGTAGGAGCTCCTTCTTGATAGTGCCCTGGGGTAGGTTACAGCACCTCAAAGGCTGATGCAGGCACATAAGTAGACAAACCCTGTTATGCTGTTGACAGCCCCACCAAGGTTCTCATGCTCCAGCTGAGAATGGAAACAGCAGAACGAATGCTTCTAGAGAGACCACCCACATAGGCTGAGGCAATGGGTGTGTTGAAGGTCTTCTCCAAGCACTGGTCCTTCATTAGACCCTGGGAATTACTGCATATCTGGATGAGGGAGTACCCTAAAAGTAAGTGAGGTTAAAAACTCCCCTCAATTTTGTAAGCAGGTAGTTCTGAACCTCAATTCATTTTATTTTTTAAAAAATCATGCTTTTTTTCATACATGATTTTGTGCAGACTCGCACATAAAATTCGTATTACTAATTCATGCAGTAAGTCAACAAAGATTTCCTGTATAAACAGCTACATGTCAGACCCTAGGCCAGATGCTCTTGGTGATGAAATGACTTAGAGAAGTTGCCTCACTGCCTGGTAAGAGAAACGGCAAAGTCAACAGGTGTATCAGTCACGTATTGCTGTGTAACAAATGACTCCAAAAGGTAGTGTCTTAAAAAAACAACCATTTACTAAGCTCACAATTTTTCAGGTTGTCACTTTGGGGTTCTTCTGATCTGGGCCAGCCACAGTGGCTCGCAGCAGGGCTTACTCATGTGTCTACAATTTGATTCCAGGTCACCTGCGAGCCAGTTTCATAAAATCAACTCAGTGAAACCACTGGATCCTGTTTCCAATGGTCCCTCATCATTCAGCAGGCTGGCCTGGGGTCATTCCCACAGGTTCTCAGGGTTTAAGAGCAACAAAAGGGCAAGACTCAATGTAAAATCTTTTCAATTCTCTCCTTCTATCATCTCTGCTACTATTTCAATGGCTGAAGCAACCGTAAGGTCGGCCTTCAACAGGTAGAAGAAGACTCCTACTGCTAATGAAAGGTGTTCTGGAGTCTCATAGAAGGCATGGGCACAGAGAGGGGAAGAATGTGTAGTAAATGCAATTGTGTTTTATGCTGTGGTAAAGGGTTTCCTGGGTACAATGGAGTACAGAGCAAGAAGTGGACTCATCTACCAGGAGAAGATTCAGGGAAGACTACAACCAGGAAGTCATGCCTGAACCAAGTTGGGAATATGACTGAATAGTTAAGGGATGAAAAAAGGCCGAGCATCCAGGAAGCCCCAGGTATTTTCCACAGGCTTCAGTAAAAGGGGAAGGATGGCTTGATGAGAAAAGTCTGAGGAAACAGGGTAAAAGCACTGGGGGATTTGTTACATTTGTGAACAGGCACAGATTATCTTTTCTTCTATTGTTTCCCTACCATTCCTGCCTCTTCTGTCCTTTTCGGTCACACAAAACAAACCCCTACCATCCCCATGTTGGAATTTTTATTTTCCTTGGAGAAGTCTCCTCCTTCCTCATCACCACCCCAACCTTCTTAATTTCTTCCTCAAATGGTCTCCCCATTTGCTGGTTTCTCTTCTAAATGGCCTCCTAAACAAAAGCAGAGTCTGTCATGGGCTTTCCCCAAGTCAACTCCCAAACTTCCCATTCTGGCTGACCACAAAATTCCTGAGTCTTAGGGCTTTTTGGTAAGTCATAAACCTCATCTGTTCCAGTGGGGTCAGTTTTCTTCACCTCCACGCTTCACCAGGGAGAGTAGGCCAGCAGATGGGAAGGGAGAGAACATCTCCTAGTCAGAGAGCAGAGCCTGTGTGAAGACTCAGAGACTAAGGAGACCTAAGAGGGGCTCAGAGTGGACATTTTATAACCAGAGCTGGAGAGACATGATTCCAACAGAGTCAAATGAGAGGACTGGGAGAAAGCAGCTGCCCATGATACTGTTATCATTCCCTGTGCTCTCTTTACCCACCAAGGGATAGTAACTCCTTACACGGCACCGAAAAGTTTCAATTCATTTTTAGTATCTAATCTCCTTCTTCCCACATTGGCACTAGCACTTCTCAAGCGCCTACCTGACAGTTTCATGTTTTTCTGGTTGCCGTGTTTAGCTTCAAACTGGGCCCATGGAACTCAGCAGTGTCAGCAATGATGTCACACAGGATTACGGAAGCCTTGGTGCTAACTCAGATCTCAGCTGCTTTTTGAAAAGGGTGCCAACCTCAGGTCTTGTGGGAGAGAAACTGTAGCTACTGAATCAAGGAAATTCAGGAGCAAGCCAGAGTCCCCAGGTTATTAAAGCTTCCTGCTGGGAGAAGGGATAAAGGTCCTTCAGACCATTATGTTTGGACATCTTCACCCAAGCAGGATGAAACAGTGATACACGAGGAAAAGGCCTTTCTCTAAGACTCCAGATAAAGGTGAGGAAAAGTTGTCCCCGATTGATGAGTGCTACAGAACAAAAGGTCTGACTTCCACCAGAAAAGAGAGCCATGGTAGGACAAGATGAAGGATTTGGGGTGAATGGATAAGGTCATAAGGAAGATTCTCCTGAGAAAGCACATTCTGTCATTTAGTGGATAATTAACCAAAGTTTATTTTGTCAATAAGAAATGTAGGAATAAATGAGGGATGAAATGAAAGAATTCAATTGTAAGTTTGAGAGCTTTCCAGAATAGCTGCAGAAAAGGCACTCTTTTGTTCTGGATCTGAACATGGTGGAAGGGAAGGAAGCCAGTGGGCAACTGGGGCAGAGAGTATAGGATGGTGGAAAGGGTGGGTTGCAAGAAGCGTACTTCATTATTATATTTTCTAATGAGATGGAATTAATATACCATGTGAAGAACTAAGGAAATTTCTCAGGAGGTTCTGGGAGTGGTAGGTTGAAGAGGCCAGAACCCACATCATTGAGGGCAGAAGAAGGGCTGTAGACTCCTTCCTAGATCCAGGAACTCCCCTTCCCCTCCTGTGTCTCCTGCCCACCTCCCTCAAGAGCCTAACAACCCCTAACCACAAACATGGCTACAGGATAGAATTTTTTATTTTCCTACTTTTCTCAACCTGAGCTTCATCTAGGATCAGTCATGTATCACTCTTTTCAGGCCAGTTTTGTTGCCCTCCCTACTACTATTACCTCTGCTGTCCTCCTCCACCCAGTGCTGCCCTCCACTGGCCCTGCTTCCTGCTGCTTCCTGCTTTTCTGACTGGCCTCTAATACCCTTTGAGAGATCCCCCACCCCATCTTCTGTCTGTCACTGGAGCTTACACTCCCCTCCCAAACTCCTTCTCTTTCTTCCTTAACTCGCCAATCCTTCCCTCAAACTCAGAAAAAAACTGACCCTTAAGCTGACATATACAAGCCCCGCTCGCCCACACAGGAGGCATGGTTGTGATTCAGCTACTAAGGTTTGTGCCATCAGACTCTCAAATACGGACATCTGTTTCTGCCTCACGCTGAAGGACATGGTAATGGGCTTCTGTTCAGAGAAAGGCAATCTTAATCTCCTGGTGTAGGCTAGTTAAGGGTACGAGGAGAAGTTTTAAATCACACATAAAAGTACAAATTACGCTGTCTCTTTAAGTATAATTCCTTCTGTGAAAATCCTTCCCTTAAAAGGAGTATGAAAACAAGTTACAAAGAGGAGACCGATTCTCCTGTTTCAATGTTTACACTCTAAATTTACTAAAAAAAATAACTTTCATAGAAAACAGTTTTTAGAGAAACCATGTATTATCATGAAGGTGCAGAGGATGAGGTAACTTCCATATTCCACAGGAGCAAATTCACTTCCATCCAACAAACGCAAAAAAAAAAAAAATTTTTTTTAATGTGGCGATCCTCTGTTTATATTATAAACTATCACAGGATAAACCTTCGGCTGCTAACTAAAAGGTCTGGCAGTTGGAATCCACCAGCCGCTCCTTGGAAACGCTGTGGGGAGTTCTACTCTGTCCTATAGGGTTGCTATGAATTGGAATCTACTAAAAGAAAACTGGGAGTTTTATTTTTAAATCAATGTATTATAATTTTTGGAAAAACGATAGACTTTTGCTATAAGGTAGTACCATCGCTGAAATTTTCTGGAGGAGACATTATTGCCCAGAGTAAATTCCCTAAAGTATGGTCTGTGCCTGGGGAAGAAGAAAGAAACCATGGGGACTGTGGAAGTGGAGGATGGTGGTGATGGAGAGGCCTCCAGGGATGCCTAGACCAGAGACTTAGGTCACAGTTGAGACACCAGAGCCCAGACGGCTCATGTAAATTAACTCTCCATTATTGCAAGTCTCAACCCAAGAGGAAAGTGTCACTCAGGGTAGAACATGAGAACAAAAAGCCCAAGTTCCAAGCCCAGGAGGATTCCCCAAGTATCAGCGAGGCCTTTTGCATCAGCTTCCACTAGGCAGAATTCCCACTCATCAAATTACTCCAGAGATCCATAGGTCAAGTATGAGTATTCTACCCAAGTGTGTAAGGTCAAGGGGTTAGCCATGGTCTGGCAGACCAGACCAAAACATCTCACACCCCTGTCGGCAAAAGGCCCCTGGTCTTGAGGACGAGTTTTTGAAGAAAGTGAGTGCCATCAGGTCTGCCCTCAGTCTAACCAACACTGAGTCCCTGGTCAGCATCCTGGAGTCCTGGCAAGAAGAGCCAGGCACCTCCAGGAGCATCTGGAGGAGGAGACAGGGGCTGAAGAGGCTACCACACCTACTGGTGCTGCTACACATGTCGGAGACCTGGCTGCAGAGGGTGCAGGCATGGCCTCAAGGTCAAAGGAGAAAGCACCTGAAGACGTGCTAGGACACTTAGACTGAGAGGAGCAGGATGTCTGGACTGCAAAATATGCACCCTTCAGGGAAGAACTTCATTCAGGCTTCTTAAACCCACCTCACCTGGAAGATCCACTCTTTTAGCCTTGTGCCCCTTCCACGACCCCTCAAGTACATGGAGAGATCCAGCCCTAGAGCACCAGGGTGGAAGAAGCCCCAGGATAGCTGTCCAAAGACATGAGGTCCACTCCAAAGCTCCCCCCGCCAAGGAGAGAAGAGGACAAGACTCACCTGCAGATGAGGTCTCAGGGCCCTGAGAATGAGCACAATGTTTGTAAGGAAAGAGAAATGGGATTTCAGTGGGACATGGAAGTCTGAGAAAGAGCCTCTGCAAAGATAGCTCTAAGGGAGGTGTGATTGTGAAGGTGGGCTGGTCACTGAGTTCTTTGTAGTACAAGGTAGCAGACAGAAGCCAGACTCTGGGGGGAACCTGCCTGCCGGTGAGCAGTGGGCTTAAAACCCTAAACCAATGAGAATCGAATCCCTTCCCAGCAGCTTCTGCACAGATCAGTGATGTTTGCTTGGTCTTTCTCTTTTCTGTGGTCTAACCTGATGTGTCCTGAGATCAGAGAGTTGGAATAGAAAAGCCTGACTGAAATGAAATGAGCAAAGAGAAGACAAGGCCTCCTAAATCTGGTGAAGACAGAACACAGATAACCAAAGGTGAGGATGGGAAGAAACAGATTGAGTTCCAAGTCCCATCCACAGTATCCCAGGGCCTGGGAATCCCTGGAAGTGCCAGAGGTGTGTACTCCCTGGGAGATGTGACCCCAAGTGTCGGAGGAAGCCCTACGGAGCAAGGAAGGGAGGGCAGGGACTCTAGGATGGGCACTTCCATACAGGCTGCCCATGTGAATTTCTCAGAGTGACCATGACAGATCCTGAGAGGGACAGTTTGAGGCAAAGGAAAGTAAGTTTTCTGAAGAGGGGTGAATTCCACAGTCTCCTGATAATGAAACAGAAATCCCGTCCTGCTCAGAGGTACTGAGTAGGAGGGATTGTGAATTCCCATCCTGCACAGAGTCTGGCTGGGAAGTTCGACTGTCTAAAGACAATGTGGCCAAAGTCTTCTTTATCTTTCAAAGATGTATCTTCAACTTCCTGCAAATTCAATCCTGGAAAAAAGCCTAGAATATACAAGTGTGGGTTTTTCAGGAGAGCAACAAGGGGAGAAGGTGATAGTGGCATATCAGAGAAGGAGAACAACAGTCTAATAGTCCCTGTGTTACTTAATGAATCACACATGGTGTCCAGCATTATTCCTTATCTGTAGACATGTAAATGCAGTAGATGTTTTAGCAATAACTGAATTAATCCTCACAGAATTCTTTTTGGCCATTTCCAGGTACAGAGACCAGAAGAAGTCATTAGTTACAAGAGCAAGCAATAATTCGCTGGTCTGAATTTTGTTCAATTTCTGTGTTTGCCCTTCATAGATTGATAAAAGTCTCTGAATCTGGCATTGAAGACAGTGTTTTCTCTGTTGTTATGGATTGAATAGTGTCCCCCAAAACGTGTGCCAACCTGGCCAGACCATGATTCCCAGTATTGTGTGGTTGTCCTGCATTTTGTGATCTGATGTGATTACTTATGTGTTGTAAATTCTAACCTCTGTGATGTAAATAAGGCGGGATTAGAGGCAGTTAGGTTAATGAGGGAGGACACAATCTACAGGATTAGGGTGAGTCTTGAGTCAGTCTCTTTTGAGATACAAAGAGAAAAGTGAGCAGAAATGAGAGGGACCTCCTACCACCAAGGAAGAAGTGCCTGGAGTGGAGCACGTCTTTTTGACCCAGTGTCCACGCGCTGAGAATTTCCTAGGCCAGGGGAAGATAGATGACAAGGACCTTCCCCCAGAGCCACAAAGAGAGAGAGCTTTCTCCTAGAGCTGGTGCCCTGACTTCAAACTTGTTGCTTCTTAAACTGTGAGAGAATAAGTTTCTGTTTGTTAAAGCCATCCACTTTTGGTATCTCTGCTATAGCCACACTAAAAAAAAAACTAGATAACTAAAAAACACATATATAAAATAGTCAAAAGAAAAAAAGTTTCAAATACACACACATACACGTATGATGTTATTAAACTTTAAAAGCTTTTACATTCTTATAACACATTTAACAATAGAGATTTGTATATAGAAGTTATAATAAGAGCCATCCCCACATAAGTATATTATACCTGCTCCCCTGAAGTGTCCAGTGTCCAAAGATACATATGTACCCTTTTACACACTTCTTTTTGCCGGGACACATGTAAGTACATTCATTTGTTTGTTTTTATGGAAATTAGGTCACACTCTATCCATGTTTTTCTCTGAATCACTCTTCACTTGGTCAATATCATGAGTCAGAATCAGGGCAGGGGCTGACTGCAGAACAGATGATCAGTTGCTCATATTCACGTTCAAGTTGAAGCTGAAGAAAATTAAAACAAGTCCATGAGTCAAAGTATGCCCTTGAGTATATCAAACCTGAATTTAGAGACCATCTCAAGAATAGATTTGATGCACTGCACACTAATGATCGAAGACCAGATTAGTTGTGGGATGATAGCAAGGACATCATATATGAAAAAAACAAAAAGTCATTAGAAAGACAGGAAAGAAAGCAAAGACCAAAGAGGATGTCACAAGAGACTCTGAATCTTGCTCTTGAATGTACAGTAGCTAAAGAGAATGGAAGGAAAAATAATGTAAAAGAGCTCAACAGAATACCTGAAAGGGAAGCTGGAGAAGACAAAGTATGATAATATAATGTGAACAGATCTGGAGTTAGAAAACCAAAAGGGAAGAAAACACCTGGCATTTCTCAAGCTGAAAGAACTGAAGGAAATATTCAAGCCTCTAGGCGCAATACTGAAGGATTCTATGGGCAAAATATCGAACAACAGAGGAAACATCAAAAGTAGATGGAAGGAATACAAAGACTCAATACACCAAAAACAATTGGTCGACGTTCAACCATATCAGGAGGTAGCATAGGATCAAGAGCTGATGGTACTGAAGGAAGAACTCCAAGCTGCACTGAAGGCATTGGCAAAAAACATGGCTCCAGGAATTGATGGCGTACCAAATGAGATGTTTCAACACAGGGACGCAGTGCTGGAGGTGCTCACTTGTCTATTCCAATATATTTGGAAGACAGCTACCTGACCAAATGACTGAAAGAGATCTATATGTGTGCCCATTCCAAAGAGAGGTGGTCCAACGCAATGCGGAAATTATCGAGCAATGTCATTAACATTACATGCAAGAAAAATTTTGCTGAATTTAATTTAAAAACAGTTGCAGCAGTACACAGACAGGAAACTACCAAAAATTCAAGCTGGATTCAGAGGAAGACATGGAACATGGGATATCATTTCTGATGTCTGATGGATCTTGGCTGAAAGTAGAGACTATCACTAAGATGTTTACCTATTTTTGTTTACTATACAAGCACACTCAACTGTGTGGCTCATGACAAATTATGGATAGCTTACCAAAGAATGGGAATTCCAGAACACTTAACTGTAGTCATGCGGAATATCTATGTAGACCAAGAGGCAGTCATTTGAGTAGGGCAAGGGGATACCGTGTGGTTTAAAATCAGAAAGTTATGTGTCATGGTGGTATCCTTTCACCATACTTACTCAATCTGTATGCTGAGCAAATAATCTGAGAAGCTGGTCTGTAAGAAGAAGAACATGGCATCAGTTTTGGAGAAAGATTCACTAACAACCTATGATATGCAGCTGATACGACCTTGCTTGCTGAAAGTAAAGAGGACTTGAAGCAGTTACTGATGAAGAGCAACCACTACAGCCTTCAGTATGGATTACACCTCAACATAAAGAAAACAAAAATTCTCACAACTGGACCAGTAAGCAACACCATGATAGAGAAAATACTGAAGTCATCAAGCATTTCATTTAACTTGAATCCATAATCAATGCCCACAGAAGCAGCAGTCAAGAATTCAAACAATGTATTGCATTGGGCAAATCTATTGCAAAAGACCTCCTTAAAGTGTTGTGAAGGAAAGATGTCACTTTGAGGACTAAGGTGTGCCTGAGCAAAGCCATGATATTTTCTATCACCTCACATGCTTGAGCAAGTTAGACAATGAATACGGAAAACCAAAGAACTGATTCATTTAAAATATGGTGTTGGCAAAGAATACTGAATATACCATGGACTGCCAGAAGAATAAACAAATCCATCTGGGAAGAAGTACACCAAGAATGCACCTTAGAAGCAAGGATGGCGAGACTTCGTCTCACGTGCCTTGGACATATTTTCAGGAGGGACCTGTCCCAGGAAAGGCTCATCATGCTTGGAAAAGCTGAGGGTCAGAAAAAAAGAGGAAGGCGCTCAACAACATGAACTGACACAATGGCTGCAAGAATGGGCTCAAACATAGCAATGATTGTGAGGATGGTTCAGGATCAGGCAGTGTTTCATTCTGTTTTACACAGGATCGATGGCCTCTAACAGCCACAACTAACATATGTAAGCATATATGGGTGGGTGGGTGTGTGTGTGTGTGTGTACCCATTGCCGTCGAGTCGGTTCCAACTCATAGTGACCCTACAGGACAGAGCAGAACTGCCCCACAGAGTTCCCAAGGAGCGCCTGGTGGATTCGAAATGCTAACCTTTTGGTTAGCAGCTATAGCTATTAACCATTATGCGACTAGGGTTTCCATATAAAAAAAAAAATTTTTTTATATATATATATATATATATATATATATATACACACACATACACACACGTATATATACACACACTCTTTTTTTTTATATATATATGTGTGTATATATATATTCTGTTCACCAGTTTTGCATCTCTAGAGATCCCAGGCTAAGACATTTGGTACCTACACTGGTTCCAGAGGAACCAAATCTTAAGGATGAGTTTTCTGAATTGATTCTCAAGTCTGGCTAATCTTAAAGGCACTGATGACTGTCTCCAGTAGTAAATAGGCTATTGCTAATCCATGGTGGGAGGTGACAATAGAAATACGCAAAATACTACTACAACTGGATCAAATATTTGTGAGAGACAAGGCTCTGCCTGATTACATATTTGATACTTTTCTATAATTTTGTCAGAATAAGAATAATAAGGAAGCTGCTTGGTTGGTCCTGCTTTTGCTAGCCACACTGGTGAATGAAAGAAATGGACTCAAAGCTCAAGCACCACATACAAGATCTGAAAGCTGCCACTTGTGCCCAGAAAGAAAACCATATTTCTTATACTAACAAGGCTAATGCTGCCAAAAATAAACTCAGATTCTTATCATAAGAGTGACTGAATTAAAGCACCAGTTGAATATCCAACCTCAAATGGTTTCTGAAGTTAAAGTAAGGGCACTGATTGGGAAGAAATGGGATCCTGAAACTTGGGATGAGGACATATGGGCAGATAGTCAGGAAGCGGGGGACAATGAACCTCCAATTTCTGTTGAATCGCTCTTCCTAACAGAACCAGACCTCTTACTCCCATCTAAAGAGATTCTCTAACTTTGCCGGCTAAGCCACCCTTCCCAGTAAAACAATTATCCCTTCCACCTCCATCTGATGAGATTACCCCAGCTGTGCCTGAAGTGTCTTGTTTGAGTTGTCTCCTGGGGTGGTGTCTGGGGCATTGCCTGGGGCATCACCTTAGGCAGATGCCTTATAAGACACGGCTGAACATCCCACTGCCTCTGCCCATTTTTGCTTCTAGACCTATACCTAGACTTCAGTCCCAACAAGCCCCAAAAGGTGAGCTATGAAGTGTGACCCAGGATAAGCTATGCTAAACTCCAAAAGAACTGCTTGATTTTTCTAATATATACATACAGAAACCTGGTGAATATGTGTGGGAATGGCTATTTTGGGTGTGGGATAACGGTGCAAGCAACATAAAGGTGGATTAGTCTGAGTTTATTGATATAGGCCCAGGAAGCATAGATTCTTCATTCAGTGTTTCAGCTTGAGAGGTTAGAAAAGGATCTCATAGTTTATTTGGCTGGTTTACTGAAGCATGGATTAAGTGGTGGCCTAAAATAAATCAAGTGGAAATGGCAGATCTGCCATTGTATACTGTAGGAGAAGGTATCCAAAGGCTGAGGGAAATTGGAATGTTAGAATGGATTTATTAGGCTGGACCCACAGACCCACACACGGAGTGCCCAGAGGGCTCTCTTTTTACCATAGCAGTGAGGTACAAATTTGGGAAGCAAGCCCCAGCATTATTGAAGACTTCTGTGGTTGCTATTTTATGTAAGTAAGAGTCCACAGTGAGAACTGCCCTAACTGAATTAAGACACCTGACTACAATGCAGTTGACTGGACCCCATGGTGGTAGCATCCAAGTGGTGGCACTCAATCAACAAAGACAAGGTGGGTGTGGTTACCATAACAGACAGTAGAGTCAAAGCAGTAATCAGAACAGTCTGCTCGCATGGATTTATGGCATTGGCTACTTAGTCATAGTGTCCCTGGGAGCGAAAGAGCTGGGAAATGTACATCTCCTGGTACCTAGCGTCTTAGATATCTAGTGCTCCTGTAACAGAAATACCACAAATGGATGACTTTAACAAAGAAAATTATTCCCTCACAGTCTAGGAGGCTATAAGTCCAAATTCAGGGTGCCAACTCCAGGGGAAGGCTTTTTCTCTCTGTCACTCCTACGAGAAGGTCTTTGTCACCAATCTTCCCCTGGACAAGAAGGTTCTCAGCACAGGGATCCTAGGTCCAAAGGATGCACTGCTCCTGACACTTCTTTCTTGGTGCTACTGAGGTCCCCCTGTCTCTCTGCTCTTTTCTCTTTTATATCTTAAAAGAGATTGACTTAAAACACAACTTAATCTTGTAGACTGAGCCCTGCCTCCTTAACATAACTGCTTCAAATCCTCGATCATTAACATCATAGAGGTATGATTTACAATACATTGGAAAATCACATCAGCTGACAAAATGGTGGATAATCGCACAATACTAAGAAGCATGGCCTAGTCAAGCTGATATATACATTTTGGGAAGACAGAATTTAATCCGTAACACCTAGTATGCAGCTATCGACCTGTTAATGCCTTTTTCTCCATACCTGTTTCAAAGTATCACCCGAAACAGTGTGCCTTCTCTCTGACCTAAGTATATAAGGACCAAATAATGTACAGGAATCTCTGTTACATTTTCTCCATCTTACCATTATTTGGCCTCATACGCAGACCCAGTCACTTAATTGTGCAGCAGAATGAAGAGATTAAAGCCCCAACATTCTTGCCAGTGGACCAGGAAGGTAGCTGCTCAGACATCAGAGAGCCTCAGAGAGACAGAGACCAGGCGGCTCAAGAGGGGGATACCATAAAGTTGTTTTTCATACCCCTCCCCACTCCCACAGTTGCATATGCTTTGCTCTGACCCTAAGAAGTAGATCAATCCTTTGAGAACTGCATTATGGGTTAGAACACCAACAAGGTCCCAGACTGAGTGACACTCCCATAGATTACATCCAAATATCACTGCAAAGTCTTCAAAATCTGAACTGACATCTGAGCCACAGCACACAGAAGTTGGGAAAGAACCTGCAGCCTGAACATAACTGGGTCAAGTGATTCCTAAAACAAACAACATCGACATTTTCTGTAAGATTGAAGTAAGACACAGTCTTGGAATCACAGACAAAAACTTTAAAAAGCTACTTTAACCATGCTCAAAGAAGTAACAGGCACAACTTAGAAAAATAGAAAAATACATAGAAACCATTCACAAATGAAAATTTTAGACAGGAAAAACAGAAAAATAGGATAAAAAATTCACTTGATCAGCTCTACAGCGGAATGCTGTTGACAGACAAAAGGATCAATGAGATGAAAACAGTTCAATTGAAAATATCCAATCTGAAAACAGAGAACAAATATTGAAAAAAAATGAACAGAGCCTCAAAAAAATTCAAAAATATCTAACATTTATTTATTGGAATTCCATACGGTGTAGAAAAAATATGTGGTGTAGAAAAAAGTATCTGAAGAAATACTGGCTCAACACTTTCCCAATTTGTTGAAAGACACAAACTTACAGATTCAAGAAGCTATGCAAACTCCAACAAGTTAAACTCACATAATTTTATGCCCAAATGCCTCATTGTCAATTGTGGAATAACAAGGACCAAGAAAATATCTTCAAAGAAGCTAGAGAGAAAACAACTCATCTCACACAGGAGAAACAATTGGAATGACTCTGTATTCATCATCAGAAGCCATGGAGGCGAAAAGGCTGTGAAAACAACATTTTTTCAACACTGAAAGAAAAGAAACATTAACCCGGTGTTCTATAGGCTGTTATTTCCTTCATGAGTAAAGGAAAAATATTGACATTCTCAGGTGAAAGACGCTTAAGAGAATTCATCGCCACCAGACTTGCTCTAAATGAAACACTAAAGGAAGTTCTTCAGGTGGCAGGCTTGGAATTTCAGGAATTATGGAAAGCAACAAAGTGGAAAGTATCTTCGGAAGTTCGCCCTCCACCAAAGATTAGACAGGTCTATAAAACAAACAACAACACACGTGAAGAAAGTGTTTCTTAGTTCAATCATGTGTATGAGACCAAAAGTACAAAACCAGCCCAAAAGCACTGAAAAGAGGGCAGGACAGAACAGGAATCATGGCGGATGGAAACGGGGAACTGGAGCATAGGAGAGGACAATATTGACACATCATGAATATTGCAACCAATGTCACAAAACAATTGTGTATAAATGGTTGAACAAGAAAGTAATTTGCTCTGTAAAGTTTCAAATGAAGCACAATAAAAAATTAAAAAAAGTGGTAGGTATCTCGGTAAACATATTATGCCAACCCTGTTGTCACTGCACAACATGGCGCAGGACTCCCCTCTTTGCAAAGACTTTCTAGCCTATTGGAAAAACTTTGGAATATACTCTTGGTGGCACATTAGTATTAGAGAATGGGGTTAATTTTGAAAATATGAGATGTCTGTACTCATGCCTGGTGGATAAACTGGATAATAATATTTTCAGAGCGAAATGAGATGTTCTAACAGAAAAATAGGCCTGAATTCCCACGTGGGCCATGAGCCTACTACTCTGAAGGCCTTTCCCAGAGAGGCATTTCAGGCACTTCTAGAGCAGCAGGAGCGCTGGGGAATGCAGGTGTCAACCTCCCCCAGGGCCTTCTCTGAGGGGTAAGTACCTGCTTTAGTACTGAGCTTAGTGGTTCATAAATTGTCATTCTGCATAAGGTCTTCAGGTTCAAGTCTGTAATCCAGCTGGGATTCTGTGTGTGCTGCATCTCTGCATCAAAAGAACATGCTTCTAGAAGCAGAATGCCAGGAGAGAGGCAGTTGGGCAGTTGGCGTTGGGGGGTGCTGCGCAGACAGGGGTGCCCGAGGGAGGCACAATATAGTCATTCTGCAGGAGGTCTAGTCCTTCTGCACAAGAATTAGAATGCTTCTCAATGCACAACAGTTTACATGCAGGACATAAACAAAGTTACTGAAGGACAAAGTTGAATAGTAAACCAAGCCACTCCCTGTCAATCCTTACCTGAGAGGGTCTTCATCAGGACTTCCGGGGATGGAGAAGGAAACAGCAAACGCTGATTTATTTTACCTCTTCCTTCCTCAAGAAACAGGAACTGGTGTTAAGATGTCAGGTGTCAAGCCCCAAACTCCTCTTCTGGTCTGTATTTAAGCTGTATAATAAAACTGGGAATCAGGCAATCAGCCATGAGCAGACAGACCCAGAGTATTCCCAGTGCCCCACATCTTTGAGCTCCAGTGAGATCCTGTTCTTAGTCCCTAGATTAGCAGAGGAGCTGAAAGACTGAAATTCCGTGTTTTCAGGCAACTTGGGCTTCAAGCAGGCACTTATTGCTAAAGTCGTATTTCTCTGTGTTAATTTATGATCCTTAACTCAAATCCGGAGTTTGGAGCTCATTTTGATAACTCCTCGTTAGTCTGCCTAGACAAGAGTCTGCTCACAGTCAGTGATGACAATGGAGGAAACAAAGTCCCTAGCCCAGAGGAGGGACTGTTCCCCAAATTTAGGGAAATGCCCCTGGGGAGCATCAGCGAGGTGCACTGTGGCCTCTGTGGCTTTGCCTTCTGCTCCTGGAATTGCACCCTGGGGGCGTCCATATGCAGACGCAGAGTCCGTGGGTGACCACAACTCCTGCCCTTCTGGGTCATCGTCCGGACGCACGTTGCGATATGCTTCCTGCCCTCCTTCCCAGCGTAAGTGCTGCGATCACACGTGGCAGAACCAGTTCCCAGGTCCAGACCCTAGGTCTTGTCCTCCTTGGCCTCAGGCTTCCCCTAGTCCTGGGGGAACCCGCAAGCCTGGCGGGTGCGAGGTTAGCACCCGGCTGGGCGGGCTTGGGCCTGTCTCAAAAGGCTCATGGTGCACGCAGGTTCCGCCTCCTTGGAGTCTGCGGGCTTGCGGTGGGCAGCCCGGCATCTCCTGCCTCCCTCGGGCGCCCTCTCTGGGCAGCAGCTCCCCTCCCCCCGCCCCGCCAATCACCGAACAGTCGCACTGCCTGCTTTCTGCTTCTAGAAGCGTGTTCTTTTGATGCACACATGCAGCACACACAGAATCCCAGCTGGATTACAGACTTGAACCTGAAACGCACAACTTTAAAACTACTAGACTGGGGTGGGGGGCGGTATTGGCAGTGAAAAAAGGAAAAAAAAAAAAAAAAGAAAGAGAACAATTACAAAAAAAGTATTAGAAGACTGTAACCTCACGTTATGGACTCAAGAAGGCTGCGGATACACAACCGCGTAGATAGCATACTGTTGTATCTTTCTTTGCAAATAAGTCTTAGATGAGGGAATTTGGTACCGGGAATAGTTGCAGAGCCTGACTTTGGGGAAATCTGGGATTGATTAATTGGCTTGCATGAGGCTACAAGCCCTGATAATCAATATTTAAAGATGAGATTCGAGCAATCTAGAACATGCATCAGAATTTTTTACAAGTAAATTAGCACCAGAAGAGGCCTTTAACCACTAAATAAAATGGGTCAGTAGTTCAAGATCTCCCTACAAAGAAAATGGCAGACCTAGATCGTTTCCAGTCAGGTTCCAGCAAACATGCAAGAAACAGTCATTTTAATCTTGTACGCAGTCAACAGAGATTAGAAAACCATGAGACACTCCCCTAACTTGATCCTTATGGCTAGTTTAAAAATGATAACAAATTAGAGAAGGAAGGTAGAAGAAGAGTTAGAGGACAAGCACACTCAGTAACTGAGATGCAAAACCCTACATAAGATGCCAGCAAAGGAAATCCAGCAAAGGGTAAACCACGTAACATGCCATGATCAAGGCGGTTTATTGTAGGCATACAAATTTGAGTGAACATTAAAGATTTAGTAATTTCATTCACCACATGCATAGGTGAAAGAAGAGAAGACATATGCTCACCTCAAGAGATGGGGGCAAAGCAGGTTGATAAAATCCAATCACACGGACAGATAAGGACTAGGTGCAAACATGGAACAGAAAAGGAGTTCCCGAACGTGGAAAACTACAACTAGCATGATAGTTCATGGTGACGTGTGGGACATTCTCTTTAAAATTAATAAAAAATAAAATAAGGATGCTTCTATCATTATTTTTATTAAACATTTAACACTGGAAGTGTAAGCTAGTACAAAAAAAGTATAACTGCTATTCATAGATTATAGGACTGTCTCCATTGAAAACTGTAGAAAATATTGGAATTAATAGTAATCATAAATAAAAAATAAATTGAAATTTCAATGCGTCAGCATCAAGCGGACTCTGTCATAGCTCTTAGGTGAAAGCAAAGGACACTGATAGGGAAAGAGGAGGTTCGGGTGGGCTAGACCAAGGAGGGAAGAAAATTATTCTGCACTGGGCTGAACTTATAAGAACGGGTATGTGTGTTAGTTACCTAGTCCCTCCATAACAAAAAATAACACAACTGGATGGCTTTTAAAGGACAGAAATTTATTTTCTCACAGTTTAGCAGGTAGTAGTTCGAATTCAGGGCATGGCTGTAGTGGGAGGTCCTTCCTTGTCTACCTCAGCTTCTAGTAGATGCCAGCAATCATTTGTGTTCCTGGCCTTCTAGAAGCATCTGTCTTCTTTGTCTGTCTTCCTTTTCACCTGTTTGTGTCTGTGTGTATTCTGCTCCTTTTATAACTAAGAAGAGTTAGGCTTAGGACCCACCCTACATTGGTATGACCTCATTCACATAATAAAAGCAGGCCCCTTATTTCCAAACAAGGTCAGAATTACAGGTACAGGGGTTAGGATTTCCACATACATTTTGGAGGGACACAATTCAATCCCTAACAGTTGATTTACCAGATATTCTGGATTGAGAGTACTCACATGAACAGCTGAGAGTAGTTCCAATTCTTTGCTACATTCAGTGGCTGAAACTTGTCTCAATGGTCACCCATAGGAATGTTGGAGCAATTTATTGTGCAGGACCTGGCCTACCATTCCTAATCATGTCCATTGTGTGGAAAAACACACACTCCCATCACCGAAGTCCTGAGAAATTCATCGATAAGAACGGAATGGTGGTTGGAACCAAGAATTGTTTCATAGCCTAGATAACATGGTGCAGCTGTTAGATATCCACATGGAGATGTCCGGTAATAAAACTTCACCCCACACGGAGATGTCAAGAATAATACCAACAGCTAATGCTCATTGAGTACCTACACTGGTGCCAGGCACTCCTGTGCTTTTCCTTTCATGTTTGCTTTTCATGATGGCCATATGAGGAATGTATCATTATAATGCATAAAGAGGTCAATACAGAGAGTTAGGCTGACATTTGAATATATGAGTCTGGACCCAGGAGGAGTTTGAATGGATGGAGGTATAAACCTCAGGTCCATAGCTACAAATAGACAGCAGTAAACTCACTGAGGCATCCTAGAGGGAGGGTGTCAATAGAGAGAGGAGCAGGCACCAAGCCCAAGGGTACTCTGGTATCTAGAAGCCTGCCAGGTGAACAGCAGCCAACAAGCCTCTCTGAAGTCCAGTGTGGTTCCTGGAGGGTTGTCTGTCCTTTCTCTCAGCTGCATTTCCCCAGTGCTCCTCCCACCTGCACTGGGTTGTCCCCTTCATGACGACAGGGACAGTGTGTACCTTTCACCACTGTATCTGCATAACATAGACTACTTCTGGCCCATGGAATATACTGACTGAATGAAAAATAAACAAAGGATAAGTACGTAAAATCCTTCGTAGTTGATACCTTGAAATACATTAAGGGGCTTCATGAGTAAGAGGGAGAAAAATTGATCAGGGCTGCTTCTGAGACCATCCCTTAGGCGTAATGAGTGTTAAACAACACTTAAACAAAGAGATTTAATGGCAGAGATGTATGTTAAAAAGAGGTAAGTATAGGTTGAAGATTACTAGAAACATGTACATTATTGCAACTATAGTCAAATCGCTAAAAACCATATACTACATGCACACAGAATATTACAAAGTAATTTAATGCCCTCATTAAAAAAAAACAAAAAAAAATTACCATGAAAAGACTAATGTTGAATGAAAATATCAGGATGTAATATCTGTGTTAATATACATAAATGTGTGTGCTAATACACACATAAAACCAGTTGCCACTGAGTCAGTTCTGATTCATGATGACACCAGTGTGCCAGAGTAGAACTGTACCCCATAGGGGTTCCAATGGCTGAGTTTTCGGAAGTAGGCTGCCAGACCTCTCTTTCACAGCAATTCTGGGTGGACCTGAACTCCAACTTTCTGTCAGCAGCTCAAGATATTAACCATTTGCATCAACCAGAGACTCTAATACACATACATGCCAATATAAGCAAGAAAATAGACATATCGGAACGTTAATAATTTATTCTATGCATTACGTATGTTTTCTTGCTTTTTTTTTTTTTTTTTTTTGCATACTTTCCCATTGCTTCCAAGTTTTTGAGGAATAGAATGTACTTCTGGAAAAATTCATGAGAGATTTTTAAGTAATGAAATAATTAACAGAAACAGAATGAGTAAATCTGTGGCAAGGCAGCCCATGAACCCAAGATTACAGTAACACTGGTATGAAAAGCAGAATTGTGGAGTCCTGAAGCTCAGTGGTTCCATGCATCCATCAGGAAAGAGGGAAGAGCAAATAAACAAGGAGAAAATACAGTGAGCCAGAGGAGTGGGAGCCCTCTGTTGTGGGCACAGTTTTCTCATGAAACTTTAGATGGACACAGTGGGTGGGATTATCCACTTCCATCATACAAACATTTTTATTACCCTTGATTTTAACAGAACTATGTTATAAAAACAAATAATAAAATAAAGTATAATAAAAGAATAAATCTCATCAGTGGACTACTATCATTTTCCCCAGCCACTGAGGAGGGCAGGAGACACACAAGGGAAAGAAGATGGACCAGTGTGAAAACTCATGCTAAGTGGGGAGGAGAGTGTTTCTGAGACAGGCCTTAGCTGCTACCACCTAGGGAAGTAGGCAGCCATGCACAACCAACTGGAAGAAATGGTACATTATTTCTGAGACCTACTCCAGCTCATAACAAATTATGGATAACATGGGGAAGAATGAGATTTCCAGGACACTTAACTGTTTTTATGAGAAACCTGTACATAGAACAAGAGGCAGTCATCTAAACAGAACAAGGAATACAGCATGGTTTAAAGTCAAGAAAGGTGTGCATCACCGTTGTATCCTTTCACCATATGTATTCAACCTGTATGCTGAGCAAATAATCTGAGAAGCTGGTCTGAAGAAGAATAAGGCATCAGGATTGGAGCAAGACTCATTAATAACCTGAGATATGCAGATGATACAATCTTGCTTGCTGAAAGTGAAGAGGCCTTAAAGCATTTACTGCTGAAGATCAAAGACTACAGACTAACAGCCTAACAACTGGACCAATAAGCAACATCATGATAAACGGAGAAAATGTTCACGTCATTAAGGGCTTCATTTTTACTTGGATCCACAATAAACACCCACGGAAGCAGCAGTCAAGAAATCAAACGACACATTGCATTGGGCAAATCTGCTGCCAGAGGCCTCTTAAAGTGTTCAAAAGTACAGATGTCACCTTGAAAACTAATGTGCGCCTGACTCAAGCCATGGTGCTTTCAGTCGCCTCATACGCATACGAAAGGTGGGCAATGAATAAGGAAGACCACAGAAAAATTGAAGGCATTGAATTACGGTGTTTGCAAAGAATATTGAATATACCATGGACTGCCAAAAGAATGAACAAATCTGTCTTGAAAGAAGTACAGCCAGAATATTCCTTAGAAGCAAGAATGGCGAGGCTTCATCTCACATATTTTGGACATGTTGTCAGGAGAGATCAGTCCCTGGAGAAGCAGGTCATACTTGGTAACAAGTGGCCACAACAATTGGCTCAAACATAACGACGACTGTGAAGGTGACGATAGGTAGTTTAACATACATTTTGACCCATATGAATTAAAATTTAAACAATTATTTCATGCCTTTTTGTAGGGGTTTTAGAATATACAATTAAAATAAATGTAAACAATTAATAGAAAAAATCTCTGAAAATAAAATTTAATTTTTTTAAATCACTGCTCCATACCCCAGATCTAAATGGCTTGATATAAAGCACTGGTCTTTGTGATTCACAAAAAGGAGGTGCCAATTCCTGGAGGGGGGATGGGAGGATAGAGAGAGTTGGAAGCTGGCAAAATTGTCACGAAAGGAGAGACTGGAAGGGCTGACTCATTAGGGGGAGAGCAAGTGGGAGTACGGAGTAAGGTGTATACAAACTTATATGTGACAGACTGACTTCATTTGTAAACGTTCACTTGAAGCTCAATAAAAGTTAATATAAAAAAAAAGCCCAGCCCTGACCAATGTTTGCTTAAAAACTTTGAAAGTTTGTTCCTCTCTAAAATAAAGCAGGGTCTAACTTTAAAAATAAATAAATAAATGTAAACAATTATTAGAAAAAATCTCTGAAAATAAAATTTAATTTTTTTAAATCACTGCTCCATACCCCAAATCTAAATGGCTTGATATACAGCACTGGTCTTTGTGATTCACAAAAAGCAGGTACCAATTCCTGAACAAGAACTGAAGTGACAGGAGAAACCCCCCATGCTGTTAGAGCCCTGAGTATGGGCCCTAATCCAATGATCTGTCTTCATTAATTCCTTTTTATTTCATCTCTGTGAAAGAGGGGAGGGAGAAGGTGAGAGAGGGTTACATGTGCCTATTCTGTTCTTTAGCATCCAGTTCACTGCCAGGAACAAGTATTCGTAAGAGTCTAAAAAACGTTAAAGTACAAATAAGGAGGAAAACCTCCTAGTATATATATGTATTAGGTGGCACAAAGAGTTAAGTGCTCAGCTACTAACTGAAAGGTTGGCAGTTTAAATACACTCAGAGTTGCCTTGGAAGAAAGGCCTGGCAATCTACCTCCAAATAGTCACAGCTATTGAAAACCGTATGGAGGGCAGTCCTACTCTGAAAACTCACGGGGTCGTCATGAGTGAAAATCTACTCAATGGCAACTGGATTGGTAATCTATATATGGCATAAATGTTCGGAAAATTAGTTTCTGAACATATACACGGCATACAGAATACACTGCACATTAGTATTATGTGCCAAAACCCACTGTCATCAAGTCGATTCTAACTCACAGTGACCCCAAAGGACAGAGTAAAACTGCCCCATAGGGTTTTCACTGAAGCAGACTGCCACATCTGTCTCCTACAGAGAGGCTGGTGGGTTCGAACCACTGACCTTTCAGTTAGCAGCCAAGTTCTTTAACCACAGAGCCACTAGGGCTCACTGCTGTCATGTACAGTGATTACATAAGCAAATTCTGAAACAAACTGCCTGGGTTTAAATCCTAACTCAATTTATCAGCTGGGTGATCTGGGCACGTTACTTTACCTCTCACTGCCTCAGTTTCCCATTTCTAAAATGGGTCTTATTCAAAAGGTTGTTACGCAGGTTAAAGAAAACACACAAGGCACTTAGAAAAAGGCCTTACACACAGAATGAACACAATAAATGTTAGCTTTCATAATTATTAAGGGAATACAAACAAACGGCTAGGTTGAAGGAACTTCCATTGAGAAAGAGTTGAGTTCCAAAATTCATGTGTAAAGTCATTTACATCAACTGTTAAAGTTGTATGTTTAGATTCAAGTGATTACTGAGGTGTGTTATGATCTTGAACAGAGTTCTGGTGACTATACAGGCAGACTCTGCATGCCCTTCTCCTGCACATCCATTCCATCTCCCTTGGAGCCCAGACATCATGTTATCAATTAAACCCCTCCCACACTGGTGGTGTACTGTTTAAGAGCTATGGCTGCTAACCAAAAGGTCATCAGTTCAAATCCACCAGGCGCTCCTTGGAAAGTCTATGGCACAGTTCTGCTCTGCCCTATAGGGCCGCTATGAGTTGGAATAGACTCAGTGGCAATGGGTTTTTAACGGGTGTGAGGTAACTGTTCAGTGCTTAAAGACGTACCAAAAGCAACCACTAACACAAAAGTATAGTAAAAGGTTCTTATTTCAGAGTAGCAAAACCTTAGTTTCTAACACAGTGGTGAATTAGGGTGGACTGTGGATCAAGAGGAGCCCTGGTGGCATAGTGGTTAAGAGCTCAGCTGCTAACCAAAAGGTCAGCAGTTCGAATCCACCAACTAGTCCTTGGAAACTCTATGGAATAGTTCTATTCTATGCTATAGGGTCTCTATGAGTTCGAATCAACTAGGGTCTCTATGAGTTGGAATCAACTTGATGGTGACAAGTTTGGTTTGGTGGGTGTCATGGATTGAATTATGACCCTAAAAAATGTGTGTCTCAACTTGGTTAGGCCATGATTCCCACTATTGTGTAGTTGTCCTCCATTTTGTGATTGTAATTTTACTTTAAGAGGATTAGGGTGGGATTGATTGTAACACCACCCTCACTCAGGTCACCTTTCCCTGGGGTGTGGCCTGCACCACCTTTTATCTCTCCAGAGATAAAACGAAAGGGAAGCAAGCAGAGAGTTGGGGGCCTCAGACTATCAAGAAAGCAGCACCAGGAGCAGAGCATGTCCTCTGGACCCAAGGTCCCTGCACCTGAGAAGCTCCTTGACCATGGGAAGGCTAAGGACAAGGACCTTCTTCCAGAGCCGAAAGAGAGAGAAAACTTTCCCCTAGAGCTGATGCCTTGAATTTGGACTATTAGCCTACTTTAGTGTGAGGTATTACATTTCTCTTGGTTAAAGCCATCCACTCATGGTATTTCTGTTATGGCAGCACTAGATGATGAAGACAGTGGGTCAAGGTGGAAGGGGTGGATGAAGGACAAAAAAAGAAAAATGGACAACAGGAGAAATATAAGAATTCAGAGAACTGTGAAAATTTAATTCCTGAATATACTTTCTTTCTCCTCCCTATAACTGGAAGGACTTTTCTCATATACAGCGTATATAAGTAAATCCTGGCAATATTTAAAACACTTAGATTTTTGTAAAACTCATTCTCTGAAAATTCATGGTGGCCCCATTAATTTATGGCTTAAAAACAACTCAGAACTAAAAAGAAGCATGAATAAATAAATAAAGGCACTGCTGTCATTTGCGGGTGATGTTCTTTTCCTGCTATCCACAACCCACACACTCGGGTTAATTTTCCAGGGTCAGTGTTCATAGACCATCCTCTTTCTCTTACCACCACCCCACCACCCTTAATTATTTAGAAAAGGCAGGGCCAGTCAGTGTTCCAAACATCAAGTTTTCTCTCCAAAATGCCAACTGGCACTTGGGGAGCAGGCTACATTCTCAGCTGTCAGCACTTCCACTAGCCCCTGCAGATAAGGAATGTGTCTCCACTGAACTGTTCATTGTAATTAAAAAAAAAAAAAAAAAAAAAGTAAAAAACTGTTTCTTAAAAAAAAAAAAAAAACAAAACAGGCATTTCCCTATTACCCACCCACCCCACTCTCCCACACCCAGTGCACTCCCACCACACACACACTCAAATATTTCCTACCAAGGGTGTGTCCCAAGCACGGGGTCTGGCTCCACTCTTCTTTTACACCCCTTGGAGGCCTCTGGAGAAACCATACCTTTGGTTGGCAATTCCCTGAACCCTGCCTATTCAAGCTGGCACTTATTCAAAAAGGCAGGTGAGTCTTCAAGTCAGGTTTTTATAAGGAGTTTAAGAGGTGCCAGGTGATATGCCTACTCACCCTCAAATTTCTCAAAGGTAATAATTTCTTGAGATGTTTACAATGTCTCAACTATGGGTTAATTAAATCCCTTAGGATGGTGGGCATAGGAAAATCCTCCATCTCAATGCCCCCCATTTCGAAAAAAAAAGAGAGGAATCTCCAAAATTACAAATTTCAATTTCTACATACTTGATTGAACTAAGGAGTAAGTTCCTCACATGTGTTATTCTTGGTCTGAGTCCTGGTGGTGCAGTGGGTAAGAGCTAAGCTGCTAACCAAAAGGTCTGCTGTTTGAATTCACCAGCTGCTCCTTAGAAACCCTATGGGGTAGTTCTACTCAGTCCTATAGGGTTGATAAGAGTTAGAATTCACTGGATGACAATTGGTTTGTTTGCTTTTCAATCTTTGGCTGAAAGGTGGACTTTGTTATCAATTTATTAAATCAACTGGTAATTTGCTGGATATTTCTCATACAGGAACTTATGATGTCTTCAAATCCAGCTAATCAGGTTTAGGGAGAGAGAAACTTCTCTACCTTAGCTTCCCTGCCACTCCCACACCTTTTTCATTGATTTCCATGCCCTGTTTAAGTAACATCACTCATCACTTCTCACTGTCTAGGTTATCTGAGCCAATTCATGGCAGTCAATTCCACCTGAGCCCTAGGATACCCTCATTTACATACTCTGCCCTGTTCCTTCACCAATGGCTGACCTCACATCTCCACTGGAATGTCTACTAGGCATCTCAAACTTAATGTGGTTCAAATAAAATTCTTCGTCCAAGTGTCTTATCTACCTCCCAGTCTTCCTTATCTCAGCAAATGTTCTCACTATCCTCTGGGTTGTTCAGGACAAAAACCTAGAAATCATCCTTCATTTCTCTCCTTTATTCAAATCTTGCATCCAATCCATTGACATATTCTGGACTCTTGGCACTACCTTAACATAAATCCTGACTCTATCCACTTCTCACTACCTCCACCTTACATCCACCATCATCTCTTGGTTAAAACTGGACTCCATGCACCGATCTTCCCTCTTACAATCTACATAACAGCATCATTTCAGTGGCTTCTCATAGCAATTAGGAAAAATTCCCAAATCCTTCCCATGGTCTTTCATGATGTGGGGCTTGCTCACCATACTAACCTCATTTCCTAACAGTCTTCCCTCGGTTCACTCCACACTAGCCATGACTTATTTCCTGAGCTTCCTCAAATGTGCCAAAACACTTGGTTATTTAAGGGCCTCAGAAACAACTCTTTCCTTTATTGGCAATATCCCTCCCTTCAGAACTTCATAAACCTATTCTCTCCTTTGATATAGGTCAGTTATCTCCTCAAATATCCTGCTCCCATAAGCCTTTACTATTAATCTAAAACAGCTCACCCCACTCATTCCCTCACACGCAACTCTGTCTTATTTTCAAAATATTTAGCTCTCCTTGACATTTTTTGTTAATTATTACCTGTATTTTTTCTGGTTGAGAATATATGCAGCAAAACATACACCAACTCAACAGTTTCTACCTGTACAATTTAATAACACTGGCTACATTCTTGAAGTTGTGCAACCATTCTTACCCTCCTTTTCTGAGTTGTTCCTCTGTCATTAACATAAACCCACTGCTCCTTAAGGTTCCTATCTAATCTTTTCAGTAGCTGTTGTCAATCTGATGCCATGTAGACAGTTCTTAAAAGAGCATATGCTCAAGGTAGACCATTTTTATTGGTTAAGTAAGCTAATGTTCTGGAGCCCTCATGGCACAGTGGTTAAGTGATACGGTAGCCAAGCAAAAGAAGAGCAGTTTGAATCCACCACCTGCACCTTTGAAACTCTATGGGGCAGTGCTATTCTGTCTTACAGAGTCTCTGAGTTGGAATCAACAGCAACAGTTTGGTTTTTTCTTTTTCATACTTCGGTTTTAAGACGATTCAAGGGAATGCTTTTGGTGTAATGTTTAAAGATTATCTCACGGCAATAGTTTCAGGAGTTCATTCACCCTCAGTGGCTCCAAAAAGTCTAGGGTTCATTTGAAATTCTGTTCTGCATTTTCCCCCTTTTGATCAGGGCTTTTCTATGGACTCTTTGATCAAAATGTTCAGCGACAGCAGCTGGGAACCTTCTGGTTCTTCTGGTCTCATGGCATGCTAGATGTTCTTTTAAAAAACATGAGTGGATGCTGAAGGTTATCAAATACTTATTTTATTACACCTATTAATATAATCACATTTATTTTTCCTGTACATATGGCAAATTATACTGATTCATTTTTGAATGTTAAACTAACCTTGAATTCTTGGGATAGACCCAACTTGGTCATAATATATTCTTCTTTAGAGTATTGCTGGATTTGTTTTGCCTATTTCTTTTTATATTTTGCATCTATGTTCATCAGTGACATTGGCCTGTAATTTTCCCATCTTCTGCTGCTCTTGTCAGGTTTTGGTATCAATATTCATTCTACAAGCTTTATAAAATGAGTTTGGGTATATATTTCCTTTTATATTGAAGAATTTGTGAAATATTTCTTGAATATTTGGCAGAATTTGCAGGAAAAGCCATCTGATATGAAGTTTTCTTTTTGAGAATAGTTTGAGCTCTAATTCAATTGTATTAACAGTTGTGGAATTACTTTTGCTTCCTGTTTCTTCCTGAATCGTTGTTATTAACTTACATGGTATGATACGTTTGCCTACTTTACCTAAATTTGCAAATTTATTGGCTAATACGGTTCATAACATTCTCACATTATCTTTATGTTCTGCAAGATCTGTAGTCATTTTCTTTCTAATTCCTGATATTCGTTTTTTATATCTTCATTCTTTTTCACTTGATCAATCTTGCCTAAAGTTTGTCAATTTTACTAGCATTTTCTAAGAATCAACTTTAGTCTTTGTTGATCATCTGTTGCATGTATTCAATCATTAATAGAAACAAAAATTCCTATGAATGTTTGTTTCTGGTTTTTTCCCAACATTTTGAATGGATGTTTAACTCACTTATTTTTCAAGATTTGTTCTTTCCAATTATATTTTTAAGGCTATAAGTTTCCTATATTATATTGTCTGTACTGCACAAATTTTTGTATGCACTATCTCCATAATTGTTTACTTCAAAATGTATTCTAATTTTCATTATGATGTCTTTTTTGACTCATAGTATTTTAAAATATCCAAGCACATGGAGATTTTGTATTTTCATTTTCTAAGATGGTTTTTTTTTTTTTTTAATTATGGTGTACTTACATAAAAAAAAAAATGGAGATTTTGTATTTTCATTTTCTAAGATGGTTTTTTTTTTTAATTATGGTGTACTTACATAGTATCCTCTATATTATTACAGACTCTTGAAATTTGTTGAGACTTGCTTTATAACACAGTATACAGTTAATTTTTATACACACTATGTTATGTATGTGCATGAGATGAATGTATATTCTTTCATGGTTAGATAATACACACAAATACACATATAGCAATTTGGTATTTTTTTACATGTTAAATCTTCTGTATCCTTGATAATTTATGGACTTCTATGTTTCTGAGGGGTGTGTTAAGAATCTATTATGATGCATGATGTCAAAAGGAGCCCCAGTAGTGCAGTGGTTAAGCACTCAGCTGTTAAACGGTTTGATTTGATCCACCAACTACTCCACAGGAGAAAGATATGACCGTTCCCTTCCATAAAGATTACAGCCTTAGAAACCTTTGGAGAAGTTCTACTCCATCCTATAGTCACTATGAGTCAGAATTGACTCAACAGCACACAAGAAAAAATGTATGATGTGATGGAAACTCAGAAGTACGAAGCTAAAAAGAATTGGTCCTACCTCCAGGGTCAAAGGATGAAGGACAGAGAAAACAGCAGAGACATCCAAAAGCTTGGAAAAAGGGCTGAAAGGACAATGGTTGGTGGTTTAAGGGCTTTGAAGGGCTACCATATATACTGAGGAATCTGAAGTGCAATGTTCTTGCCTAAGGATGAAGACATGCTCATAAAGATCCTGACAAAGCTTTAGGCTTGCATCTCTGGCTGATCTTTGGGCTCCATGGGGGCAGGAAGTGAAGGCTAGGGCAGAGTTTTAGGCACTCTTGCTTAGCATTGAAAGAACGTGCCAGTTCAGAGCCAATCTGCAAAGACTGGGATAATGTTACTTTTTCTTTTTGGCTACAAGCATTTAAAGAAAGCACTGTCAGGTCATGAACTGACTGCTGAGATAACAGAACAGAACTTCAGTGTCCACACATGAGAAGACATACAATCTTTGCAGAAATAGTTTGGAAACATCACTAAGCAAATGGATGACTGGCCCTCAACAATTAAAAAAAAAAAAAAAAGCAAACCCTAATGACAGGAGGGAATCTTATTTCCAGAGTCACATTATAATATCTAAGATATCCAGTTTGCAACACACTATTCTAAGTCATAAAAAGAAAAAAGAAAAGGATGGTTCATTTGTTAAGAAGAAAGAAAGAAGAGAAATGAACAGAAAGCATCCCTAAGGAAACACAGATATTGGGATTACTAGACAAAGATTTTAAACCAACTGTCTTAAATTTCCTCAAAGAGCTAAACAAACCATAGACACACACACAAAAAAAGGAAACCAAGAGAAGAATGTATGAACAAGTAGAAAACATTAATAAAGAAATATTATACAAAAGAACCAAATAGAAATTATAGAGCTGAAAAGTTGAATAGCTGAAATAAAAATTTCATTAGAGGAGCTCAACAGCAGATTTGAGCAAGAAAGCAGGAAAATGTAAGCTTGAAAAAGCACAACTGAAATTGTTCTAACTGAGGAGCATAAAGGAAAAAGAATGAAGAAAATGAATAGAGCCTAAGGGACCTGCGGGACAACATCAAGCATACCAATATACTCATTAAGGGAGTCCCAGAAAGGAAAGAAAGATGAAAGGACAGAAAGAATATTTAAAAACGTAATGACTGGAAGTTTCCCAAATGTCATCTAGATATCCAAGAAGCTCAATAAACTCAAAGGACAGTAAATACATAGATATCCACAGACAGACATAATCAAAATGTCAAAAGACGAAGACAGAAACTTGAAAGCAGCAACAGATAAGTGACCCCTAATGTACAAGAGAGTCTCAACAAGTTTAACTGTTGATTTTTCATCAGAAACCATTGAGACAAGAAAATAGTCGGATGATGTATTTAAGGTACTGGAAAAAAAATACAGAAACAAAACTATGAACCAAGATGTCAATATCTAGCAAAACTATCTTTCAAAAATGAAGGTGAAATTAAGACATGCCCAGATACACAAAACCTGAGGGAGTATGTTAGCAGCAGAACTGCCTTATGAGAAATGCTACAGGGAATCATCCTGGCTGGCACGGAAGGACACTAGACAGTAACTTGAAGCCATAAAAAGAAACGAAGACTCCGTAAAGGTAACTACTTAGATAAAACAAAGTCAGTAATATTTTTATATCACGACTCTTTTTTTCATATATGATTTAAAGCACAAATGCATAAAAATACTTACACATCTCTCTTAATGGACACACAATGTATAAAGATGCAATTTTTGTAACAGCAACGTAAGTAGGGGAGGTAACTGAGCTGAATAAAAGCAGAATGTTGTATACTGTTGAAGCTAAATTTGTATTCATTAAAAGAAGATTGTTATAAACATAAGATATTAATTGTAATCCTCATGGTCACCACTAAGAAGTTAAAAAATATAAGGAAAGGAAATAAGGAGAGGATCAAAATTGTACACTTGAAAAAAATCAGTCAAACACAAAAGTGGACGGTAGTGAAGAAAATGAGAAACAAAATACATATATGACCTACTACAAAGTAGAAGACATAAGTCCTTCCTTATCATTAATTGCTTTAAATTTAAATAGATTAAATTCACAATTGGGATCATTAAAGTTGTGTGTCAACTTTGTTGGACCATGATTCTCAGTGCTTTGGCAGTTATGATGTAGTTTAGCAGTCGAATAACGATGCAATCATTTCCATGATGAGATGTGATATAATGTGATTACCTCCATGATGGAATCTGCTGTGAGTAGCCAATCAGATCTAAGGTAGTTTCCTCGGAGGTGTGGACTGCATCCAATATAGGTGGACTTTCTGGCAAGGCTCTTGAGCTTTTGCTCACTCTGAATCCTGCAGCTGGCTCCTCTTCATCTGATCTCAAGTTTTTGGGACTTGAACTCTCAGCTTACCTTCCAATTTGGGGATTCACCAGCCTCCGCAGTCTGTGAGCCGCAGCCTGCCAGCTTACCTGCCGATCTTGAGATCTGTCAGCCTTTGCAGCCTGTGAGCCACAGACCTGTTGTATGACCTGCAGATCTTGAGTTCTGCAGTCCCTGCATCTATGTGAGTCAGGAGAAGCCACAAGCCTGACCCATGGACTTGAGACTTACCAGCCTCTACAGCCTCGTGAGCCATTTTCTTGATATAAAGCTATTTATATATAAATATATATATATACACCTCACTGGTTTTGTTTCTCTAGAGAACCCAGCCTAAGATACCAATTAAAAGACAAACATTGGCAGAATGCATAAAAAAATCATTCGATTGCTGTTAAGCTGATGTGACTCATGGTGACCCCTCCCCTCATGTGTGTCAGAGTAGTACTGACACACAAGTGTGTCAGTTCAATGGCTAATTTTTCAAAAGTAGATCACCAAGCCTTTCTTCCAAAGTGCCTCTGGGTGGACTCAAACCTCCAACATTTTGGTTAGCAGCTGAATGCATTAACCGTTTGTACCTCCCAAGGACTACAACATGTATCTATGTTTATTTCTGTATTACTTCTCTTTATACTATATACATACATACACACATACACACACATACATACACACACACATAGACATCCATGAGTGGTTCATACAGATGCTTTGGACTTCAACTAGCAGGGCTCTATTAATTATTGATAGAAAAGTACTGATACCAGTTATAAATGCGTATTTGTCCATTTCCCCTTTCAGATTTATTAGTTTTTGTATTTTGGAGCGCTGTTGTTAGACACGTACACATTTAGGAGTGTTGTATCTTTTTGGAGAATTGAACCTTTATTATGTTATGTCCCTACTTATTCCCAATAATACTCCTTTTTCTGAAGTATAATTTGTCTGATATTAATACAGCCACTGCAGTAGAACTGGATAATTTTCAACCATTTCAATAGGTAGCATAAGATCAAGAACTGATGGTATAAAAGGAAGGAATCGAAGCTGCATTGAAGGCATTGGTGAAAAAACTACCCTCTCTCCACCATCTTCACTAACTCTGACACCAACTGTCCCTCACACAGCACTCCCTACTTCTCTGCCGGGTTCAATAACTCATTGCAATGGCCACACAGAACTCATAGTCCATATTCACGATTATGGGGTTTATTAGGGAAGTAACAGTTATAGCTCAGGCTCAAAGACACTCAGAACACAGTTTTTCTATCAGGACAGCCTCTTCCCTCCTGTGCTCATAGGCGTGCCTCTGCCTGGCCTTGGGCCGGCCTCTCTCCAAAGGCACTCAGCTTTCCTTCTCCCTGGGCCATCATCTCCTATAGCCAGGTCCCTGTTGCTCGGTCTCTCCTGCCATGGCATCTTACCATCTTCAGGGTTACAGCTTCCTCTCTCTATCTCAGTCTCCTGCTTCTAGGAGCTTCTCAGTGCAGGGATCTCAGGTCCATAATATACGCTCGGCTCTTGGCTGTTCTTCCTTGATGGGAGTTGAATCCTCCTCTTTGCTCTGGAACTGGTTCTCTTTGAAGGCAAAATAAACAATCCTCTTGGTGAGCCACAATTACCCTATCACACAGTCCTGCCCAAGCACCAGGGTGGATGTTATAAGACCATGGCTAGAAAGGCCACACAAAGTAAACAATCACATCACAGTACCTTGGACTCATTTTTCAAGTGAAGTACCAAAAATCCCATACAAACAGATTGGTAAAGAATATAATCAACAGCAAGAACATTTTCATACTTATGTTTTCTGTATTTGGAAGAAATCTATAGCACTATTCTTATTTTGCCAATTCAAAGGGATCACAGAGATTAGTGGTAGATGTTGCAGTACCAGAAAACTCTCTGGTAAAACAGTCTGTGAGCAGTCTTACAAACATGGATATTCCACCAGAGTCAAAAGAATGACGTTACATATCATCAAAGAGAACATTTCAAGATCTAGCCTGAAGTACAATGTTGTCACTGATAGGCTAAAATCCATACACTTACAAGGAAGACTAGTTTATATGACTATTCAAATTTATGCACCAACCACTAATGCCAAAGATAAAGAAATTGAAGATTTTAAACAACTTCTGCAGCCTGAAATTGATCAAAGATGCAATCAAGATGCATTGATAATTACTGGTCATTAGAATGTTAAAGTTGGAAACAAAGAAGGAAAAGTAGTTGGAAAATACAGCATCACTGAAATAAATGACGCCAGAAATCTCATGAAAGAATTTTGCAAGACCAGTGACTCATCCACTGCAAATATTTTTTTTCACCAACATAAACGGCAGCTATACACGTGGACTTTACCAGATGGAATACACAGGAATCAAACTGACTACATCTGTGGAAAGAGAAGATGGGAAAACTCATATCATCAGTCAGAACAAGGCCAGGGATCGATTGTGAAACAGACTGTCAATTGCTCATATGGGAGTTCAAGTTGAAACTGAAGAAAATTAGAATAAGTCAAAAGGGGCCAAAATATGACCTTGAGTATATCTCACCTGTATTTAGAGACCACCTCAAGAACACATTTTACGTGTTGAACACTAACGACTGAAGACCAGACGAGTTGTGGAATGACATCAAGGACATCACACATGAGGAAAGCAAGAGATCCTTTAAAAGACAGGAAAGAAAGAAAAGACCAAAACGGATGTCGGAAGAGACTCTGAACGTTGCTCTTGAATGTCGAGTAGCTAAAGTGAAAGGAAGAAATGATGAAGTTTTGAGTATTGAGACGCCACCAGTGATCCCTCTTACAAAAAAGACCAGAAAAAACAAGTGAAGCGATTATATTTATGACAAGCTAGGAGCCCTGAACATCAAAGGTAAAGTTAGAAAATGGACTCAGCGGCAGGGGGAGGGAGAGACTATTCAGAAGTGGAGAGGAGTTACTGGACCTGAACAGCCAGGAACCCTCAGGCACCGTTCCCTGGAGCGACTGCAGCGGGGCTGGCAGTAGTGTTCCAGAGGCGTTTAGCTCAGGGAAGGACAGCAAGTTGCACAGACTACTCACACCTCCAGAACAAGAGAAGAACGGCACTCTCAGCAAAAGCTAATTACTTGTGTTTATTTTACCACGCCCCCAGCCCCCAAGCCGGCTTCAGTGGCTGTCAACTTCCCTGGGCCTGAGATAGGCCCTGGTACCACTCTGAGCCATTTTTCCATCCTTGAAGAAGGTATAAGTTCACAACTGGGGGAAAGATAATCTGCCAGCTCAATTAAGCTGGGGAGCTCAGGACAGAAGCAGCTCTTGTTCAGGCACAAACAGTCCATGGGCTTTGAATACCTTTCACCCCAGCATGGACCTGTGTGGGCCCATTTCAGGAGAATAGGCCCTTGTCGCCAGACTGCAACTGTTTCAGCTGAACGGTGGAAAGATGGGTGTTTGATGTTTGACACTGCTTTGCCTATTAAACGGCGTCTTCACCTACCCACATCAGGGGCCTAAGGACTGGTGGCTCCACCCACAATACCTAGCCTCCTGTGACAGGGCTCCAAGGGTAAGTAGTACCTCCCAGAACTTACAACCAAAAGCATTGGGTACCCATCGCCCTTCTGCAGAACCCACCCGTGTGCTCTACAGAACAGGGATGCACTTTCCTCACAGACACTCAGAGGACAGCTGTCAGACCCCTGCCTTGATCAGAGCCTGACCCCCTACTGCAGCCAGATACTTCTGCCTACACCAATAACCCCTGCCCCTCTAAGACGGTAGGACAGAGCCTGTACCACACACTTTATGACCAACTACCTGGGCACCTGAGTTGAATGCATACAAGAAAAGTAAATGAACTCCTAGGCTCATATACCTGGTAACAGTGCTAGCCATCTGGTGATAGTACATTAGAGCTTCAAAGGTGAAAATAATCAACCTAGCGCACTCAAGCAGCTTATTTGGGAATACCAAAACTAAACAAAGCAAGAAGCTAGGATACAAAAAGCAAGCATAAAATAAACTAATACAATAACTTATAGATTGCTCAGAGACAACAGTCAATACCAAATCACATAAAGAGGCAGACACGGGGGCAGGACCAAGATGGCTGACTAGGTAGAAGATTCCGCTTATACTTCTTGAAACAAAGACTCGAAAAAACAAGTGAACTGATTACATAAAGGACAATCTACAAACCCTGACCATCAAACACAGAACTAAGGAGTTGACCTGAGTGACGGGGGAGCGAAAGCCACGCTGCAGCAGGGACCGCTTCCAGAGCCAGTGTCCCACGCCGCAGCCTTGAGCCCTCGCGGTTTCCTGGTGTCAGAGTGGTGGGGCTGATTGTGGTTTACTGAGACAGGGAAGAACAGATATAGGCCTAACCCTCAGGACCAACCTCAGAGGGGACCCAGGCAGCACACGCAGGCTCCACACAGACGCGGCTGACAGGGAAACGAAAAACTATAGGGAAGCAGCGACTGGTTTTGGAGCCTGGAGTGCAGCGTCCCAGAAAGGAAACCTTGGTGCTGGGCTTTGGACTAAGTGTGGGGGAGCCGATTGTGGCTTCCTGAGACAGTGTGAGCATGGATGCAGCCCTAACCCTCTGGGACAGTCTCAGCAGGGATCCAGCCAGCACACACGAGCGACACAATGCTCTGGAATCTCAGAAAAAACAGTTCTCACCAAACAACATAAGTAACTTTGTATATTTTGCCAGGCTACTCTCTTCTATATATCTGATTCCACCCCTCATTGCCCCAGCCAGCTTCATTAACATTGGAATCCTCTGTGCCAGAGAGTGAAGTGCACTGCTGAATTTTTTTTCTTCTTTCTTTTCTAACCCATTCTCCTGGCCTGACAAAAGCAGCATTTAACAATCAAAGAAAAAATCCTTCCCTGACTTCCCTAAACTGAAATAACAGTACAGAATCAGCTCCATCCAGGCATTAACAGACCCATAGTCTTTGGCTTTCACCCTACAGGTAACTAGGTGGCTATTACAATGTAAAGGCAATTCTGATAGAGATCTGACCATAATTGTTTTAGCTCAGCAGTGGAAAGGCAAGTTTTGGAGGTCAGATACCTCTCTACCTATTAAACAGAGCCCTCGCTGATCCACACCAGCGAACTGAGGGCTGAGACTCCACCCACATCACCTAGCCACCTGCTAGAGGGGTCTGAGAATAGTGACGCCTACCCAAGCATTGGGTGCCTAAGATACAGCTGCAAAGCCCACCCACCAGAGTGCTCTAGAGAATAGAGCCACACCTACCTCACTGACACTTGAAGGAAGGCTGTCAGCATCCTGCCCTCCTCGAAATGTGACCCCCTGCCACTAATAGAAACTGGTGCATACAACCATCACCACTACTCCTCTAAGATAATAGGTGAGAGCCTACACCACACACTAGGTGACCAGCTATCAGGACACCTGAGCTGATTGTATTCAAGAATAGTGAATGGACTCATACACTTATATACCTGGTAACAGCTCAGGCAAGCTGGTAACAGGACGTAAGTGATTCAAAAGCTACATCAATCACGATACCACAATCTAGTAGCCCATCTGGGTGTATTGTAACAAAACAAAATAAGAAGATAAGACTCAGTGAGCAAATATAAAATATTACAATATCTTATAAATGGCTCAGAGACAGCAGTCGACATCAAATCACATGAAGAAGCAGACCATGATTCCTTCTACAAACCCCCAAATCAAAGAATCAAAATCATTCCCAGATGTAGATACATTCCTAGAATTGCCAAATGTAGAATATAAAAAAATTATATACAGAATGCTTCAAGACATCAGGAATGACCTCACAAATGAAATAAGGCAATCTACAGAAAACACCAAGGAATACGCGGATAAAGCAGTTGAAGATATCCAAAAGATTATTCAACAACATAGTGAAAAAATTAATAAGCTGTAAGAATCCATAGAGAGACAGCATTCAGAAATCCAAAAGATTAACAATAAAGTCACAGATTCAGACAACTCAATAGGAAGTCACAGGAGCAGAATCAAGGAACTGGAATGCAGAGTGGGGGAGCTGGAGGATAAGGCAATTGACACAAATATAGTTGAAGAAAAATCAAATAGAATTTAAAACTATGAAGAAACCCTAAGAATCATGGGGGACTCTATCAAGAATAATTTGCGTGTGATTCGAGTTCCAGAACAGGGAGGGATAACAGAAAATACAGAGAGAACAGTGGAAGATCTGATGGCAGAAAAATTCCCTGGCATTGTAAAAGATGAAAAGATATCTACCCAAGATGCTCATCGAACCTCATACAAAATAGATCCCAAAAGAAAATCACGAAGACATATCATCAAACCTGCCAAAACCTAAGATAAAGAGAAATTTCAAAAGCACCCAAGGATAAACGAAAAGTTACCTACAAAGGAGAATCAATAAGTTGCACTACTCGGCAGAAATCATGCAGGCAAGAAGACAATGGGATAACATATATAGAGCACTGAAAGAGGAAAAACTGTCAGCGAACAATCATATATCCAGCAAAATTGTAAAACATGAAGGTGAAATTAAGATATTTACAGATAAACACAAGCTTAGAGAATTTGCAAAAACCAAACCAAAACTGCAAGAATTACTAAAGGAAATTCTTTGGTCAGAAAATCAATAATATCAGATACCAACACAACACAAGGTCACAGAACAAAACATCCTGATATCAACCCAGATAGGGAAATCACAAAAACAAAATAAGATTAATTAAAAAATTGCTCAAAACAGGGAATCATTGATGTGATTATGTAAAAGATTACGATAGTGAAAAAAGAGGGACTAAATACAGGAGGCTTAGAAATTACATATGGAGAGGAAACCAAGGCGATACAGGGCGAAACAACTTAGGTTTTTACTTACTCAAACCAGGGTAAATATTAAGATAACCACAACAAGGTCTAACAATTCCATACTTCAAAATAAAAACCAAGATAAACATAACGACTCACCAAAATAAATTCAACTACTATAAAAAGGAGGAACACACATTCTACAAAGAAAAACTCAGCACAAAAAAGTAAATGGAAAATGAAATTGTCAAAAACAGGCATCAAAATGACAGCACTAAACTCATACTTGTCTATAATTACACTTAATGTAAATGGACTAAATTCACCAATAAAGAGACAGAAAGTTGCAGACTGGATAAAAAAACACGATCAGTCTGTATGCTTCCTAAAAGAGACACGCTTTAGAGTTAAGAGACACAAATAAACCAAAACTGAAAGGATGGATAAAAATATATCAAGCAAACAACAATCAAAAAAGAGCAGGAGAGGCAATATTAATTTCCCACAAAATAGAGTTTCAATTTAAATCCACCACAAAGGATAAAGAAGGACACTACATAAAGATTAAAGGGACAATTTACCAGGTACATATAACTGTATTAAATATTTATGCACCCAATGATGATAGGGCCGCAACATTCATAAAACAAATGTTAACAGAATTAAAAAGTGAGATAGACACCTCCACAATTATAGCAGGAGACTTCAACACAACACTCTCGGTGAAGGATAGGAAATGCAGTAAGAAGCTCAATAGAGACACGGAAGATCTAATTGCTACAATTAAACAACTTCACTTCATAGACTTATACAGAACACTCCACACAACAGCTGCAAACTATAATTTCTTTTCTAGTGCACATGAAACATTCTCTAGAATAGATCACATATTAGGTCATAAAACAAGCCTTTGCAGAACCCAAAACATTGAAATATTACAAAACATCTTCTCTGAATGAAAGACCATAAAAGTAAAAATCAATAACAGAAAAACCAGGGAAAAGAAATCAAATGCTTGGAAACTGCACAATACCCTGCTCAAAAAAGACTGGGTTATGGAAGACCTTAAGGAGGGAATAAAGAAATTCACAGAATTCAACAAGACTGAAAACACTTCCTATGAAAACCTTTGGGACATGGTGAAAGCAGTGCTCAGAGGTCAATTTATATCAATAAAGGCACACATATTAAAGAAGAGCCAAAATGAAAGAACTCTCCCTACAACTTGAACAAACAGAAAGAGAGCAACAAAAGGAACTGTCAGGCACCAAAAGAAAGCAAAAAATAAAAACTACAGCAAAATTAAATGAATTAGAGAATAGAAAAACAATTGAAAGAGTTAACAAGGCCAAAAACTGCTTCTTTGAAAAAATTAACAAAATTGATAAACCATTGGCCAGACTGACTAAAGAAATACAGGAAAAGAAACCAATAATCTGAATAAGAAATGGGATGGGCCATATCACAACAGATCCAACTGAAATTAAAACAATCATATCAGATTACTACAAAAAATTGTATTCTAACAAATTTGAAAACCTAGAAAAAATGGATGAATTTCTAGAAACACACTACCTACCTAAACTAACACAAACTGAAGTAGAACAACTAAATAGACCCATAACAAAAAAAGAGATTGAAAAGGTAATCAAAACACTCCCAACAAAAAAAAAGCCCTGGCCCTGATGGCTTCACTGCAAAGTTCTACCAAACTTTCAGGGAAGACTTACCACTACTACTGAAGGTATTTCAAAGCATAGAAAAGGACGGAATACTACCTAACTCCTTCTATGAAGCCAGCATAACCCTGATACCAAAACCAGCTAAAGACAACACAAAAAAAGAAAATTACAGACCTATATCCCTCATGAACATAGATGCAAAAATCCTCAACAAAATTCGAGCCAGTAGAATTCAACAACATATCAAAAAAATAATCCACCATAACCAAGTAGGATTTATACCAGGTATGCAAGGTTGGTTCAATATTAGAAAAACAATTGATGTAATCCACCACATAAAAAAAGGACAAGAACCACATAATTTTATCAATTGATACAGAAAAGGCATTTGACAAAGTCCAACACCCACTCATGATAAAAACTCTCAGCAAAATAGGAATAGAAGGAAAATTCCTCAACATAATAACGGGTATTGATACAAAGCCAATACCCAGCATCATCCTAAATGGAGAGAGCCTGAAAGCATTTCCCTTGAGAACGGGAAACAGACAAGGATCCCCTTTATCACTGCTCTTATTCAGCATTGTGCTAGAGGTCCTAGCCAGAGCAACTGGGCTAGACAAAGAAATAAAGGGCATCCAGATTGGTAAGGAAGAAATAAAATTATCTCTATTTCCAAAGACATTATCTTATACACAGAAAACCCTGAGGAATCCTCAAGAAAACTAATAGAAGGGTTCAGCAAAGTTTCAGATTACAATACAAACACACAAAATCAGTTGGATTCCTCTATATCAACAAAAAGAACATTGAAGAGGAAATCATCAAATGAATACCATTCACAGCAGCCCCCAAGAAGATAAAATACTTAGGAATAAACCTTACCAAAAATGTAAAAGAGCTATACCAAGAAAACTACAAGGTACTACTGCAAAAAAACAAAAGGGACCTACGTAATTGGAAAAACATATCTTGCTCGTGGATAGGAAGACAACATTGTAAAATTGTCCATTCTATCAAAAGCCATCTATAGATACAATGCACTTCCGATCCAAATTCCAATGACACTTTTTAAACAGATGGAGAAACAAATCACCAACTTCATATGGAAGGGAAAGAAGTCGCGGATAAGTAAAGCATTACTAAAAAAGAACAAAGTGGGAGGACTCACTCTGCCTGATATTAGAACAAATTATACTGTCACAGTAGTCAAAACAGCCTGGTACTGGTACAGCAACAGACACATAGACCAATGGAACAATATTGAGAATCCAGATATAAATCCATCCACATATGAGCAGCTGATATTTGCCAAAGGCCCAGTGTCAGTTAATTGGGGAGAAGATAGTCTTTTTAACAAAAGGTGCTGGCGTAACTGTATAGCCACCTCCAAAAAATGAAACAGGACCCCTACCACACACCATGCACAAAAACTAACTCCAAATGGATCAAAGACCTAAACATAAAATCTAAAACGATAAAGATCATGGAAGAAAAAATAGGGACATCAGGAGACCTAATACATGGCATAAACAGAATACAAAACATTACCAAAAATGATGAAGAGAAACCAGATAACTGGGAGCTCCTAAAAATCAAACACCTATGCTCATCTAAAGACTTCACCAAAAGAGTAAAAAGACCACCTACAGACTGGGAAAAAGTTTTCAGCTAAGACATCTCCACCCGGTGCCTGATCTCTAAAACCTACATGACTCTGCTAAAACTCAACCACAAAAAGACAAACACCCCAATTAAAAAATGGGCAAAGGATATGAACAGACACTTCACTAAAGAAGACATTCAGGCAGCTAACAGATACATAAGGAAATGCTCTCGATCATTAGCCATTAGAGAAATGCAAATCAAAACTACAATGAGATTCCATCTCACTCCAACAAGGCTGGCATTAATCCAAAACACACAAAATAATAAATGTTGGAGAGGCTGTGGAGAGACTGGAACACTTATACTCTGCTGGTGGGAATGTAAAATGGTATACAACCACGTTGGAAATCAATTTGGTGCTTCCTTAAAAAGCTAGAAATAGAACTACCATACAACCCAGCAATCCCACTCCTCGGAATATATCCTAGAGAAATAAGAGCCTTTACACAAATAGATATATGCACATCTATGTTTACTGCAGCACTGTTTACAATAGCAAAAAGATGGAACCAACCAAGGTGCCCATCAATGGATGAATGGATAAATAAATTATGGTATATTCACACAATGGAACACTGCACATCAACAAAGAACAGTGACGAATCTGTGAAACACTTCATAACGTGGAGAAACCTGGAAGGCATTATGCTGAGTGAAATTAGTAGCAAAAGGTCAAATATTGTATAAGACCACTATTATAAGATCTTGAGAAATAGTTTAAACTGAGAAGAACATATTCCTTTGTTGTTATGAGGGGGGGAGGGAGGGAGGGTAGGAGAGGGGTATTTACTAAAGAGATAGACAAGAACTACTTTCGGTGAATGGAAGAACAACACTCAACACAGTGGAGGTCAGCACAACTGGACTAAACCAAAGCAAAGAAGTTTCCTGAATAAACTGAATGCTTCGAAGGTCAGCAAAGCAGGGGCAGGGGTTTGGGGACCATGGTTTTAGGGGACATCTAAGTCAACTGGCATAATAAAATCTATTAAGAAAACATTCTGCATCCCACTTTGAAGAGTGGCATCTGGGATCTTAAATGCTAGCAAGCAGCCATCTCAGATGCATCAATGATTCTCAACCCACCTGGATCAAGGGAGAATGGAGAACACCAAGAACATAAGATAATAACGAGCCCAAGAGACAGAAAGGACTACATGAACTAGAGACTACATCATCCTGAGATCAGAAGAACTAGACAGTGCCGGGCCACAACCAATGACTGCCCTGACGGGGAACATAACAGAGATCCCTTGAGGGAGCAGAACAGTGGGATGCAGACCCCAAATTCTCATAAAAAGACCAGACTTAATGGTCTGACTGAGACTGGAAGGACCCCAGTGATCATGGCCCCCACACCTTCCGTTTACCCACTACGGGAACCATCCCCAAAGCCAGTTCATCAGACATGGGTTGGACTAGACAACGGGTTGGAGAGGGATGCTGGTGAGGCATGAGCTACTTGGTTTGGGTGGACACTTGAGACAATGTTGGCATCTCCTGCCTGGAAGGGAGATGGGTGGGTAGAGGGGCTTAGAAACTGGCAAAATGGTCACGGAAAGAAAGAGTGGAAGGAGGGAGTGGGCTGTCCCATTGGGGGGAAAGTAATTGGGAATATGTAACAAGTTGTGTATAAGTTTTTATGTGAGAGACTGGCTTGATTTGTAAACTTTCACTTAAAATACAATAAAAATTATTAAAATAAAAAAAAAAAGAAGCTGACCCATGATTGCTTCAACAAGCTCTCAGAACTAAGACTCAAGGAATCTTCTCGATGAAGGTGTAATCCTGGAATTACCGGATACAGAATACAAAAGATTAATATACAGAGCTCTCAAAGATATCAGGAAGGAAATGAGGCAAAATACAGAACAAGCCAAGGAACACAAAGATAAAGCAGCTGAAGAAATTAAAAAGGTTACTCAAGCACATAATTAAAAATTTAATAAGCTGCAAGAAACCATAGAGAGATTGCAATCAGAAATTCAGAAGATTAACAATAAAATTACAGAGTTAGAAAACTCGATAGAAAGTAAGAAGAGCACAACTGAAGAACTGGAAGGCAGAATTACTGAGATAGAAGATAAAACTATTGGGACCAATATATTTGAAAAGAAACCAGATAAAAGAATTTTAAATGAAGAAATCCAAAGAATCATGTGGGACTTTATCAAGAGAAATAACTATGAGTGATTGCAGTACCAGAACAGGGAGGGCTAACAGAAAATACACAGGGAACTGTTGAAGATTTGTTGGCAGAAAACTTCCCTGATATCATGAAAGATGCTCATCAAATTCCACATAAGGTGATCTCAAAAGAAAGTGACCGAGACATATAATAATCAAACTTGCCAAAATCAAACATAAAGAGAATTTTAAGAGAGGCTAGGGATAAAGGAAGTCACCAAAAAAGGAGAGTAAATAATAATAAACTTGGACTACTCAGCAGAAATCATGGAGGCAAGAAGGCAATGGGATGACTTATACAAAATATTGAAGGAAAAAAATTGCCAACCAGGAATCAAACCATAACCCTGGCCCTCTGGCCTTAGCCCTCTAACTCTAGCCCCTAAGCCCTAAGCCCCAAAGCCCCTAAGGCCCTAAGCCCTTAGGTCCTAACCCCCAAGGCCCTAAACTCTAACCCTAACCCAAACTCTAACCCCTATACCCTAAACCCTAAATCCTAACACCTAACCCCTAACCACCCTAACCTTAACAACCCTAACCCTAACCCTAACACTCGAACCCTAACCCTCTAACGCTAACCTGAAACTCTAACCCTCTAACCCTAGCCCTCTAATCCTAGCCCTAAACCTAACCCCAACCCCCAAACCCAACGCCAAACCCTAAACCTCAAATCCCTAGCCCTAAACCTAAGAATGGGTCTAAGCCTAATCCTAAACTGTAAACCCTAACACTTAAAACCCTAACACACAAAACCCTAACACCCTTAGCCCTAACACATTCAACCCTAACATCCTAAATGCCAAAACCCTAAACACTAACACCCTTAACCCCAACCCCTAAACCCTAAACTTAAACGCTAAACCATCTAACCCTCTAACCCTAATACCCTAACACTAAACCCTAAACCCTAACCCCAGCCCCCAGCCCTAACCCTCACTCTAAGCCTTAAACCCTAAACCTTAAGTCCTAAACCCTAGGCTCTAAGCCCTAAGCCCTAAACCTTAAGTCCTAAAACCCTAAACTCTAAGCCTTAAGCCCTAAACATAACCCTCTAACCCTAAACTCTAAAACCTTACCCCAGACCCATCCCACACCCCTAAACCTGAACCCCTAAACCCTAGCCCTAACCCCTAACCCTAAACCTCTAAACCATACCCCTAATCTTCTAACCCTAAACCTCCAACCCTAACCCTCTAACCCTAACTCTCTAACCCTAACCACAACACCAACCCCAACCTCTGAACTCTGAAACCCTAACCCCCAACCCTAAGCCTCTGAACCCTAAGCCTAAACCCTCTAACCCTAAACCCTAACCTTCACCCCCTCACACCCTCACCTTCTCACTCCCTCACTCTATAATCTTCTCAACCTCTAACCCCCTCACCCTCTAACCCCTCACCCTCTAACTCCCTCAATCTCTAACCCCCAAACCTCTAACACCCACCCTCTTACCCCAAACCACATATCCCAAACAAACCCAACACCAACCCCAACCCTAAATCTAAATCCTGACCCCTAAAACCTAACCCAAACCCTAATGACTAAACCCCAAAACCCTAAACCCCCAAAACTGTAAACCCCAAACTGCAACCCCTAACACCTAACCTGTAAATCCAAACTCTAACCTCAAACCCTAAACCTAAGCCTAACACCTAACCCCAACCGAAAAACCCTAACCCAAACCCTAACAACCCTAACCCTAACATCCCTAACCCCAAAACCCTAACCCCAACCCCTAAACCCAAACCCTAACAACCAGAACTCTAACAACCCTAACCCTAACATCCCGAACCTCAAACCCTAACCCTTTTTGTTAGCAGCTGTAGCACTTAACCACTAGCCACCAGGGTTTCCATGAGCAGTCACAGGAATAGACATATGCACACCCGTGTTCACTGAGACATTATTCACAGTAGCAAAAAGATGGAAACAACCTCAGTGCTCGTCCACAGAGGAATGGATAAACAAACTACGGTACATACACACAGTGGAACACTACACGACAATGAAGACCAATGATGAATCTCCGAAACATCTCACACCATGGATGAATCTGGAGCGCATCATGCTGACTAAGTCAATCACAAAACGACATATACACTAAGAGACCACTATCATAAAAACTCATGAAAACATTTACACACAGAAACAATCCTTGATGTTCACCAGGCAGACGGAGAGTGGGTAGAGAAAAGCTAACTAAACAATAACCAAAAAAAACAAACCCACCGCCGTCGAGTCGATTCCAGCTCATAGAGACCCTATAGGACAGATTAGAACTGCCCCATAGAGTTTCCAAGGAGCGCTTGGTGGATTCGAACTGCAGACCTTTGGTTAGCACTGGTGGGTCTTAACCACTATGCCATCAGGGTTTCCAACCAAACGACAGATATGTGGTAACTCTGGTGAAGGAAGAGACGGTACACAAGACTGGGAATCAACCTCAGCCTCACTCTAACCCTAACCATAACCCTAAACCACTTGTGCCCTAGCCTAGTAACCCCAGCCCTAACCCCAACCCCCAGCCACCTAAAACCTATACCCCTAAACCTAACTCCCAAACCTCTAACCCCCCAACCTGAACCCCTAACACCAAACCCTAACCCCTAATCCTCTAACCCTTCTGCATCTCTGGGCCTCTCGACTCTCCGTCTATTTTCTCCCTCCAAATCCTACTAACACTCAGTGGAATTTTGAAGTTTCAGCTGTGCTTTGCTTCTTGTTGTCTCCACCGGTCCCATCAAGGCACTGCATCATTTATTTGCTCTGCTTCACTATTGAGTTCCAAAACCATGGCTTAGAATCACCTGACACTGAACCTCAGCGATTCGGCGCAAGGCCGCGAGAGGGCGTGCGCACCGCCGGTTCTGTTCTGCCCACCAGACCCTCCGAGCATGGGAACCTCCTGGACCTAAGCCGGGACGACCTGGGTACCACTCCAGTGGCGACAGCAGAGGCTTTTCTTCCCGAGGGACCCAACGCCCCAGGGTGCTCTCTCAATACTCCCATTAATGCTATGATTATCCTAACCCACTCCTTCTGCGAGACCTAGTGGGTCCTCGACCAGGCCCAGCCTTCAGGACCCGCAGCCCCCTGCCGTGGTCATGTACAGGAACCTGCAGGGCCGCGCCCTCCCCGCCCAAGCTCTGCCCCTCCATACCCTGATGCCCTGCAGGCCTCTACTAGGTCCCCGCCCAGGGGAGAGTTGTCGCCCCGCACCGGGGGGGGGGCCACGAGGAAACATTCGGAAACCACCCCCCAGGCACGAAGCCGACTACCCGTATTGAGACCGTGTGAGCAGGGCTGCCCCGCCGACTGGAGCCTGCAGGGCATCACTCACGTTTGTCAGCTTCTCACCGCCCTCTGGGCTCAGGGTCCCAGAGCAGCCAATCCCCCCCGGGGGGGGGGCGGTCCGTCCGCAGGGGCTGGAAGATCGGGTTGGTGCCCATGGCCGGAGCGCTTAAAAACCTAACAAACCCTCATAAACCGTCAGCTCCAGACCTTCAAATGTCAGCCCAAGAGACACCTAATCTCCAACCTAAAAAAAAAAACCACACCTGTTGCCATCGAATCAATTCTGACTCATAGCGACCCTATAGGACAGAGTAGAACTGCCCCACAGAGTTTCCAAGGAGCGCCTGGTGGATTCAAACTGCCAACCTTTTGGCTAGCAGCCTTAGCACTTAACCACTACGCCACCAGGGTAACCCACTGAACCCACTGCCACCAGGGTAGAGGCTCCAAATCCCACCAGTTTGAGGAACCCTCAAATCCCCTCAGCACCAGAGACCGCGTCCACAGCTACCGCTACACAGCGCCGCACAAACGTTTAAGTTAACGAACAACATGGGCGCTCAGGACCCCTTCCTGCTACCCCCACCCCGCCACCCAGAGGGGAGCGGGACCCGGCATCCACACTGTTAACAGACACTGAATCGCTGCTGCTTCCACAAGGAGTAGGATCCCCGCGCTGCTCCACAGATTCCCAGGACCCCTTCCTTTCCAGGTGGGGCCGGGGCCGCGCCGACGCCCCAGCCCCGAGAGTAGACCAGCCGGCGCGGGCGAGGGCGCGGGGTGCCTCAGCCTCCCAGGCACAGCGCCCAAAACAGTAAGGGGCAGCGGGGCCTTGGGCGGGGGATCGCTCTCTCCCCGCCCCTGGCACCCTACGGAGTCTGGTGGGGGTGGGACGACGAACGGGGGCGAGTGCCCCGTCCTCAGTCTGGAGTCTCACCCCCCTGGGCGAACTCTGGGCCTTGGTTTCCCCCCCTGGCAGAGGGAGCAGGTGGGGGGCGGGGGGGCAGGAGCCCATCACCCAGCTTGGCCCGCAAACCCGCCCCGGGCAGAGGAGGGACCTTGGCGCAGCCCTGGACACGGCCTTTCTCCCCAAGCCCTTCAAGCCCCCAGGCCCGAGGGCACTCCGCAGCCGGATCCCGCGGCTGGACCCCCCCCCCGCGCAAATCCATGGGGATGCAAATTTCGCGGACCAGCTGCGTCCCCCGGGCCAGAGGCTCCCTCTCGCAGCCCCTAGAGTGGCTGCGTCCGCCCGGCCCCGCGCCGCGTCCGCCCCAGGGGATCACTCGGGACGGGGTACGCCGGAGGGGGCGATGCCAGCTGCTAACCCAACGTCCGGACTCCCCAACCTCTGGAGCCCAGGGGATGCTGGCACTGGAAACCACCCTCCTGGCGCCTTCCCTCCACACCTTCGAGGGGCCGGGCTTGTTCAGTCTGGGAGCGGGTCCCTCCACCCACCTGCCGGAGTTTCCTACCTTTCAGAAACCACTGCACAGAAAGCAGCACGAACACCGTCCGCTCTAAGGCGCGCCATCCGGCCCGGGCCCCTCACCACCCGTCCGGGCGCTTCCGGGAGTAACTGGCTGGACGGCGAGGAACATGGCTGCCGGCCCCGCCCAGCGGCCCGGGTGTGGGGCGGGCGTGGGGGGGTTGGGCCTCCAGAGGGGAGAGTGGGGTCTAGAAGCAAGGACAAGGCCAAGGTGTGCGGGGTGAGGAGACGGGAGACGTCAGGAGAGGGCCCCCTCGCGTGCAGAGTTAAGTATTGGAGGTGCAACGGTTAAGTGCTTGGCTAACTGAAAGGTGGGCCGTTGGAACCCACCAGCTCAGGGGTTGAAAAGATCTGGAGATGGGCTCCCATAAAGATTCTAACCAAACAAAATCCAAACCAGTTGCTATTGAATCAATTCCGACTCATAGTGACCCTACAGGGCAGAGTAGAACTGCCCCATAGGGTTTCTAAGACTATAAGTCTTTACAGAAGCAGACTGCCATGTCTTTCTGCAAATAACCAACTGGTGGATTTGAACTGTCCACCCTTTGGTTAGCAGCCGAGCTCTTAACCATGGTGCCACCAGGGCTGCGCCATAAAGACTGCAACCTAGGAAACCTTGTGAGGCAGTTCTAAGTTGTCATACAGGGTTGATATGAGTCAGAATCTCTTGATGGCACACAACCATGATTGTACTAAGAAAAATTCCTCCAAGCATCTGCCTACATGACCCCTGAAGCACACATGCATGCACGCTATCAAAGCAGTGCGGCCAAAGACAGGAAATTGGGATAGAGACATTATAGACTGCACACTGAAAAGTGATTTCTGAGGGGCGTGCAGCTCAAGCGGAGGAGGTAGCATACAACTAAATGCCCTTCTACTTCTATTGTTCAATGGTCTTGAGAAAGAATGTGTCCCAGGAATTAACTGTAGCCCAGGAGAACTTGAAGACAGCAAATACAGAGGACCGGTCAGGATGCTTCTGCAGTGGTCAGGGTGAGCAGTGATGGTGGTAGTGCAGGTGGGAACAGTGGGCAGGCTTGAGGTGTACTTTGGAGCTTGAGCTGCCAAGAATTGCTGGTCAATCAGACGTATGGGATGAGGGGAATGGAGAATCAAAGGAGACTTCTAGAATTCAGGCTACCATGAGCGCATGGTCACCAGAGCCATTCTCTACCATGTGGAAAACCATGGAGGAACAAACTTGAGAAAATAACCAAAAGATTTTTTTCTGGACATGTTAGATTTGGATGTCTGAGGTCATCCAAGTGTGGAGAACAGTTCCCAGCTGTGGCTACCACTCTGAGGTAGAGTAGTTTTCTGGGTTCTAAGAATTTGAAGATCATCAGCCTATAGCTGATTTGAAAGCCACTGGTGGTGCAGTGGTTATGCATTTGGCTGCTACCAAAAGGTCTGCAGTTTGAATCTACCAGTCGCTCCTTGGAAACCCTGTGGGGAAGCTCTCCTCTGTCCTATAGGGTCCCTATGAGTGAGAATCCACTCAATAGCGACTTTTTTTTTGTTTTGTTTTAATACTAAGCTCAGAAAAGTTGTGTGTCAGGATTGTATTTTTTCACAATACTTATTCAAGCAGTTCGAATCTACCAGCCACTCCTTGGAAACCCTATGGGTCAATTCTACTCTGTCCTTTAGGGTCGCTGTGAGATAGAATTGACCCAACAGCAATGGACTTAGAACTTGGACTTAGAGGAGCCCTTTCTTTGTCAAAGCTGAAAGTTTTACTTCATACTTTTTAAAAACTGCCATGTCTCATGTTACGTGGCTACCCTTACAGGAGCATTTTTGGTGCTAACTTGACTTGTCCTTGGTGAAGGGCTCTGTATTCATTTTCTAGGGCTGCCATAGTAAATTACCAAAAACTCAGTGTCTTTAAAAAAACATATAATCCATACAGTCCAAGAAGCTGGACTCTATGAAGAAGAAGGGGCACCATGATTGGAGGAAGACTCATTAACAGCCTAGACATGCAGATGACACAACCTTGCTTACTGAAAGTGAAGAGGACTTGAAGCACTTACTGATGAGGATCAAAGACTTCAGCCTTCAGTATGGATTACACTTCAACATAAAGAAAACAAAAATCCTCACAACTGGAACAATAAAAAAATCACAATAAACAGAGAAAATACTGAAGTCGCCAAGGATTTCATTTTACTTGGATCCACAATCAACACCCATGGAAGCACACTTCGAGAAATCAAATGACATATTTTATTGGGCAAATCTGCTACAAAAGACCTCTTTAAAGTGTTAAAAATCGAAGATGTCACTTTGAGGACTAAGGTGTGCCTGAACCAAGCCATGATATTTTCAGTCGCCTCATGTGCAGCTAAAGCTGGACAATGAATAAGGGAGACAAAAGAACTGAAACTTGAATTATGTTGTTGGTGAAGAATAATGAATATACCAAGGACTGCTAGAAGAATGAACACACCTGTCTTGGAAGAAGTACAGCCAGAATGCTCCTTAGAAAGGTGGGTGGCAAGACTTGGTCTCACGTCCTCTGGACATATTATCAGGAGGAATCAGTCCCTGGAAAAAGACATCGTGCTTGGTAAAGTAGAGGGTCAGTGAAAAAGACAAAGATCCTCAGTGAGACAGATTGAGACAGTGGCTGCACCAGTGGGCTCAGACATAGCAATGAGAAAGGCCCAGGGCTGGGCACTGTTCCATTCTGTTGTACACAGGGTCACTATGTGTTGGAACTGACTCAACAGCACCTAACAACAACATCATAAACTCACTAGATCTCCTGGGGATAGAATGTCATATTCACTGTGGAGTAGATAGTTTGTCTGTTTGTTTACCATATTTACTAATACTATGATTTACATTTGATAACTTCCACAATCAGTTGGATCGCTTTTCTTTGGAATGGACACAAACATGCATCTCTTGCAGTCTGTTGGCCAGGTACCTAGCTTCCAAATTTCTTTGCATAGTGGAGTGGGCATGTACAGGGCTGCATCTGTTTGTTGAAACAACTCAGTGGGTATTCTCTCAGCTCCTGGAGCCTTGTTTTTCGCCAGTGCCTTCAGTGTAGCTTGGACTTCTTGCTTCACTACTACCAGTTCTTCATCATATGCCACCTCATGAAGCAACTGAGAGTCGACCATTTCTTTTGGTACTGTGACTCTGTGTATTCTTTGCATCTTTTGTGTGTGTGTGCTTTAAGTGAAACTTTACAAATCAAGTCAATCTCTCATACAAAAATTTGTATACAGCTTGCTATGTGCTCCTAGTTCCTCTCCCACTAATGAGACAGCACACTCCTTCTCTCAGCCCTGAATTCCCTGTGTCCATTCAGCCACTTTCTGTCCCTCTCTTCCTTCTCATCTCCCCTCCAAACGGGAGCTGCCCACATAGTCTTATGTGTCCACTTGAGACCAGAAGGTCACTCCTCACCACTATCATATTCTATCCTATAATCCAGTCCAATCCCTGTCTGAAGAGTTGGCTTTGGGAATGGTTCCAGTCTTGGGCCAACAGAAGGTCTGGGGACCGTGACCTCCAGGGTTCCTCTAGTCTCAGTCAGATCATTAAGTCTGATTTTTTTATGAGACTTTGAGGTCTGCATCTCACTGTTCTCGTGCTCCGTCAGGGATGCTCTGTTTCGTTCCCTGTCGGGGCAGTCTTCGGTTGTAGACGGGCACCATCTAGTTCTTCCGGTCTCAGGCTGATGTAGTCTTGGATTTATGTGGCCATTTCTGTCTTTTGGACCCATAATTACCTTGTATCTTTGGTGTTCTTCATTCTCCTTTGCTCCAGGTAGGTTGAGACCAATGGATGCATCTTAGATGGCCGCTTGATAGTGTTTTTAAGACTGCAGACGCCACTCACCAAAGTGGGATGCAGAATGTTTTCTTAATAGATTTTATTATGCCAATTGACCTAGATGTCCCCTGAAAACATGGTCCCCCAACTGCTGCCCCTGCTACTCTGGCCTTCGGAGCATTTGGTTTATTCAGGAAACTGCTTTTGATTTAGTCCAGTTACGCTGACCTCTCCTTTATTGTATGTTGTCTTTCGCTTCACCTAAAATAGTTCTTGTCTACTATCTAGATTTGCAAATATCCTTGTCCCTCCCTTTCTCCCCACCCTCATAACCATCAAAGAATATTTTCTTCTCTGTTTAAACTATTTCTTGAGTTCTTATAATAGTGGTCTCATACAATATTTGTCCTTTTGCAACTGACTAATTTCACTCAGCATAATGCCCTCCAGATTCCTCCAAGCTATGAAATATTTCACGGATTCATCATTGTTCTTGATCTGTGTGAAGTATTCCATCGTGTGAATGTACCACAATTTATTTATCCATTCATCTGTTGATGGGCACCTTGGTTACTTCCATCTTTCTGCTATTGTAAACAGTGCGGCAATGAACATGGTTTTGCATATATCTGTTCGTATAAAGGCTCTTATTTCTCTAAGATATATTCCAAGGAGTGGGATTGCCATATCCTATGGTAGTTCTATTTCTACCTTTTTAAGGAAGTGCCAGATTGATTTTCAAAGTGGCTGCACCATTTTAAATTCCCACCAGCAGTGAATAAGTGTTCCAGTCTCTCTACAACCTCTCCAACATTTATTATTTTGTGATTTGGGATTAATGGCAGCCTTGTTGGAGTGAGATGGTATCTCATTGTAGTTTTGATTTACATTTCTCTAATGGCTAATGATTGTGAGCATTTCCTCATGTATCTGTTACCTGCCTGAATGTCTTCTTCGTTGAAGTGCCTATTCCTATCCTTTGCCCATTTTTTAAATGGATTATTTGTCTTTTTGTTATTGAGTTTTTGCAATATCATGTAGATTTTAGAGTTCAGATGCTGATCAGAAATGTTATAGCTAAAAACTGTTTCCCAGTCTGTCGGTAATCAGTTTACTCTCCTGGTGAAGACTTTGGATGAGCATAAGTGTTTGATTTTTAGGAGTTATCTAATTTCTCTTTGGGTACTTGTACATTGTTAGTAATGTTTTTGTTACAATCCCACCCTAATCCTCTTTAACATAAAATTACAATCACAAAATGGAGGACAGCTACAGAACACTGGGAATCATGGCCTCACCAACTTGATACACACATTTTTCGAGGGGGACATAATACAATCCATGACATCCACCTTTTAGTATATTTTGGGGACTGGCTCTTTTAGTCAGAAACAGGTTGAATAAAAGTGCTTCCTTACCAGCAGTTTCCCAGCAGTGTTGGTGACGGATCCCCAGTTGGATACACACAATCACACTGACTGCATTTGCGGTGCCTCAGCAAGTCCCACTTGCCTTCATAACACTGATCTCTAGAACAAAACACAGCTCTGTAAGCAAGTCAATTAAAAATAAAGGCATTGGCTATTGAACATCACTAAAGACATAAGTGCATATTGGTTCTGTGTTGGTTGCCGGAATCTAATTCTCTTGATTAATTCATATTTTTTGTAGATATTTTTCTTGCTCCATATACCCAGAGCTCTGTGTACATATAACGAACATTCTACACGTAGGTTTCTCACAAATATTACCCAATATCATTCATTTTTTTGACCATTCACTCAATGTTCAAGAATAAATTGAAGTATAGGAAATATTCTTACGGTTATTTAACTCTAAGGATGAAGAAATTGCATAGTGGGTCTTGGCTCCCTTTAGAAATTCTCTACCTGATGCAGTTCCACACAGCAACACGGACCTTCATCTCAGCACAGGAAGAAAGACAGACAGCTTTGTCTCAATATTTGCCACTGCTCTTCACCTTCTACTAAGGTAAAAATTCTTCAGCCTGCCAAGAGCATTGTTCAAGAATTGGCTCCAAATCTCTCCTTGAAAAGTACAGTGAAAAATCTTATAAAAATGTTAAGTTTTATTATTAGGCAAACCACTATTTCATCAAATCATCGTCTCTATATAAATTTTTCACCACTATGTTTTTTTTTTATGTGGCTTAAGACAACAATCAGGTGTGTAATAATGTGTATATCATTACATTTCAAATTATAAAGTGATGTTCCAATGGTTTAAAGAGTTGGAGGGACTATTGTGGCTACAGAATACTGAATCAAAAAATATTTTGACATGAAAGTTTCAACAACAAATATGTTCCATAACTATAGGTGTACTTGTAGGTAAATGTTTAATGTAATAATTCGGATGGTTAAAAAAGACAAAAACAAATAAAAACACATTAAACAGCAGAATAAGTCAATAGATACCTATTGTCATGACAGATACAAACAGAAAACAAAGAATAAAAAATAAGTGCAGCAGAGGTTACCAGCGTTATGTAAAAGAGAGGAGCATCTTGACACGGAAATAAAATAGCTAGATGCTTCAAAATGTGCATCCAGCAGCTTTTCCCTTTAGCAGGTGTTGCAATTTCTGATTTATTGGAATTAAACTAGTTGTCCATGTCATTCAAGTATTATTTTAATGCAATAAATCATTTTACAAGTCCCATGCTGTAGAAAAAATGCTTAAATCATTACATAAACATAGCTTTGCTCACAACTCTTCCCATTCTGAATGCTTTACCACTTCCTAAATAGCTGTGAAAATCTTCACAGTGCTGTAAACCCAAGTTCTAGTCCCACCACCATTTTATGTGATACTGATCACTGTGTGTCCCTGTGAAGTCTTTTTTTTTTTTTTTAACATCGTATATATATATATTTTTTTTATAGCACTATGGTCACTATTGTCGACTCAACATGTTTACTGCCTTATTGCGCTCTTTACCTGTTGTTGAAGCCTTGTTATTTACTTTTAAATGTCTTTCTTATTTCTCTACCTTAACACTTAAAACAGTGTTTCATTTTATTTGCTGTTGTTTTTTTCTTTTATTATATTCTTGTCCACTCAGAGTTCAGGCATGATTAAAAAGTAATTACATTTTTGTGGAGACAGAATGGGATTTAGAATCAAGTTTCAATTACCTGGGTTTTACTTCCTTCATTGACTAGCTGTATATCGGCAATACTTACTGACTATAAAACTTAATTTCAACATTTGTAAAACAGGTTACAATCTATCTATGCTTTTTTTAGATATATACATTTCTTTTTAATTTCAAAATATAAATTCACCAAAAATGATGTTAACATTTAGATTTTTCTTGTGTTAAAAAAAACTAAACCAAACCTGTTGTCATCAAGTTGATTCCAACTCATACCGACTCTGTAGGACAGAGGAGAGCTGCCCCATAAGGGCTTCCAAGGAGTGGCTGGTGGATTTGAACTGTAGGCCTTTTGGTTAGCAGCCAGGTTGGAATCCGCTACATCACCAGGATTCCTTTCTTGTAATAAGTCAGATAAATTGATAAGCTTATATTCCAGCTATGTATTTAGTGCATGAAATATGTCAAAGAGAATTATGTAATGTTTAAAATTTTAAATGTGAATTGATCAAAAATTATAATAAATTCCAAATAAGTAAGATAAAGTGATTAGCTCCAGTTCTCAGTAGGGGTTTAAATGCCTTTGAGACCAGTTGGTGCTCCTGTTTTCACCCATTCTCAATGGCACAAACTCAGCATCAGTCTCTGAATAGTGATTATGATACTAACACAGTAGACAGTCAGGAGTGGTTGGGCTACTATTTTCACATGTTTTGCTGGCTAATAGATTTAAATTATCTTTACTGTCTAATATTTCTTATCTTTTACTTTTGGAGAACGAAGTCAATTGTTCATGTCGTATTATGTATGGTACAGCCCAGAGTGTTTGTAGTGTTCAATACTTTAAATTTCTCACCACTTTCATCATTACTTTTTTGTATAGGAAACTCAGGAATCAAATAGGTATTTTATACTGTCCAGCAATGCTTACATTGTAAGTATAAAGTGGGAGCCATTATAACGTTAAGGGAAATATCATTGATACAATGTTGGCTTTTTAATTACGCAGATTTGTATTTGTAATCCCACTCTGCCCTTAATTGGCTGATGACTTTAAGTATGCTTCTTTACTTTCCGTAGCCTTGATTTACTCTCCCACAAAATGGGATGATGACCCTCATCTGGAAAGAATATACATATATATATATATACACATATATATATGTGTGTATATATATATATATATACATACGTATGAAACTTACTTCTGACAATGGATGAAACAAAGCCAATACTAACAAATATTGCTATTTCTTCTACCTGCCTTCTTTACTCACTCCAAGCTTCTAGACAGTTTGTTCAGATACGTTTCCTTCCTTCCCGTCTTCTTTCTTTCTATGCTACCTCTTTTTGTTTCCCTTTCAGTTTCATTGTGAATTCACAAACGCTAGGTTGAATTTCAGTGTTTATATGCTATTGGGGGTATGCATCTAAGTAAGCAATTTACCTTCCTGAAATTAAAATATAGATAATTCCTGCACTGCCTGCCTCACATGGCATGCGAAAGTTATTTAAAATAGTAAGAAAATATAAATATGTTACTTATTATCTATTGAATCCATACATCAGGCTAGATAATTTAACTGTCATGTTGAAGTGATAAATTTATAAATATAGATATTAATATTTTGTTATTAATGTAAGAAGAGTAAGTTAGAAACCTAATATGAAGAGCAGGTGAGGATTTCAAAAGGATTGGTTCTCAGAAGGGTAGGACTAGAACAGTAATAATCAAACAAAATGTAAAATATGTTCATAGCAGGAACATACAGAAGGTTGCTTCTACAATGGTGTTTAAAATAGAATAATGTATATTTGATTAGACAATCATTTATGGGAATAAAAAGATTAAGAAAATTTATCCTTACCTGCAAAATCTTAGAACCAAAAAACCAAACCGAACCCAGTGCCGTCGAGGTGATTCCTACTCATGGCGACTCTAAAGGACAGAGTAGAACTGCCCCATAGAGTTTCCAAGGAGCGCCTGGCAGATTCAAACTGCTGACCCTTTGGTTAGCAGCCATAGCACTTAACCACTGTGTCACCAGAGTTTCCACAAAATCTTAGAAGCAACAACATATTCATTATATTTCATCCAGAACATTCCGGATGTCCTGCAGTCATGCATTTGAACTCATTTGTGCAGAAACATTCATTTTTATAGCTACTTACCTTCCTGGTGGTTACATCATTGGCTCCTAAAGACCAGAAAAAGAACCAAATGCAATTTGGCTGTCTTGACTGGGTCCCAAAGAAGACTCTTAAAGTTAAACAAATGAACAGAAATATCTTAAACAAGCAATATCTTCTAGGTGCAACTGCTTGTGTGTGGCACGAGGAAAATAAACACTAATCAAGGTAACTTAATTCTCAGTGAAATGAAACCTCATATGGAAACATGGGAATTTTACTCTTCCTTGATAATTACATCATCTAGAATCATCTCATGTGAGATTTTTATCATAAAGAAAGGGTTCATGGAAAGGAGATGCCTGACTGGAGCCAGCTGTGGATTATTCTTAATTGCCTCTCCACTCTCAGGGCTTAATATGACTCAAGTACAGCATGAGAAAATGGAATATGTTTACAAATGTCAACACAACTATTTGTAAAATAATTCTATATTTATTAAATCTTTTTGTGAGAAATGAAGTGGCTCTAATCAGACTTAAATAAATGGGTTGACTAATTTTTTTTGTGTTAATATTTGAATGTACCATGCAACTAGGTTGATGGAAGTTGTATATAAAAGTTATCCAAATCACTCAGTAGGATGATTTCGAAGAATCTGAAAAAAGTTAGGAAAATAAATTTGAAATACTGTGGCACTATGAGTCAACCAGAATTACAGAGCGTTCAGTAAATTGGAGTAAAAAAGAACTGAAGGTATCATTTTCAAATTGATTGTTGTTGTTAGGTGCCATCAAGTCTGTTCTGACTCATAGCCAACCTATGTATCACAGGACAAAACACTGCCTGGTCCTGTACCATTCTTAAAATCGTTACTGTCCTGGAGCCCATTGTCGCACCCACTGTGTCAATCTCTCTCTTTGAGGGTCTTCCTTTTTTTCCACTGATCCTGTACTTTACCATGCATGATGTCCTTCTCCAGGAGCTGATCTTTCCTGACAACATGTCCAAAGTATGTAAGACACAGTCTCGCCATCCTTGCTTCTAAGGAGCATTCTGGTTGTACTTCTTCCAAGACAGATTTGTTCCTTCTCTTGGCAGTGCATTCAATATTCTTTGCCAACGCCACAATTCAAAGGCGTCAATTCTTTTTTGGTCTTCCTTATTCATTGTCCAGTTTTCACATGCATATTGGGCGATTGAAAACACAATGCCTTGGGTCAGGCACACCTTAGTCTTCAAGGTGACGTAGTTGCTTTTCAACACTTTAAAGAAGTCCTTTGCAGCAGATTTGCCCAATGCAATGTGTCTTTTGATTTCTTTCTTTTTTTTTTTTTAATTTTTGTTGTGCTTTAAGCAAAAGTTTACAAATCAAGTCAGTCTCTCACACAAAAACTTATATACACCTTGTTACATACTCCCAATTGCTCTTCCCCGAATGAGACAGCCTACTCCCTCCCTCCACTCTCTCTTTTCATGTCCATTCCTCCAGCTTCTAACCCTCTCTACCCTCTCCTCTTCCCTCCAGACAGGAGATGCCAACACAGTCTCAAGTGTCCACCTGATCCAAGAAGCTCACTCCTCACCAGCATCCCTCTCCAACCTATTGTCCAGTCTAATCCCTGTCTGAAGAGTTGGTTCTTGTCCTGGGCCAACAGAAAGTCTGGGGGCCATGACCACCAGGGTCCTTCTAGTCTCAGTCAGACCATTAAGTCTGGTCTTTTTACGAGAATTTGGAGTCTGCATCCCACTGCTCTCCTGCTCCCTCAGGGGTTCTCTGTGTTCCCTGTCAGGGCAGTCATCAGTTGTAGCTGGGCACCATCTAGTTCTTCTGGTCTCAGGCTGATGTAGTCTCTGGTTTATGTGGCCCTTTCTGTCTCTTGGGCTCTTAATGACCTTGTGTCCTTGGTGTTCTACATTCTCCTTTGATCCAGGTGGACTGAGACCAATTGATGCATCTTAGATGGCCGCTTGCTAGGGCCGAAGACTCCAGATGCCAATCTCCAAAGTGGGATGCAGAATGCTTTCTTAATAGATTTTATAATGCCAATTGACTTAGATTTCCCTTGAAACCATGGTCCCCAAACCCCTGCCCCGGCTACTCTGGCTTTCGAAGCGTTCAGTTTATTCAGGAAACTTCTTTGCTTTTGGTTTAGTCCAGTTGTGCTGACCTCCCCTGTATTGTGTGTTGTCTTTCCCATCACCTAAAGTAGTTCTTATCTACTACCTAATTAGTGAATATCCCTCTCCTTCCCTCCCTCCCATCTCTCTTAACCATCAAAGAATATTTTCTTCTCTGTTTAAACTATTTCTTAGTTCTTATAGTAGTGGTCTTATACAATACTTATTCTGTTGTAACTAATTTCACTCAACATAATGCCTTCCAGGTTCCTCCATGTTATGAAATGTTTCACAGATTCATCACTGTTCTTTATCAATGCGCAGTATTCTGTCATGTGAATATACCATAGTTTATTTATTCATTCATTCATTGATGGGCACCTTGGTTGCTTCCATCTTTTTGCTATTCTAAACAGTGCTGCAATGAACATAAGGGTGCATATATCTGTTCCTGTAAAAGTTCTTATTTCTCTAGGATATATTCCAAGGAGTGGGATTGCTGGATCTTATGGTAGTTCTATTTGTAGCTTTTTAAGGAAACGCCAAATTGATTTCAAAAGTGGTTGTACCATTTTACATTCCCACCAACCGTGTGTAAGTGTTCCAATCTCTCCACAACTTCCCCAACATTTCTTGTTTTGTGTTTTTTGGATTAATGCCAGCCTTGTTGGAGTGAGATGAAATGTCATTGTAGTTTTGATCTGCATTTCTCTAATGGCTAACGACCATGAATATTTCCTCATGTATCTGTTAGCTACCTGAATGTCTTCTTTAGTGAGGTGTCTGTTCATATCTTTTGACAATTTTTTAATTGTGTTATTTGTCTTTTTGTAGTTGAATTTTTGCAGTATCATGTAGATTCTAGGGCTCAGGCACTGATTGGAAATGTCATACCTAAAAACTTTTCCTCAGTCTGGGTAATCTTTTAACTCTTTTGGTGAAGTCTTTGGATGAGCATAGGTGTTTGATTTTTAGGAGCTCCCAGTTACCTGGTTTTTCTTCTGCATTATTAATAATGTTTCATATACTCTTTATGCCATGTATTAGGGCTCCGAACAGTGTCCCTATTTTTTCTTCCATGATCTTTATCATTTTAGATTTTATATTTAGGTCTTTGATCCATTTTGAGTTTGTTTTTGTGCATGGGGTGAGGTATGGGTCTTGTTTGATTTTTTTTGCAGATGGATATCCAGTTATGCCAGCATCATTTGTTAAAAAAAAAAAAACTGTCTTTTCCCTATTTAACTGTTCTGGTGCCTTAGTCAAATATCAACTGCTCATATGTGGATGGATTTATGTCTGGATTCTCAAATCTGTTCCAGTGGTCTATGAATCTGTTATTGTAGGAGTACCAGGCTGTTTTGACTACTGTGGCAGTATAATATGTTCTAAAATCAGGTAGAGTGAGGCCTCCCACTTTATTCTTCTTTTCCAGTAATGCTTTACTTATCATTAAAAAATGTCATTGGACTCATTAGACATGGATTGGACTGGACAATGGATTGGAGAGAGAGATGATGAGGAGTGAGCTACTTGTATCAGGTGGACACCTGAGACTATGTTGGCATCTCCTGTTTGGAGGGAAGATGGGACGGTTAGAAGCTTACAAAATGGTCACCAAAAAAGAGACTGGAAGGAGGGAGCGGGCTGTCTCATTGTGTAGTAAGGCGTGTATTATAAGTTTATATGTGAGAGACTGACTTGATTTGTAAACTTTCACTTAAAGCACAATACAAATTATTTTTAAAAAGTTGGAATTTGGCTCGGAATTGCATTAAATCTATAGATTGCCTTTGGTAGAATAGACATTTTTATAATGTTAAGTCTTCCTATCCATGAGCAACGTATGTTTTTCCACATAGGTAGGTCTCTTTTGGTTTCTTGCAGTAGTGTCTTCTAGTTTTCTATGTTTAGGTATTTTACATCTCTGGTAAGATGTATTCCTAAGTATTTTATCTTCTTCGGGGCTATTGTAAATGGCATTGATTTGGTGATTTCCTCTTCGATGTTCTTTTTGTTGGTGTAGAGGAATCCAACTGATTTTTGTATGTTTGTCTTGTATCCTGATACTCTGCTGAACTCTTCTATTAGTTTCAGTAGTTTTCTGGAGGATTCCTTAGGGTTTTCTGTGTATAAGATCATGTCATCTGCAAATAGAGATACTTTTACTTTTTCCTTGCCAATCTGGATGCCCTTTATGTCTTTATTTAGCCTAATTGCTATGCATAGGACCTCCAGCACAGTGTTCAATAAGAGTGGTGATAAAGGGCATCCTTGTCTGGTTCCCTATCTCAAGGGGAATACTTTCAGGCTCTCTCCATTTAGGATGATGTTGGCTGTCGGTTTTGTATCAATGCCCTTTATTATGTTGAGGAATTTTCCTTGTATTCCTATTTTGCTGAGAGTTTTTGTCATGAATGGTGTTGAACTTTGTCAAATGCCTTTTCTGCATCAATTGATGAAATCATGTGATTCTTGTCTTTTGTTTTATTTATATGATGGATTACATTAATGGTTTTTCTAATGTTGAAACATTCCTGTATACGTGGTATGAATCCCACTTGGTCATGGTGAATTATTTTTTTTTGATATGTTGTTGAACTCTATTGGCTAGAGTTTTGTTGAGGATTTTGGCATCTAAGTTCATGAGGGATATAGGTCTGTAATTTTTTGTGTGTGTGTGATGTCTTTATGTGGTTTTGGTATCAGGGATATGGTGGCTTCATAGAATGAGTTTGGGAGTATTCTGTCCTTTTCTGTTCTCTGAAATACCTGTAGTAGTAGTGGTGTTATCCCTTCTCTGAAAGTTTGGTAGAACTCTTCAGTGAAACTCTCCGGGCCAGAGCTTTTTTGGGGGGGGGACAGTTTTTTGATTACCCTTTTCGCTTCGTCTTTTGTTATGGCTCTATTTAGTTGTACTACCTCTGTTTGTGTTAGTTTAAGTAGGTAATGTGTTTCTAGGAATTCATCCATTTCTTCTAGGTTTTCAAATTGTTAGAGTACAATTTTTCAGAGTAATCTGATATGATTCTTTTAATTTCAGTTGAGTGTGTTGTAATATCGCCCATCTCATTTCTTATTCGGGTTATTTGGTTCCTCTCCTGTTTTTCTTTTGTCAGTTTGGCCAGTAGTTTATCAATTTTGTTGATTTTTTTCAAAAAAACTAGCTTTTGGTCTTATTAATTCTTTCAATTGTTTTTCTGTTTTCTATTTCATTTAGTTCTGCTCTAATTTTTATTATTTGTTTTCTTCTAGTGTCTGTGAGTTTTTTTTTGTTGCTCTGTTTCTATTTCTTCAAGTTGTAGAGATAATTCTTTCATTTTGGCCATTTTTTCTTTTTGTATGTGTGCATTTATTGATATAAATTGGCCTCTGAGCACCGCTTTTGCTGTGTCCCAAGGGTTCTGTTAGGAAGTGTTTTCATCTTATTGGATTCTATGAATTTCTTTATTCCATCCTTATTTTTTTTTTTAATGTCTTCTATAATCCAATCTTTTTTGAGCAGGGTATTGTTTAGTTAGTGTTTGATTTCTTTTTCCTGCTTTTCCTGTTATTGATTTCCACTTTTATGGCCTTCTGGTCAGAGAAAATGCTTTGTAATATTTCAGTGTTTTGGATTCTGCTAAGGCTTGCTTTATGACCTAATATGTGGTCTATTCTATAGAATGTTCCATGTGCACTAGAAAAGAAAGTTTAGTTGGTTGCTGTTGGGTGGAGTGTTCTGTATATGTCTATGAGGTCATGTTAGTTGATTGTGGCATTTAGATCTTCCGTGTCTTTACTGAGCTTCTTTCTGGATATCCTGTTCTTCAGCGAAAGTGGTGTGTTGAAGTATCCCAGTATTATTGTGGAGCTATCTATCTCACTATTCAATGCTGATAGAGTTTGTTTTATGTATCTTGCAGCCCTGTCATTGGGTGTGTAAATATTTAATATGGTTATAGCTTCTTGGTGTATTGTCCCTTTAATCATTATATAGTGTCCTTCCTTATCTTTTCTGATGGATTTAACTTTAAAGCCTATTTTGTCAGAAATTAATATTGCTACTCCTGCTCTTTTTTGCTTATTGTTTGCTTGATATATTTTTTTCCATCCTTTGAGTTTTAGTTTGTGTCTCTAAGTCTAAGGTGTGTCTCTTGTAGGCAGCATATAGACAGATCGTGTTTCTTTATCCAGTCTGAGACTCTCTGACTCTTTATTGGTGCATTTAGTCCATTTACATTCAGAGTAATTATGGATAGGTGTGAATTTAGTGCTATCGTTTTGATGTCTTTTTTTGTGTATTGACAGTTTCTTTTTCTCACTTGATTTTATGTGCTGAGTAGATTTTCTTTATATATTGTCCTTTCCTCATATCTGTTGTTGTTGATTTTGTTTCTGCTGAGTCTCTATTTTTTTTTTTTTAATGAGTAGGGTAGCTTGTCTCCTTTGTGGTTACCTTATTATTTACCCCTAATTTTCTAAATTTAAATGTAACTTTTATTTCTTTGTATTGCCGTATTTTCCACTCCATATGGAAGGTGTATGATAACATTTCTTACTCCCTCTTTATTATTCTAATGTTGTCTTCTTTTCTATGATAACATTGCTGTTACCCTGTTTTGAGGGTTTTTTTTTTTTTTAATAATCTTGCTTTGTTTTTTTGGATTTCCCTATCTGGGTTGACTTCTGGTTGCTCTGCCCAGTGTTCTAGTCTTGGGTTGATACCTGATATTATCGATTTTCTAGCCAAAGAACTCCCTTTAGTGTTTCTTGTAGTTTTGCGTTGGTTTTTATGAATTCTCTAAACTTCTGTTTACCTGGAAATGTCTTAATTTCACCTTTATAATTGAGAGACATTTTTGCTGGATATATGATTCTTGGCTGGCAATTTTTTCCTTCAACTTTTTATATGTCATCCCATTGCCTTCTTGCCTGTGTGGTTTCTGCCTAGTAGTCCAAGCTTATTCTTATTGGCTCTCCTTTCTAGGTGACTTTTCCTTTATCCCTAGCTGCTCTTAAAATTCTTTCTTTATCTTTGGTTTTGGCAAGTTCAAGTATAATCTGTCTTAGAGACTTTCTTTTGACATCTGCCTCATGTTCAGTTAGATGAGTATCTTGGATAGATATCTTCTCCTCTTTCATGATATCAAGGAAGTTTTCTGCTAAAAAATCTTCAACAATTTTCTCTGTATTTTGTGTTATCCCTCCCTGTTCTGATACTCCAATCATTCGTAGGTTATTTCCCTTGATACAGTCTGCCATGATTCTTAAGCTTTCTTCATTTTTTAAAAATTCTTTTATCTGATTTTTCTTCAAACATATGACTGCCAAGTGCTTTATCTTCAAGTTCAGAAATTCTGCCTTCCATTTGCTCAAATCTGCTTCTCTGGCTTTCTATTGAGTTGTCTATTTCTTTATTTTTATTGTTAATTTTCTGAATTTCTGATTGCTGTCTGTCTATGGATTTTTCCAGCTTATGAAATTTTTCATTATGTTCCTGAATAATCTTTTTAATTTTTTCAATTGCTTTATCTGTATGTTCCTTGGCTTGTTCTGCACATTGCCTTATTTCCTTCTTGATGTCTTGAAAGGTTCTGCATATTAATGTTTTGTTTTCTGCCTCTGGTAATTCCAGGAATGCACTTTCATCTAGAAGATCCCTTGATTCTTTGTTTTGAGAGTTTGTTGAGGTAATTATGGTCTGTTTCTTTATGTGACTTGAAATTGACTGTTTTTTTTTGAGCCATCTATAAGTTATTGCATTAGTTTATTTTATGTTTGCTTACTGTGTCATAGCTTCTTGCTTTGTTTTGTTTTGATATGCCCGGATGGTTGCTTGAGTGAGCTAACTTGATTATTTTCACTTTTGGAGCTCAGATGTCCTCTCACCAGATGGTTAGAGCTGTTATCAGGTAGATCAGTCTAGGAGTGCATTCAGTTTTCTTGTATGAATTCAGCTCAGGTGTCTAGGTAGCTGATCATCAAGTGTGTGGTGCAGGCTGTGTCCCACACCCTTAGAGGGGCAGGGGTGATTGGTGCAGGTACCTGTATCTGGTTGTAGCAGATGGTCATACTCTGAACAAGGCAGGGGGCTGAGAATCATCCCCCAAGTGTCTCTGAGGAAAGTGTGCCCCTATTCCCTAGAGTGTACAGTTGGGTGGGTTCTTCAGACGGACCACGGGCACCCAATATTTTTGGTTGTAAGGACTGAGAAGTACCAGTTATCCTCGGACCCCTTTTGTGGGTGGCTGGGTGACCTGAGTGGAGCCATCTGTCTTTAGGCCCCTGATATGGGTAGGTGAGGACCCTGTTTAATAGGCAAAGCAATGTCAAACATCAAACACCCACCTCTCCACCACACAGCTGAAAGAGTTGGTGTTTGCCAACAGGGGCCTATTCTCCTGAAATAGGCCCAGACAGGTCCATGCAGAGGGGAAAGGTTGTCAAAGTCCACAGACCGTTTATGTCTGATCAGGAGCTGCTTCTGTCCTGAGCTTCCCCAGTTAATGGAGCTGGTAAATTATGTTTTTCCCCAATTGCAAATTTATTCCTTCTCAAAGCCCATGAGGATAGGTCTAGGCTCTCAACAGGACCTATCTCAGGCCCAGGGAAGTCAGCCACTGAAGCCATCTTGGGAGTAGGGGGGGCAGGGGGGCAGAGTGGGGGGTGCAGTGAAATATATGCAGGTAATTAGCTTTTGCTGAGAGGGCCATTCTTCTCTGGTTCCAGAGGTCTGAGTAGGCTGTATGGCTGGCTGCTTCTCCCTGAGGAAACTGTGGCCGAACACTAGTACCAACCCGCCACTGCAGCTCCTGGGAATGGGGCCTAAGGGCTCCCCATGATTCAGGTCTGGTAACTCCTCTCCACTTCTGAACCATCTCTTCCTCCCCCTGCCCCTCAGTTCTTTTTCTAAGCTTGCCTTTGATACTCAGGGCTCCTAGCTTGTCATAAATATACTTGTTTCACTTGTTTTTTTCAGGTGTTTGTTGTAAAGAGAGCTCGCTGGAAGCGCCTGTCTATTCTGTCACCTTGGCTCTGCCTCTGGAAATAGCATCTTTTGATTTCTTGATTGCTGCTGCTATGGTATTGATTATGGATCCAAGTAAAATGAAATCCTTGACAACTTCAATGTTTTCTCTGTTTATCGTGGTTTGGCTTATTGGTCCAGTTGTGAGGATTTTTGTTTTTTTGTGTTGAAGTGTAATCCATAATGAAGGCTGTAGTCTTTGATTTTCCTCAGTAAATGCTTCAAATCCTCTTCACTTTCAGCAAGCAAGGTTGTGTCATCTGCATAATGCAGGCTGTAATGAGTCTTCCTCCAATTCTGATACCTCATTCTTCTTCATACAGTCCAGTTCCTCAGATTATTTGCTCAGCATAGAGATTGAATAGGTATGGTGAAAGGACACAACCCTGACACTCACCTTTCTTGACTGTAAACCACTCAGTCTCCCCATGTTCTGTCTGAACAATTGCCTCTTGATCCATGTACAGGTTCCTGATAACACAATTATGTGTTCTGGAATTCCCATTCTTCACAATGTTAACCATAATTTGTTATGATCCACACATAGTCGAATGCCTTTGCATAGCCAGTAAAACACAAGTAAACATCCTTCTGGTATTCTCTGCTTTCAGCCAGGATCCATCTGACATCAGCAATGATATCCCTGGTTCCACTCCCTCTTCTGAATCTGGCTTGAATTTTTTGCAGTTCTCTGTTGTTATACTGATATTCAAATCTATTAATGTCCCGTTTATCTTACCATTAATAAGGACCAGTTATAAAAATATATAAATGGTCACCTAATGGTATTAAAAATATGATATTCAAGTCAGCTATTATAGGGACATCTTTGGTTTAGGGTCTGTCAAAACCAATATGCCTATTGTTCATAGGAGACACCTGTGATATCTCACTGGTTTCTAGTCATGCTTGTAGAGCAAGTCAAAATTTCACCCAAGCTCCTGTCAGTATTAATTATATAAAATACATATGGGTTGGAACGGGTGTATATCATCACCATTATCATCAGCAGCAGCACTTTTTTTGCATTATCACTAAATCAGTTAAAATTTGTGTTAACTGGGTTAAAAAAAAAAAAAAAACCTGAGTTCAAACTTGTATAATAATTACAGGTGCATGAACCCCTTCTAGAATAAATAAACAGTTGACCTAATTAGACAACATCTGGTTTAATTCATGCTCCAGAAATAATCACGACAAATGGGATTACTGTTATTGGTGAAATGGTTGGGTTATATCCTTGGAACTGGGCTTGAACTCTATCCCAGTTGATTGACAATCCACAAGTTCCATTGACTTAAAATGTGGGGATATTTCTCATTTATAATACCTCTTGGGTGTGAGTCAAGTGCAAATCTGCTCTGTATTATCATCTTTCCTATTTCATTTCTGGTTAGCAGCTCTTATGTTAGTCACTATCATGGCAAATGCATAGGAATATGGATGGAACCAGGTAAATGGCACTTAATTCTTCTGTTTGAATGTGGAATCTTTCACTTCACTCATATTCCATTTGCCCAGCAAGTCATATGGCAAATCCTGATGTGGAAGAGATGAGAAATACCCCGCTACTCAGGATGCACCAAGGATAACCCTTTCCCTTGTTTCTAGGTATAGTGAATTAATCATATACTTCATATACCATTAGGTCTGTATTTGGCTTCCATATCATGTTCCTATATTAGTCATGGAATTGACTCGAAGGCACTGCGTTGGGATATTAGTCAGAATTTTACTACAATAATGATGCATAAAAGACAACCACAAAATCTTAGTGACATGTAATAAAAAGTATTTCATGCAACTCTACAGATCAGCTAGGTTTTGAGTTCAGGTTGTTTCCATGCATCTCTTAATTTCCTTGGACAAGTTGAAGGGGCGGCAGACACTTGAGGCAAGTTCATCTCATGGTAGAACTTCAAGCTTTCAGAGGAGAAGTCTCTTACAGACTAGGCTGGGAAACACCACACTCACACTCATATCCACATTCCATTAACCAAGTAACATGGCCAAGACTAGTGTCAATGGGTCAGGAAATATACTCCTCCCATGGAGACAGTGTAGGTCTGTGTGGGGGGGGGCAAGCAGGGGAATAATGTCAATATTTGGTGACTAATAATCTAATCTACACAAGTTGCATTCACTCATCCAAGAAATACTTTCTGGACACAAATATTTTTTTCAGATACCAAAGCAGGATTCAAAGTATATGCATTCTAGTTGTTGTTAGCTGCCATCAAGTTGGTTCCGAGTTACGGTGACTTTATGCATAATAAAATGAAAGATTGCCATGTCCTGTAACATCTTCATGATCTTTGGTATTTTGAGTCCATTGTTGCAGCTATTGGGTTATTCCGTCTCACTGAGGGTTTCCCCCATTTTGGTTGGCTCTCTACTTTACCAAACATGGTACCTTTTCCTAGCAATTGGTTTTTCCTGATGACATGTCCAAAGTAAGCAATTTGAAGTCTCACCAGCTGTCATGGATTGAATTGTGTCCCCCCCAAAATATCTGTCAACTTGCCTAGGTCATGATTCCCTTGTCCGATTCTATGATTGCCTATCATTTTACCATCTGATGTGGTTTCGCTAAGTGTTGTACACCCTATCACTATGATGTAATAAAATGTATTAGCAGAAGTTACGTTGATGAAATCTATAAGATCAGGTAGTGTCTTAAGTGGATCTCTTTTGAGATACAAAAGAGAGAAGTGAAAAGAGAGACATGGAGGCCTCATACCACCAAGAAAGGAGTGCTGGAGCAGAGCATGTCCTTTGGGTCTGGGATTCCTGCACTGAGATGCTCCCAGACCAAGGGAAGATTGATGACAAGGGCATTCCTCCAGAGCAGACAGAGAGAGAAAGCCTTCCCCTGGAGCCGACGACCTGAATTTGGACTTGTAGCCTACTAGACAGTGAGAGAATAAATTTTTCTTTGTTAAAGCCATCCTCCTGTGGTATTTCTGATATAGCAGCATTAGATGACTAAAACACCGTCCTAATTTCTAAGGTACATTTTGGTTGTATTTCTTCTAAGACTGCATGAGTAAACATTCATTCTATTGGGAGTCTATGGTATATTCAATATTCTTCATCAACACTGGAGTTTGCATGCATCAATTCTTTTTCTAGTAGTAGACAGAAATAGATACACATAATTACCTATATAGTTAGATGGTGCCTTCCTCTCTGAAGAAAAATTTAAAAAGTAGGGTAAAGGACAAGATAGTAACTGGTTCAGGAATGAAGTCTCTCTATCATTTCTAGAAGCAGACTGCTCAAAGCAAATGAACTGGCTAAAGCCCTGAAATAAGAGATGAGTTAGTATCCAAAGAAGAAACCTCAGCAAAATATAGCTGTAATACAATGAAAGAGCCCAGTGATGTAATAGGAATTGAGGAGCACACAACAATGGAGGCCAGGTGGAGCTGGGCCTTGAGTTTAATTTTAAAAGCTTTCTATTCAACTCAGGTTTTTGTAAAATTGAATAGAACCGTAATAAAATCTAACATACTTTAAATGGATTATTCCATGTGCTTTATGGTACAAAGATGGGCACAGTAAGACAATTTAGATAGATATTACAAAAGTACAGGTGAGTAAGTATGATGACTTGAACCATCAAGTATGGAAAATAGCAAAAGTAGCAAAATCCTGAAGACAATGAGCAAATGCTGAACAATGCATTCTTTGAGAGAACAGTGGAGTCAGGGATGCTACTAAAGCTTTGGTTGAATAAAGGCATCATTTATTGATAGGATGAAGATTGAGCAGGAAAATATCTTGGAGAGCCTAATCAACCTTTAAACTTCAAATATGTCGACTTTGAATACTTAACATATATCCTCATGGAGAGATTAACTTGGAAGTTGTTATTCAACCATAGATTTCAGGGAAGAGATTCTATTTGGAGATATAAATTTGGTAGTTGTAAACATAGAGATAGAAATTAAACAATGACATAAACGATTTAGTCAAATGAGAAGTCTGTTTATTTAAATAAGGACACAGCACTGTTCATTTATTACAAAATGTCAGGTATCTGGTAGGGGCTGTTACTTATTTTTTAGTACTACTCTAGCTACTATTGGGCCTTTACATACCTACGTAAGTTTTAGAATTAGTTTGTCATTTTCTTTACAAATTTTGTTGTGATTTTTATTAGATTTGCATAGAATATATAAACAGTATTGATGGAATTTAGTCTTCTTAACCATTAACTTTCTATATCTCAAGAATTATTGAGATCTACCTTCATGTCAATATTATAATTTTATCCGTGAAATCCTTGAGTGAATATGTGTGTTCATGAGTGTAGGAGTGTGTGCATGCATGTGTGTGTTCATATACACCCGTGTAAGTCTGTTCACAGATATACATTAACAAAATATAATCAATAAAATACCAAAAAAACACTGAATAGAAAATACCTAAACTGGAAAGCTACTGAACCATTAAAATCCAAAGCAAATCACTGTCATATAATTTTTATGTTACTTTTATCAAAATAGCAAGAAACTTGCAATTCTTATACTTTGTAATATATTGCAGACACAGGGCATAGTGAGGGTAAGGAGTTTCCAGGGCCAATCTCTAAGTTCAGCCTTTCCCTATCCCAAATTTCAAGATGAATAGATGTTGATGAGTCAGCAGAAATGTCTTCCCCCTCTTGTCTGGCTTTCATATTTGTGGTGCCTAAAAGTATTCTGTACCTTGTCTGCTGCACCCTTGGACTTGGACCCTGGGGCATGTGCCCTCCTCTGCCCCCCTTTTGCGATGCTTCTGTTTAGACAATGGAGAATATAAAATAGAACAAAACCGTGTGATTAACAATAATCATACGAATTCTAGTTGCATGACCATGAACAAGTTACTTAACCTCTCTGAGCCTCAACTTTGTCATCTGTACAATGGCAGTAACAACAGTAACAGATTCAATAGAAGTAATAGCTTTTGATGTTGTGAGGATTAACTAGTTGCCATCCAACTGATTTCATCTCATGGCAAACCCATACTCTGTAGGGCTTTCAATTGCTGTGACCTTTTGGAGGTAGATCACTAGGTCTTTCTTCTGAGGTGCCTCTGGGCAGACTGAAGCCACAAATACTTTGGTTAACAGCAAAAAAAAATTTTTTTTTTTTTTTTTAGTGCAACTAGGGACTCCCTGTGAAAGTTAAGTGACTTATTATAAACAAAATGTGTAGAACACTGCTTGGTATATTGTAGTTGCTACTTAATTGTTATCAGAAATTGTTATCAATATATCATGAATATTTATGGCATTATCACTGAAACATTTGATAAAAAGAACAAAAATATAAGTTGGACAAGCCTCACTTATGCATGTTATTTAATACCATAAATCAAATCCCAGAAAATGAATGCTGTCAGTAGATAAAAAAGATACTGTATTTTAAACATATATTTGTAATTACAAAATTCCTAAGATGGCCCTACAATAGGACCAGTACAATAATCCATTCATTAAAAAATATTAAGTAAGTGCATATTGTTTGTCAACTGCTGTTTCAGGTTCCATAGAAACAGAAGTAAACCATCAGACAAATCTCTGCCCATCAGAAACTTACATTCCAATGTAGAAATACACAAAAAATGCATATACAAATAGAGATACAGTAAAATTCAAAGTAATGCTAATGCTTACAAAATGAGCAAGGCATTGAAGTAGAATGTTAATTTATAGGTTAAATTAGTTGGTCAGCAAAGTCCTTTCTTAAGAGTGGTATCTGAGCAGAGATCTGAAAGAAAGGGGAGAGACAACCAACAGGAAAATATGCAAAAAAAAGAAAAAAATGCTAGGAGAGAGAACCAACCCCAGTCCAAAGGCCTGGAGGCAATGAAACAAAACAAGGAGGATGCACAACAGAAATCAAGGGAGAGAGGGGTGCTCTGTAGTGAGGTGAGAGATATGTCCAAAAGACTATCATGGCAGCCTAAAGGACTTGGATTTATTTAAAATCTTTGAAAAGATTTGATCAGAGAGACATGTCACCTGAGTAATGTTTTAAGAACTTCCCCCTGGTTGTTGTCTGATTAGACTCTAGAGGGAAAAATTGAAGGTTGGGAGAGCAGTTAGGAGGCCCTTGCAGTGTCTGAGCAAGCTGTAATGGCAGCCAGGCCCAGGGTGTTGGCAAGGGAGTAATTTAGAAGTGGGCAGATATGGAATCTATTCTGAAGATACAACCAACAGAAAGTGTTGTATATAAGATGTTAGAGAAAGAGAGAAGTCAATGATGACTCCAAATTAGAGAAAAACCCTGACATCACATAAGTGGGGGATAAACATTTTTGGTAAAAAATAATGCAAATTCCCATAGAACACTAAATACAAACATACTAATTTTTTTTTTGATAGTCTAGAAGAGGCAGAAAAAAATCTGTAATATGATAAAATGCATACATAGTCTAAATGGAAAATAAAACACTGTTAATGTTTTCCATCAATGTTACAATCAAACATTAAGGATCAAATACTCAACATTTTTCTTGGAAATTGTAGACCTGGATATCATGGCAAACAACACTGGAACCAAAAATATCTTACCTTTGAAAAGCTAGCAAAAACGAATGGTATTTACGTATGATATAATCAACCTGAAACACTATTAGACTCAACTGAAAAATCATATGAACTAAAAAGAATGCTCAGAAAGTATAATTGGCACCCCATTAATATAGATAAAGTATAACCCTGAAGAGTTACAAATTTTATTTTCTCATAAATAAAAAATGCAACAAAATTTATACATTTCCTAAATATAAATTATCAATTTAGATTTAGGAAATGTATTTTGTGATATTTATATAAAACATTTTTGCCTTGAACTCCACTTAAACCAAATGAAACCCATTGTTATTGAGTTGATTCCAACTTACAGCAACCCTATAAGAGAGATGTAACTGCTCAATAGGATATTCTTGCTGTACTTCTTCCAAGACAGATTTTTTTTCTACTTTTGGCAGTCCACGGTACATTAAATATTCTTCACTAAAACCATTATTCAAAGGCACCAACTCTTCTTTGATCTTCCTTACTCCTTGTCCAGCTTTCACACACATATAAGGCAGTTGAAAACACCATGGCTTGGATCAGGCACTCCGTGGTCCTTAAAGTGACATCTTTGCTTTTTAACACTTTAAGGAAGTCTTCTGCAGCAGATTTGCCTAAAGTAACACGTCATTTGATTTCTTGAATGCTGCTTTGATTGTCACTCCAAGTAAAATGAAATCCTTGACAAGTTCAATATTTTCTCCTTTTATCATGACATTTCTTAGTGGTCTGGTTGTGAGGATTTCTGTTCTCTTTATGTTGAGGTGTAATCTATAATGAAGGCTGTGGTTTTAGATCTTTATCACTAAGTACTTCAAGTCCTCTTCACTTTCAGTAAGCATCGTCTTGTCATCTGCATATCACAGGTTGTTAATGAGTCTTCCTCTAATCCTGATGTCAAGTTCTTCTATACAGTCTGGCTTCTCAGGTTACTTGGTCAGCGTACAGATTGAATAAGTATGGTGAAAAGATACAAACCTGATGCACATCTTTCTTAACTTTAAACCATGAAGTATCCCCTTGTTCTGTTGGAACGATTGCCTCTTGATCTATGTCCAAGTTTCTCATGAGCAAAATTAAGTGCTCTAAATTCCCATTCTTTGCTATGTTATACGTAATTGGTTATGATCCACGCAGTCGAATGTCTTTGCATAGTCAATAAAACACAGGTAAACATCTTTCTGGTATTCTCTGCTTTCAGCCAGGATCCATCTGACATCAGCAATGATATCCCTCATTCCATATCCTCTCCTGAATTCATCTTGAACTTCTGGCAGTTCCCTGTCAATACACTGCTACAGCCACTTTTGAATGATCTTTAGCAAAATTTTGCTTGTATGTGATATTAATGATATTGTTCAAGAATTTCTGCATTTGATTGGACCTTCTTTCTTGGGAATAGGCATATATATTGGCTCTCTTCCAGTTGGTTGGCCAGGTAGCTCTCTTCCAAATTTCTTGGCATAGACAAGTGAGCACTTCCAGTGCTGCATTTGTTTGTTGAAACATCTCAATTGGTATTCTATCAGTTCCTGGACCCTTGTTTTTTGCCATTCCTTTCAGCATAGCATGGACTTCTTCCTGCAGTACCATTGGATCTTGATCATATGCTACATCCTGAAATGTTGAACATTGGCCAATTAGTTTTGGTATAATGACTCTGCGTATTCCTTCCATCTTTCTCTCGATGTTTCCTGAGCTGTTCAATATTTTGCCCATAGAATCCTTCAATATTGCAACTTGCAGCTTGAATTTTTCTTCAGTTCTTTTGACTTGAGAAATACTGAGAGTTTTCTTCCCTTTTGATTTTCTAGCTCCAGATCTTTGCACAGTTCATTATAATATTTTATTTTGTCTTTCAAGCTGCCCTTTGAATCTTCTGTTCAGCTCTTCTACTTCTTAATTTTTTCTATTCCCTTTAGCTACCGGATATTTTAGAGAAAGTTTCGAAGTCTCTTTTGACATCCATTTTGGTCTCTTCTTTCTTTCCTGTCTTTATGATACATATAAACCAAGTCATTGAGTCAATTTTGACAGAGTGGAACTGCCCCATAGGGTTTCCAAGGAGCACTTGGTGGATTCAAACTGCCGACCTTTTGACTGGCAGTCATAGCTCTTAACCACTATGCCACCAGCACTCCTCAAATCAACATAAAAGTATAAAAATGAGCAAAATATATGTCAGGAGAGTCCAGTAGAAGATAAGAAGGCACAAATATATTCATGGAAATTTATCTAATTTCACTAAAAAATAAATTTAAATTAAAATGGCAGCTGGAATTCATCATTTTTCCAAATGGTTTATCAGCTATTGGAAGACTTAAAAATAGTAATAGAAATGGTCCAAGGGAAAGCAGGTGCCCTCAACCATTGTTGCAAATATGGATTGTGAAACTTTGTGATGATATATTTGCAGTTGTTTTCAATATTTATATTTATGCTAGAAATAATCCAAGTTAGGAATTCATAAAATGCAAATAAACAATTTTACATACTTTTCTTCATTACATTTTATAAGAGGATTTTTTGAATCAAAAAAAAAAAGGAAAGAATTCCCATGACTGTGAATTTCCATCAGTCAGGCATGAGAACATAATGTCTACTTTGAAAGCATGAGGAAAACTTATGTTCTAACCTAGAAAAGTATCTATCAAATATAGCTAGACAAGAATGCATCAGATGCAGGCAGGGCCAAGATAGTGGAGTAGTCAGATGCTTCTGATAGTCCCTCTTACAACAAAGACCTGAAAAAACAAGTAAATTGATTATATATATGACAAGCTAGGAGCCCTGGACATCAAAGGCAAAGTTAAGAAATTGGACTTAGCAACAGAGGGAGGGAGATACGGTTCAGAAGCAGCAAGAAGTTGCCGGACCCAACTCAGTGGGAACCAGCGCCCCTCATCCCTGATCTGCTGGTGTGACTGCAGAAGGGCTGGCAGTAGCTTTCTGTACACGGTTTCCCTAGCCACAGAGAGCCAGTGGCACAGAGTCTACTCATGCCTCCAGAATCAGAGAAGAACAGCGCTCTCGGCATAAGTGCTAGCATTTAATTCACTGCACAGATCATATACCTCCCCTTTCAAAAGAACTCTCTCCCATTTATCTGATCCCTCACCCTCTGTCCCAGGCCCCCAAGCTGGCTTCAGTGACATTCGATTTCCCTGGGCCTGAGATAGGTCCTGGCATGCAACCAGAGCCATTGGAGAAGGAGCAAATTAACAAACAGGGAAAAAATAATCTGATGGCTCCTCTAAGCTGGAAACTCAGGGCAGAAGCAGCTCCTGTCCAGGCACAAGTGGACCATAGACTTTGAATGGCTTTCACCCCTGCACAGAACTGTGTGGCCCATATCAGGAGCTGGGTTCTTGTTACAGTGCAAGGGTGTGTGGCCTAAGGTCTGACTTTAATGGTTTCAGCTGTGCAGTGGCAAGGTGGGTTCTTGATGCTTGACACTGCTCTAATAAGCAGGGTCCTCACCTACCCAAATCAGGGGCCTGAGGACTGGTGGCTCCACCTGCACCACCTAGCCACCCATGTCAGGGGTACAAGGATAAGTGGTGTCTCCCAGTCCTTACAGTTAAAAGTATCGGGTGTCAATGGTATGGCTGCAGAGCCCACCCACTTGTGCACTCTAGAGAACAGGGACATGTCTTCCTCACAAACACTCAGGGAAAGGTTGTCAACCCCCTACCTTGCTCAGAGTGTGACCACCTGATGCAACAAGAGACCTGTGCATACACCAATCACCACTGCTCCTCAAAGACAGTAGGTGAGAGCCTACACCACACACTTGGTGACTAACTACCTGGAAATCTGAGCTGAATCCTTACAAGAAAACTGAATGGACTTCTAGGCTCATATATCTGATAACAGCTCTAGCCATCTGGTGACAGGACGTTAGAGCTTCAAAGGCTCCATTAATCAAACCAACTAATTTGAGCAGCCTATTAAGTATTTCAAAACAAAACAAAGCAAGAAGCTAGGACACAGTATGCAAACATACAGAGACAACAGTCAATATCAAATCACATAAAGAAGCAGACGATGATCATGTCAGCAAGCTTCCAAAGCAAAGAATTGAGGAATCTTCCAGATGAAGATATATTCCTAGAATTACCAGAGATAGAATACAAAATAATAATATACAGAACTCTTCAAGATATCAGGAAAGAAAAAAAAGAGCTCAGGCAAAATGCAGAACAAGCCAAGGAACACACAGATAAAGCAGTTGAGGGAATTAAGAAGGTTATTCAAGAGAATAACGAAAAATTTAATAGGCTTCAAGAATCCTTAGAGAGACAGCAGTCAGAAACTCAGAAGATCAACAATAAAATTTCAGAATTAGACAACTCAGTAGAAAGTCAAAGGAGCAGAATTCAGGAAAGTGAAGTCAGAATTAGTGAGACTGAAAATAAAATACTTGGCACCAATATATTCAAAGAAAAATCAGATAAAAGAATTTTAAGAAATGAAGAAACCCTAAGAATCATGTGGGACTCTATCAAGAGAAATAGCCTACAAGTAATCCGAGTACCAGAACAGGGAGGAAAAACAGAAAATACAGAGAAAATTGTGGAAAATTTGTTGGCAGAAAACTTCCCAGATATCATGAAAGACGAGATATCTTTCCAAGATGCTCATCTAACCCCACAGAACGTAGATCTCAAGAGAAAGATATCAAGACATATTATAGTCAATCTTGCCAAAACCAAAGATAAAGAGAATTTTAAGAGCAGCTAGGGATAAACAAAAAGTCACCTGTGAAGGACAGTCAGTAAGACTAATCTCGGACTACTCAGCAGAAACCATGCAGGCAAGAAGGCAATGGGAGGACATATATAAAGACTTAAAGGGAAAATAATTGCCAGCCGAGAATTATATATCCAGCAAAACTGTCTCAGATATGAAGGTGAATTATGGCATTTCCAGATAAACAGAAGTTGAGGGACATTGCCAAAACCAAACCAAAATTACAAGAAATTCTAAAGGAAATCCTCCAGTTAGAAACTCAATAACATCAGATAACAATCCAAGACAAGAACAGAGGACAGGGAAACCAGATATCATTCAAGACAGAGAAATCACAAAACTAAATCAAAGCTAAAACGCTCAGAACAGGGAAACAGACATCATGAAGTAAAAGATGACAACATTAACTCAAAAAAGAAGGACTAAAAGATATAGTCATAGATCTTTCATATGGAGTATGAAAATAGGGGTAAATTTATCAAGGTAATCACAAAGGAAAATAACAATCCTGCACATCAAAATAATAATAAAAAAGAAAAACATGAAGACAGCAAAAACAAAAGCAACAACACTGGAAAAGAGGAAAAGATAAAATTACTTAATAAAGAAAAATTACTCAGCACAGAAAATTCAGTGGAAAAAAGAAACTGTCAACAACCAAAAAAAAAGGCATCAAAATGACAGGACTAAACTCATACCTAGACATAATTACGCTGAATGTAAATGTACTAAATGCACCAATAAAGAGACAGAGAGTGGCAGAGTGGATTAAAAAAACGAGATCTGCCTATATGTTGCCTAAAAGAGACATAACTTAGACATAAAGATACAAACAAACTAAAACTCAAAGGATGGAAAAGAGATACCAAACAAACAACAACCAAAAAAAGAAGAGTGGCAATATTAATTTCTAACAAAATAGACTTTAAAGTAAAATCTACCACAAAGGATAAGGAAGGACCCTTTTGTGCAGCCAATGACAGGGCTCCAAAATACATAAAATGAACTCTAAAAGCACTGAAAACAGAGATGGGCAGCTCTACAATAACAGTAGGAGGCTCCAACACACTACTTTTGGTGAAGGACAGAACATCCAGAAAGAAGCTAAATAAAGACAGTGAAAGTCTAAATGCCGCAATCAACCAACCTGATCTCATAGGCACGTACAGAACACCCCACCCAACGGCAGACAAGCATATTTTCTTTTCCAACCCACATGGAACGTTCTCCAGAATAGACCACATATTAGGTCATAAGCAAGTCTTAACAGAATCCAAAACATCAAAATATTTCAAAGCATCTTTTCTGACCATAAAGCCGTAAAAGTAGAAGCCAATAACATAAAGCAAGTGAAAAAAAAAACAAATGCACAGAAACTGAACAACACCTTGCTGAAATACTACTGGGTTATAGAAGAAATTAAGAATGGAATAAAGAAATTCGTAGAATCAAATGAGAATGAAAACACTTCCTACCAGGACCTGTGGGACACAGCAAAACAGTGCTCAGAGGTCAATTTATAGCAATAAATGCACACATCCAAAAGAAGAAAAGGCCAAAATCAAAGAATTATCCTTACAACTCAAAGAAATAGAAAGAAAGCAGCAAAAGAAGTCCTAGGGTACCAGTAGAAACAAAATAATAAAAATTAGAGCAGAATTAAATGAAATAGAGAAAAGAAAAACAATTGAAAGAGTTAACAAGACCAACAGCTGGTTCTATGAAAAGATCAACAAAATCGATAAACCATTGGCCAAATGGACAAAAGAAAAATAGGAGAGAAAGCAAATAACCCAAATAAGAAATGAGATCGGGAATATTACAACAGACCCAACTGAAATTAAAAGAATCATAACAGAATATTATGAAAAATTGTACTCCAACAAATTTGAAAACTAGAAGAATTGGATAAATTTCTAGAAACACACTACCTACCTAATCTAACACAAACAGATGTAGAACAGCTAAATAAACCTATAACAAAAGAAGAAATTGAAAAGATAGTTAAAAATTCCCAATAAATTAAAGCCCTGGCCCTGATGACTTCACTGGAGAATTCTACCAAACTTTCAGAGAAGTGTTAACACCACTACTACTAAAGGTATTTCAGAACATACAAAAGGATGGAATACTCCCAATCTCATTCTATGAAGCCAGCATAACCGTCATAACAAATCCAGGTGAAGACACCACAAAAAAAGAAAATTACAGACCAATATTCCCCATGAACTTAGACACAAAAACCCTCAGCAAAATTCTAGCCAACAACATATTGAAAAAGTAATTCACCATGACCAAGTAGGATTCATACTAGGTATGCTGGGATGGTTTAACATTTGAAAAACAATCAATGTAATCCATCATATAAATAAAAGACAAGAACCACATGGTCTTATGGGTTGATGCAGAAAAGGCATTTGACAAAGTCCAACATCCATTCATGATAAAGACTCTCAGCAAAATAGGAGTAGAAGGAAAATTCCTCCACATAATAAAGGACATTTATGTAAAGCCAACAGCCAACAGCACCCTAAATGGAGTGAGTCTGAAATCATTCCCCTTGAGAACGGGAACCAGACAAGGATGCCCTTTATCATCACTTTTATTCAACATTGTTCTGGAGGTCCTAGCCAGAGCAATTAGTCTAGGGAAAAAAAAAAAAAAAGCATCCAAATTGGTAAGGAAGAAATAAACTATCTCTATTTGCAGATGATACGATTTTATACACGGGAAACCCTAAAGAATCCACAAGAAAGCTACTGGAACTAATAGAAGATTTCAGCAAAGTATCAGGATACAAGATAAACATGCAAAAACCAGTTGGATTCCTCTATATGAGCAAAGAGAAAGTCGAAGAGGAAATCATGAAATGAATACCATTTACAATAGCCCCAAGAAGATTAAATACTTAGGAACATATCTAACCAGAGACATAAAAGACCTATACAAAGAAAACTATGAGACACTACTGCAAGAAACCAAAAGAGACCTACGTAAGTGAAAAAACATACCTTGTTCTTCAATGGGAAGACTCAAGATTGTGAAAATGTTTATTCTCCTCCAAGCAATCTATAGATAAATGCAAGCCTGATCCAAACTCCAATGGCATTTTTTAATGAGATGGAGAAACAAATCACCAAGTTCATATGGAAAGGGAAGAGGCCCTAAATAAGTAAAACAGTACTGAAAAATTAGAACAAAGTGGGAGGCCTCACACTACCTGATTTTAGTGCATATTACAACACCAGGGTAGTCAAAACAGCCTGGTACTGGCACAACAGCAGGTACATAGACCAATGGAACAGAATTGAGAATTCAGACATAAATTCATCCACGTATGAGCAGCTTGTATTTAACAAAGGCCCAAAGTCCATTAAATGGAGAAAAGACAGTCTCTTTAACAAATGGTGCTGGAATAACTGGATACCCATCTGCGAAAAAATGAAACAAGACCCATACCTCTCACACCATGCAGAAAAACTAACTCAAAATGGATCAAAGACCTAAATATAAAATCTAAAATGATAAAGATCATGGAAGAAAAAATAGGAAGAACTCTAGTAGCCCTCAAACATAGCATAAACAGTATACAAAACATTGCCAACAATGCACAAACACTGGAAGGTAAAGTCGATAACTGGGGGCTTCTAAAAATGAAACACTTATCCTCATCCAAAGGCCTCACCAAAAGAGTAAAAAGACTACCTATAGACTGGGAAAAAAAATTTGGCTACAACAAATCCGATCAGTGTCTAAATCTTTAAGATCTACAAGATACTGCTACTGCCAAACTTCAACAACAAAAAGACAAATAAACCAATTAAAAAATGGGCAAAGAGTATGAACAGAAACTTCACCAAATAAGACGTTCAGGCGGCTAACAGCTACGTTAGGAAACGCTCATGATCAATAGCCTTTAGAGAAATGCAAATCAAAACTACAATCAGATACCATCTTACCACAACGAAGCTGGCTCTAATCTAAAAAACACAAAATAATAAGTGTTGGAGAGGTTGTGGAGAGACTGGAACACTTATACATTGCTGGTGGGAATGTAAAATGGTACAACCACTTAGGAAATCGATTTGGCGTTTCCTTAAAAAGATAGGAGTACCATACGATCCAGCAATCCCAGTCCTTGGAATATAGTGTAGAGAAATAAGAGCCCTACAAGAATAGATATATGCACACCCATGTTCACTGCAGCACTGTTACAATAGCAAAGAGATGGAAACAATCAAGGTGCCCACCAATGGATAAATGGATAAACAAATTATGGTATATTCACACAATGGAATACGATGCAACAACAGAGAAAAACAATGAATCCATGAAACATCTCATAACATGTAGGAATCTGGAAGGCATTATGCTGATTGAAATTAGTCAGTCGCAGGACAAATATTGCTTGAGACCACTATTATAAGAACTCAGGAAAAGGTTTAAACACAGAAGAAAACATTCTTTGATGATTACGAGAATGGGGAAGGAGGAAGAGGGATATTCACTAATTACGGAGTAGACAAGAATCATTTTAGGTGAAGGGAAGGACAACACACAATACAGGGGAAGTCAGCACAACTGGACTAATCCAAAAGCTAAGCAGTTTCCTGAATACAACGAAACACTTCGAGGGACAGAGTAGCAAGGGTGGGGGTCTGGGGACCATGGTTCAGGGGACATCTAGGTCAACTGACGTAACAAATCGTATTAAGAAAGTATTCCACATCCCACTTTGATGAGTGGTGTCTGGGGTCTTGAAAGTTAGCAAGCGGCCATGTAAGATGCATCAATTGATCTCAATCCGCCTGGAGCAAAGGAGAGTGAAGAACACCAAGGACTCAAGGAAATATGAGCCCAAGAGACAGAAAGTGCCACTTAAACCAGAGACTCTAACAGCCTGACACTGGAAGAACTAGATGGTGCCCGGTTACCACCAATGACTGCACTCTAAGGGAACACAACAGAGAATCTCTGATGGAGCTGGAGAAAAGTGGAATGCAGACCTCAAATTCTAGTAAAAGAGACCAGGCTAAATGGTCTGACTGAACACTGGAAGGACTCCAGAGGTCATGGCCCTTGGACTCTCTGTTAGCCCAAAACTAAAACCATTCCGAAGCCACTTCTGCAGACAAAGATTAGACTGGACTATAAGACATAAAATGAAACTGGTGAGGATTGTGCTTCTTAGCTCAAGTAGACACATTGTGACTGTGTGGGTAAAGCTCTCTGGAGGCGAGATGAGAAGGCAGAGGGGGACAGGAACTGGATGAATGGACACAGGAAATACACAGGGGAGAAAGAAGGAGAGTGCTGTCACATTGTAGGGAGAGCAACTAGGATCACCTTAACCATGTCTGTATAAGTTTTTGTATGAGAAACTTACTAGAATTATAAACTTTCACTTAAAGCACAATAAAAAGAATACTTAATATTAAAAAAAAGAATTGTTATCCATACACATTTGCTAAATATTTACTTCTGAAAAGCTTCCATATACCATAACTTCCCCATTACCCTCACTCTGTTTATGATTTTTAAAATAAGCTTAAAAATTTCAATTTAGAACAATTTTATATCTTGCTATTATGATTTCACTTAAAGTAAATTTATTGCCAATCATAGCTTTTATAACAAAATATTAATTCTTTTTCCCTTGCAAATAATTCGATTGGACTATATATATATATATATACATATATATATATACACATTTTTTCTCAATGAGTCCATGTTTAAATTTCTTGTTTATAATTTCTTTTCTTATCCACTCCAAGCCTGGAAATACAATTTACAGAATGTAGTAGCAAGTTTTGATATAAGACCGTGGATTCACTTTGGAAACCCTGGTAACATAGCGGTTAAGAGCTACAGCTGCAAACCAAAAGGTTAGCAGTTCAAATCCACCAGGTACTCCTTGGAAACCCTATGGCGCAGTTCTACTCTGTCCTATAGGGTTGGTCGGAGTCAGAATCCACTCGATGGCAACGGGTTTTAGGGAACTTACTTTATGCTACATAAAAAAAGAAAATATAGCCATCAATTTACATATTATTTAGGTCAACAATTAGGTTATCAAACACTTATCATTTATTAGTCACCGTGCAGGTCATGGTGCCATGAATAGTGATGTTTATGGTCTCCAGATACCAAAAGAAAAATGAGTAGTGATGGTGAACATTTAGAAATTTATTTCATCTAATAAAAAGGAAATACTTTTTTTCTGATTTTTGATGCTCTACCCACTTTTTTTTTTTTTTACCCACTATCATCTGATGCCTACAGCCACGTTTTCTTAGCATTAGAAATATTTGTTTGTTTTTCTGTGAAAGCAATTTACAAGTGAGAACAACTTTCGTGAGGGAAGGGGTCATGTGCATCCTCTGAGGGAGGCTGAGGAATATACTCAGCATTGCATAATCCAGTATATTGGCTGATGCCTTATTGTTTTCCTTGGCAATTTTATTGCATACTCCCAGAAATAAAACAAATTAAGAGAACAGTTTATTGTGATACACTCAGTGATTATTTTTGAAAGCTGGAAGGATATATTTATTTTTACCTTTCAAATATTTTTGATATGAAAATAAAATGGCAGAAATCTTAGTGAAAAGTATAATTTCTGAGATTATTCTATAAAATATGAGAAGAACAAAAGAATTTATTTTGTATTCCCCTATGTAATTTCCATCTATCCTATATCAGTATTTTTGAAGATTGGGTTACTTCAGAGTCTATGTCTTATTTTGTTAGAAAAAAATTTTAAAAACTACCAAATTATTTTAACATTGGTCTTTACCACTTATACACAAATCTAATTCCCCTTCAACACTGAAATTTTACCCTCTGTGTTCTTAGCTACATTCCCAAATTTCTCACTGGAATGACAAGATTTTGTTAATTTTAGATGAGTGGAATCACAAACATGAATTTTTGTCTAGAATGTGGGCAATTAGTTATAATATTCTAGTTTATGCTGTAGTATAACACCAGTGATTAAAAAAAAAATCTCTATCATAAAACCACAATAGTGGATTTCTGGATCACGCTGCACGTTATCTTGGGATTTGTCCTCCCTCAGGGAACAGGCTGATGGTGCTTCCCTCATTGTGAAGCAACAGCAATTCATGGAAGGTGTAAAACCCAAAACCCAGTGCCGTCGAGTCGATTCCGACTCATAGCGACCCTATAGGACAGAGTAGAACTGCCCCATAGTTTCCGAGACGTAAAGAACATGGAATTTCACTCGCTGGCTCTTAATTCTTGCCATGGGTTATGCATGCCACTTGCACTAATGTTTCACAGTCCACACCTAACTTCAGAGAAAAGGGAAGTGCAATCTAAACTTGAGCCAGGAAGGATGAAGATCAGATGATTAACCAACATTCCTAATCAAGTAGTTCACCCTTCTGGGTCCCAACTCCTCTCCAAAGGAGACAACCAAATGTCCCGTTCAGTCATGGAATAAGCTCAAAGCCCAGGATCTCTTGGTGATAAGCAGTCACCAATAAAGTCCATCTTTTATCTGATGACCTGTGAATTATCTAAATTTCCCAGTTATCCAAATATCCAGCATGTCTTGGTTGGACAGGGACAGGATAACGGAAATAAACACTGGTATTAGGAAAGAAAGAATGAGATATCCACAGGAATCGTGGGTCCCCAGAAATTCTGAAATTCCATTAGGCAGACATTTAAAGGCCCACTATATTTCTGATGAGGAATAGTCACTGATAAGGCCACTTTTCTGCCTCCTTGGAGTAGTTTTCACATTCATTTTTTTGATAGCATAGCCCCTGGATCTTCTCTCTGAGATATGCTTTTTAAAAGATTCATATTGCCTTATCTGCCATGATGCAAAACCCCAAAAAACCCACTGCTGTTGAGTCGATTCTGCCTCATAGCGACCCTATAGGACAGAGTACAACTGCCCCATAGAGTTTCCAAGGAGCGCCTGGTGGACTCGAACTGCCAACCTTTTGGTTAACAGCCATAGCACTTAACCACTACGCCACCAGGGTTTCCTATCTGCCATGATAATTGTGGAATATACTCTTATGGTTGCTAAAGAGTTTTTTCAACTAACTTTCTGCCCATGGTGTTTGGAGTCTGTGATAAAGAGACTATCATTTGACAAGTATTTACTGCCTTCTGCTGATCACATGAGGAGCACACTTCTTCACTCCATCACGCGTTAACCTAGTGATTTGATAAACTTTGCTCAATAGCATGTGGCTGAAAGTGTCTGTATACCACTTCCAAGCCTAGAGTTTCAGCGATATTATATTTTCATATTTCTCTATTGTTTCTTCCATCATCATGAGAAGAAAATGTCTCCAGTAGGTTGTCTCTTTCAAAAACTTAAGTTTTCTAAGCCTAATTTCCTCATCTAAAAATCAGTTATCAGGAGAGAGATCACTAGCTATTTCAAAAGAGAGAACAGAATTCAGATAAGTACTTCAATAGGAGATGAAGGAATCAAGGAACCAAACAAGGGAAGCTGAATCAACTTAGAGACTCCCATCAGTATGTTGCTCCCAACACCCAGAAAACTGTCAAACAGCAGGACAAGATGGCTTCCAGGACCCCATGGGTGGGGCCCTCATGCAGAACCCAGAACCAAGGTGAGGACCAGCAGACAATATTTGAAACCATGAAGAGAGTGGCTATTTATTCAAAGTGAAATCATGGCGAGCCACGGTTACTTCCAGGAACTATAGTTGAAGTGGAGAAAGAGAGAAGGAGAAATTTGCTGACTTCTGTCCTATAGCCTTTCTAATCTTCTGACAGTCTTACATTGTGATTTCCTACAAGAAATATGCTGGCAAAGGATCTTGGGAAATGTAGTTCTCCTTGGTATAGAGTCAAATAAAGTCAGTGAAAGTATCTGAAAACCAAGGAGCATTACAAAACATGCTGGCTAATATGAAAAAATAAAAACCAATCATGTTGAGTCAATTACAACTCATAGCAACCCTATAGGGCGAAGCAGAACTGCCTTGTAGGGTTTTCAAGGAGCAGCTGGTGGATTTGAACTGCCAACCTTCTGATAAGTGTCAGCTTTTAACCACTGCACCACCAGGACTCCAAGCTAATAATCCAAAAAAAAATAAAGCCTGTCTTATATGGTGTGTGTGAGCATCTTCATATCTAGAGATTTTTTTCTTAAAATCTGCTTTGTTTAATATTTTATAGCTAAACCATATTTCCTTTTAATTAATATTTGTCTTAGGTATCTTTTTGACCTTTTAAATTTCATATATTCTTTGTCTTTATATTTAAATATGCCTCCTTAAAATTTCACTCAAGTAAAATTTTGCTGAAGATAATTAAAAAATGGCTGCAGCAGTACATCAACAGGAAACTGCCAGAAATTCAAGCCGATTCAGAAAAGGATGTGGAAACTAATGGGCCGCAACTACCACAGCCTCCACCAGACTGAGTCCAGCATAACTAGATGGTGCCCAGCTACCACCAACGACTGCTCTGACAAGGATCACAATAGAGGGTCCAGGACAGAACTGGAGAAAAATGCAGAACAAAACTATAACTTACAAAAAAAGACCATACTTACTGGTCTGACAGAGACTGGAGAAACCTCGAGAGTATGGCCCCTAAGTGTCCTTTTAAATCAGTACTGAAGTCACTCCGAAGGTTCACCCTTCAGCCAAAATTTAGACAGACCCGTAAAACAAATCAAGACTAAATGGGCACACCAACCCAGGGGCAAGGATGAGAAGGCTGGAGGGAACAGGAAAGCTGATAATGGGGAACCCAAGGTTGACAAGGGTAGAATGTTGACATGGTGTAGGGTTGGCAACCAATGTCACAAAACAGTATGTGTATTTATTGCCTAATGAGATATTAATTTGCTCTGTAAACCTTCATCTAAAGCATAATTAAAAAAAAAGAGAGAAAAATCAAAATATCTACCTGATAACATTTGGGAATTACTGTTATTTCCATCATTGCTATCACATAATAACAATTATAACATGTGCATTGTTAATTATAATTACAACATTTATTGTGCACTGTCAGGAACAGTACCAAGTACTTTTCGTACATTGCTCATTCCATGCCCGTATTAACCCCATGAAGTAGGTGCTATTATCACATCCAGAGTCCTGTGGATAGTAATGGGTAGGAATGTAAACCTAGGTTGAAATTCTTAACCACTGTTACATTAACTTCAGTTCTACTTCTGGCCACGGTGGTTCTGTTTTTGTATATTAATTGATTAAATGTATTGAGGAAGACTGAGACTATAAACCTAGAGAGATAAATTTGAATATGTAAGTATATAGCCAGTGGAAGGATTTCAAAGAATAATGGAATCAGGGTATTATAATGAAGAAAGATCTGGATCATTGGGATGGCAGACCAAAGAGTAAGAAACACTAACTCTTCAGATGAACTATGTGAGCACTACCCAACTGGCACAATGGTAAGTTCCATCACTTGCCTTGTCAAAGAAGATATGACATACTGAAGCCATATACAGCTGTATTTCTGTATGACTTGATTCTGATCCATTGGGCAGACAACCATGTATAATGACTCTGATCTAGAAGAAATATGTGCTCTGTGTGCTAGGCTTTGGGTACACAGATATATGTTCCCTTTCTTTTCTTTTCTTTTTTAAAAATAAGTTGTGGTTAAATAAATATTAAAATAGAAAAAGCCTGATTTGAAAGAAAAAAAATAAAGAAAATGACACGGAAGGAGGGATATAATTGCTGATGTCCAGTGGATCTTGGCTAAAAGCTGAGAATACCAGAAAGATGTTTATTGTTGTTGTTATTAGGTGCAGTGGAGTCGCTTCCGACTCATAGCGATCCTATGTACCACAGAAAGAAACACTGTCCGGCCCCGTGCCATACTTACAATCGTTGTTATGCTTGAGCCCGTTGTTGCAGACACTGTGTCAATCCATCTCATTGAGGGTCTTCCTCTTTTAAGCTGACCGTGTACTTTACCAGGCATGATGTCCTTCTCCAGGGACTGATCTCTTCTGACAACACGGCCAAAGTATGTAAGATGCAGTATCACCATCCTGGCTTCTAAGGAGCATTCTGGCCGTACTACTTCCAAGACAGATTTGTTTGTTCTTTTGGTATATTAAATATTCTTTGCCAACACCACAATTCAAAAGCATCTATTCTTCTTCAGTCTTCCTTATTCATTGTCCATCTTTCACATGCATATGAGGCAATTGAAAATACCACTAATGCTTGGAACCTGAAATATACGAAGTATGAATCTAGGAAAATTGGAAATCTTCAAAAACGAAATGGAACACATAAGCATCGATATCCTAGGCATTAGTGAGCTGAAATGGACTGGTATTGGCCATTTTGAATTGGACAACACATAGCCTACTACGCCAGAAATGACAACTTGAAGAGGAATGGTGTTACATTTATGGTCAAAAAGAACAATTCGAGGTCTATCCTGAAGTACAGTGCTGTCAGTGATAGGATAATATCCATAGGCCTATAAGGAAGACCAGTTAATATGACTATCATTCAAATTTACGCAGCAACCACTAAGAACAAAGTTGAAGAAATTGAAGATTTTTTTCAGTTTCTGTAGTCTGAAATTGATTGAATGTGCAATCAGGATGCATTGGTAATTACTGGTGATTAGAATGTGAAAGTTGGAAACAAAGAAGAACAATTGGTAGTCGGAAAATATGGCCTTGGTGATAGAAACAATGCCGGAGATTGAATGATAGAGTTTTGCGAGACCAATGACTTCTTCATTGCAAATACCTTTTTTTCACCAACATAAACGGCAACTATGCACATGGCCCTCGCCAGATGGAATACACAGAAGTCAAAACGACTACATCTATGGAAAGAGACAAAGGAAAAGCTCAATATCATCAGTCAGAACAAGGCCAGGGGCTGACTGTGGAACAGAAAGATCTTTCTGTGTTAATTATTGACTATTCAAAGGCATTTGACTGAGTAGATCATAACAAATTTTGGATAACATTGCAAAGAGTGGGAATTCCAGGACACTTAATTTTGCTCATGCGGATTCTCTACATAGACCAAGAGGCAGTAACTGGAACACAACAATGGGACACTGCTTAGTTTGAAGTCAGAAAAGATGTGCATCAGGATTGTATCCTTTCACCATACTTATTCAATTTGTATGCTGAGCAAATGATCTGAGATGGACTATATGAAGAAGGCAGCATCAGGATTAGAGAAAAACTCATTAACAACCTGCAATATGCAGAACACACAGCCTTGCCTGTTGAAAGTAGAGAGGACTTGAAGCACTTGCTGATGAAGATCAAAGACGTCAGCCTTCAGTATGAATTACACCTCAAAATAAAGAAAACAAAAATCCTCAAAACTGGACCAGTAACCAACATCGTGATAAATGGAGAAAATACTGACGTTGTCAAGGATTTAATTTTACTTTGATCTACAATTAACTCCAGTGGAAGCAGCGGTCAAAAAATCAAAGGATGTATTGCATTTGGCAAATTGGCTGCAAAAGCCCTCTTTAAAGTGTTAAAAAGCAAAAATGTCGCTTTGAGGACTAAGGTGCACCTGACCCAAGCCATTGTATTTTCAGTTGCCTTTTGCCACTTCTGCATGTGAAAGATGGACAACGAGTAAGGAAGACCAAAGAAGAATCGATGCCTTAGAATCACGGTGTTGGTGGAAAATATTGAATATAAAATGGACTGTCAAAAGAATGGTCAAATTTGTCTTGGAAGAAGTACAGCAAGAATGCTCCTTAGAAGCGAGGATGGCGAGATTTCGTCCCATGTAATTTGGACATATTATAAGGAGGAACCAGTCCCTGGAGAAGGACATCATGCTTGGTGAAGTAGAGGGTCAGCAAAAATGAGGGATTAACACAGTGGCCGCAATAATGGGCTCAAACATAGAAATGATAGTTAGGTTGGGGCAAAATGGGGCAGTGTTTCATTATGACGCACATAGGGTCGCTCTGAGTAGGAACCCACATGAAGGAACCTAACAACAACAATTAAAATACGAAAAGGTTTTCTCCAGTCTAGATTCTTTGCTCGGAATATTTAGTCTATTTACATTTGCTGAAAAACTTATGTTTTTCAGCTTATTAGTTTTTTTATTTTAAATTAAAAAAAACTTTATATTATTCAATGTAGTGATTTTTAGTTACTTATCTTCTCTGTGTCCCCCCTTCATCTCATTCCTGTCTTCTTTGGATTGATTATTTTTTTGCATTTCACGATTTCTTTGTGTCATTTAAGACAATATGCACTTTACTTCTTTATGTTTAGTGATAATCTAGGACAATGTACCATACACTTAATCAAAAACTAATTTTATTACAACTTCATCTACTCAAACAATAAAAGGTATTATATATTTTAACTCATATCTTCACAGCTATTGCTGTCTAACAAAACACCACAAAACTTGGCAGTTTAAAACAATAAGTTATTATCTCCCCAGGATTCTGGGTTGAGTGGGTTGGTTCTCTGCTAGAATGTCCATTTTGAAGTTGCAATCAGATACTGGCTGGAGTCATCTGAAAACCTATTGGGCTGGATGTCCAAGAATACTTCTTCACTCCCATGTCTAGTGCCGCAATGCTGCTCCATGGGACCTCTCTCTCCAGCAGACAATTATGGGCTTTTTATGTGACCTACAAGTTCTTGACCGAGTTCTCAGCCACTCTACTTGGTGCCATTCACTGAGAAAGAATTTTCTGCAGATTTCCTGGACCTACTTGAGGAGCTGGGAGGTTAATTTCTAGCTAACTCAGACAGAATTGTGTTGTCCCTTACATTCCCTGGTTTATTCAGAGTTCTTCTGAATCCTCACCTTTAGGGGCCTTGTAGTTTATCTCCTGTTGTCCATGAAACACAGAGCCATGAAAGTTGATACAGCATTGTTTTTTTATTTCCTTTGACTAATATTCTGGTAAAGAAGCTACTTCCTTCTGCCTTATTTTTCTAATTACTGTTTTTATTTGTGTATGTGTGTGTCTGTGGTATATATATGCAGTTCTTTAATGCATGAAAGAAAAACTTAGATCCACATGCCTATAATCTCTTTCCAAGTCTGTCTATCTATCTATTCAACTAGCTCTGTGTGTTGGTTATGATACCTCATCTGCCATGTTTCCAGGCACTGAAGTCTCTGTCATGTTATTTTCACATTACTAACTTAAATTAATCTTGATAATACATATATTTTTAATTTTAGGAATGCTGTTTTTATAGACAGAATAGCTGTATATCAGAGAAGCTAACTTACCCAAGGTACATGTTCTTAGTTGACTGATCCCAGACGGCAACCCCTGGCCCTCTCACAGAAAAATCTAAGTGGTTTTCCTCAACCACATTGTTTTTGATTTTTCACTTCTAGAACATCTTAAAACTTTAATCAAAGCCGAAGTGGTAAGACTTCTCTGTAATATAAAATAATTCTAAACAGATAATAATATTATTTTCAGAACAATGGTTCCAGATTATATGAAATAGGGAAAGAGAATTATAACCCCTTTTATTCAAATGTAGTTCATATCTTTATTATGGGTTTTAGATAACACATATATTCACCTGAGCACTATTCCAGTGTGTGTATATGTGTGTATGTGTGTGTGTGTGTGTGTGTGTGTATCCACAAAGCACAGCAGTTTAAAACAACAATTATTTATTTTGCAAATGAATTTGCAATTTCAGCAGGTTTCATCAGGGACAGCTCATCTCTACTCCACGCTTCATCAGTGGAAGTGGCTCAACTGGGAGGTGAAAGATACACTTGCATGATGTGCCACCAAGGACTGAAAAAAAATGGCTTTGAATTTGGCCGGGCTCTCAGCTGGGGATGTGCACTAGAAGTCTTGGTTTCTCTCTTTGTCACAGCATGGGGATTATATAATTGCACCAACACAATTACTCTTAAGACATTTCTTAAAATAGGGAATGGGGTAGCATACAGTCACTTGCAATTCTAAAATTCTGGTAGAAATTGTTGCCAGCTCCTTAACTAAGATTCAGTGTGATTCTCTGGGAATTATTCTACATGATTTTTGCCTCTGCTTTCTGAGTCACCCTTGCTCTACCATGAGAAAACTGAGTAGTCACCTCAATCAGCTTACTCCTTAGACCAAACTAGTGATATTTCTGTCAGAAAAACATGCTTGCAAACATTGTGAGTTTTCCATGAATCTTACTGGAATTTACTCCATTAGACAAAACCCACAACTACCAACCTTGGGTTTCCTGTGACTCTGCTGCACTACAGTGCCCTGAAACATTTTAGTAGTCATATATATTTTTAACTAAAGAGAATCTACAAGACTCTCAAGATTTATAGAAGGTCTTTTGTCTCTTTGGATGTTTATTTAAGGTTTTTTTTTTTTTTTTTGTACAGTGTCTTAAATCGTCCTGAAGCCTTAATAAATGATTTTAGAGTCACAACTTGTGTTGGATCTTTGGCCTGAGGCCCTTTCTTAATTTGAGACTTCTTTGCTGAAAGAAAGTTTTATTTTTGAATCCACTGTGTACTGACTCCTTTGTACACAATATATTTTTTTCTTCAGCTCATCTCTCTACTCTTATGTTTTAACATAGGTCATGAAAAGCCAATTAGCATTTTTATATTCTGTCTGGAAGTTTCTTTAACAAATCTTCCCACAGCAACATTTTGCAAATATTTCTTGATGTCTTCTTACGTATTTTATGTTTGATGGTCACATTGGGTCCTTATTTCATTTGAATTTATTTTATCTTCATTATGTGATTTAGGATCTACATTTAGTTTTCAAAAGGTATTATCCCCATCAAAATTAATGATTTCCATTATTTATCAAAAAATACAAATTATACACTTATCATATGCTATTTAGAAACTCAGTCACTCATACTTATTGCCAGAGCCCTAATTTCAGAGCAAAAACACCATTGCAAATTATAACAGGAGGACAAATATAATTTTTAATTAGTTTACCATATATAAAAACAATCACATAGGAACAATGGAGCCAGATTGGCAAAGTAAGAGCAAAATAACTTGATAACACAAAAAGAAGAATTTAAATGGGATGAACAAAATAGCAAAACAATATTTTAGAAATGTAACCTGTATCCAGTTTGGTTGCTGCCCTTTTGGCAAATTATGCTCAGCATTGATATCACATAAAATGTCTCTCCAGCCACCTCCTCAAGGCACCCTTGACTTCTTTATTTCTCACACTGTATATAAGGGGGTTCAAGACAGGTGTGAAGACGGTATAAAACACTGAGACCACCTTATCATGGTCCTCTGAATCGTTAGATTTGGGCCTCATGTAGATGAACATGATGGTGCCATAGAAGAGTCCCACAACCACCAGGTGAGAGGAGCAGGTCTTAAAGGCTTTTTTCCCAGCTCCAGCTGACCGCATGCAGAGCACTGCAGCCAGGATAAGGCTGTATGAGGCCAAAATGAGAGACAAAGGGATCAAGAGCATCAGAATGCAGCAGACATACATGAAAAACTCAAAAATCGTGGTGTCAGCACAGGCAAGGCGTACCAGTGATGCTGCTTCACAGAAAAAGTGATTGATTTCCCGTGAGTGACAGTAAGGGAAGCTCAAAGTGGCACCAGCCTGCATCAGCCCATCGATCCCTCCCAGGAGCCAGGAACCTGACGTCACGAGTAAACAGAGCTTCTGACTCATGAGAATGGGGTAGCACAGTGGGTGACATATGGCCACATAGCGGTTATAGGACATGGCCGTTAAGAGGAAGCATTCACTCCCTCCCAGAGTGAGAAGCAGGAAGATCTGGACTCCACAGCCAGTGGGAGAGATAGACCTAGTGTCCATCAGGTAGTTGGCTGCCATTTTGGGAACGATGGTGGAGACCAGCGGCATGTCCATGAAAGAAAGCTGGCTAAGCAGGAAGTACATGGGCATGTGGAGTTGAGGGTCCACATGAATGAGAATGATCATAAGGGTGTTGCCCATCAGTGAGGTGATGAAGATCATAAGCACCATGGCAAACAGGAATAGGTGGATCTGTGTGTGGTTAAAGGCCCTAGAAGAATGAAGTTTATTCCTGTGGTGCCGTTTGCATTGACCATGGCTCTACTGGTGCCTGAAAGATGTAAAATGATGCAGAAATAAGATTTGTTTAAAAGGAAAAAAAAAAAAAAATTTTTTTTTTTTTTTTTAAAGGAAGCTTGTACATATCTTTATGAAAACTTGATCAAATGACTTGGGAAATCTCAGACTTGGAGGGCTAATTGCTACTTTAATCTTTCACTTACAAACAAGATTTTTGCCATAGCATAGTACTATCCATCTCTGCTGTTACTATACATTATTTTTTATTCACACAAAATTAGATAACATACATGTACAGTAGTACAACTTACACCTCTATTGTTTTTTAATAATTTGTCAGTATGCCACACGTAATTTACTCATGGTGTTAAGAAATATTACTTATGCAATCCGAGTTCTTTACACTTTGGGTATTTCTATATTGAAGGAAATTCAGATTTATGCACTTTAGTAGGTATTGAGGTGATATGCCTATAGTTATTACTTTTGCATGTGTTTTAGATATTTGCTTAATGGATTCTCACATGATTTTCTTCAATATCAAGACAAATAAATTACAACTGATAAAACTAAGTTTGATGGGGAAAAAACAAAAGCAAAAATTCTCTATTCCACACTTACATGCAGCCTGTGCTCTAAACACACTAGGCTTTCAGCCACCACAGATACTACTGTACCCATCGCCATATCATTTATATTATCATGACTTGCTTTCCTGATCATGGTGCCTACATCTCATTAAGTTTAGAACCCCCTCAACATTTAAACTTTTATGTATTATGTTCTCAAACAATGCTGCTGATTTTAATTTAATATATAATATATCCATTCTAAGGGAGCCCTGGTGGCACAGTGGTTAAGCTTTCGGCAGCTAACCAAAAGGTTGGCAGTTCAAACTCACCACCACTCCTTGGAAACTCAATGAGGCAGGTCTACTCTGTCCTATAGGGTCAGAATTGACTTGACAGCACAGGTGTTTGGGTTTTATCCATTCAAAAAAGTTAATAATTTCATAAATGAACATAATTTGTATTGCATGCAATTTTCACATAAATTTGGACATCAATAATCTTATACTTCTAAAAGTAGAAGACAAAAACTAATCCATTGATTATGACTTATCCAAATGATATTCTCATATAATGAACCTGAGGGCCAACATCTCCCACAGGTAAAATATACAGGTACTCATTCACTTTCAGAATAGCTCCTCTTTTCACTAGAACCTATAACTTCCGTTTCTTTTACGTCTAAGTATTTTTGGTGGTAGGAATGGATGCACATGTAAATGGATTCACCTATTATACTTAGGTAGGTGGTGTCTTTTGCTCACAAATTCAAATTGTCAAAGAGAGCTGTGAATTCAGGATTACCAACAGTATTATGTTTGGACTTCATTCATAATCTGTGGTGTAGTAAATCCTTTTTTAGTTTTTCTGTAATTTATTTGGAAAACATTGCAAATTTTGTGAATGGTCTATGATCTTCACACCTTTAATACATATTAAAATTTTTTGATTCTTAGTATATACCAACATTGACTTTCATATCAATAAAATATGTAGATGTTCCATTTTTCAAAATTGATATAAATATGCTATAATAGTGAGCATATCATTCTTTTATGCTTTGTTCCCTCAAATATATATATTTTGAGTGAAATATATATTCAGTTAAATATATTTTTAACTACTGCCAAATTTTATTACATCATATATATGCAATTTATATATATAAATATAGATGTATATATATATAATGTTTATTTAAGAATACTTAGCTTCTTTCCAATCTTTTGTTAATATAACCCATATCCTTGTGCATGTGGCAATATTTTCTCAAGTAAATATTTCACTAGAATATTTTGGGTTTAAGATAATTGCATCTCCACCTTTTACACTCCAGTCAACTGTCAATTTGTGTGATAATTCCTCCACATATTTTACTGTTAGATGCGATAATTAACAGCAATCATGTAAGTGTGAAAATAAATTTAAATTGCATGTCACTTAAGTTACATGGCAGAAACTCTTTTAATCTATTCATCGACCTCTTGGATTTCTTCTGCAAACTGTGAATATCTCTAATTCATGGTTTCTAGATTGTTTGGCTTTTTCTTAATAATTTAAAGAATTTCCCATGTATTTTGTAATTTATATATTTAATTTATATATCTTTATAACTTGTCATTTATATGCATTGTGAATATCTTCTCCAGTTGATTTTATACATTTGACATTTTTGTTATTTTGGACTGAAGTTTTGCATTTTATATTACATATATTTGGGATACTTATATGATATTAATAATTTAATATTAATGTTCTGCATTTCATTAATAGGCTACCATTTTAAACAATTTCAATGTTATTTGGATCAAACAACTTGTTATTGGTATATAAGTTGTTTGAATCTATGATCATTGTTGATTTAATATTACATTGTACTGTCTTTGCATGCATGAATATTAAACATATTAAACTCACAAAATGTATTGCTATAGTTCATCTTTTAATTTGTAGTCTCTGATTTTTTTTTTTAAACAAAAGAGGGATAATCAGTGTTCTTAAAGGCCACTAAAACATAGGTGTAAAGTAGTCTGTGTCTGTAGATTTTTTTTTTTTTAAATAATGTATTCACTTTCCTATTAGTTTCAGGTAAGCTGTGTTTTCCTATTACTTTTTAAATTCATATGACTCTATTTTTAAGGAAACATTTTCCTTTTCTAATCTATTTTCTTTGTTAGCGTTTCTCACTGCATTGGGTGGATGGACAGGTCTGTGTCTCTGGCTGCCGCTGAACTGGAGGTCATGACATGCAAAGTTCATTCACTTAAGCTGGCCCTGGGTCAGGGCACACTGGGTATAGACATACGAGTTACGAGTCGCTTAAATAACATGAAGACTAGGAGTCAGAACTCTAAAGACCTGTCCATATTTTGTTCACAAATACGTGTTATATTTGGGGAAGGTCACTTACTTTCCTATGAGCCACTCTCCTTGTTTCTAGACTGGGAAAATTCAGACTTTGGTAGACAGCTGTACTGGAGCACTGTTTTCAATTGTTTCCATCTGGCTCATTCTCTGCTTTGGCGATTTGATAACCACCTGCTAAGGCCCTGAGCTTAAGGGCAGCTTTCCAATGTTTCTCAGATGCCAAGATTCAATGAATATGATTTTGAAAGTCTTCTGTAGATTTAAATTTAAGATGAAATTATTTTAAATTAACTGTATTTGAAAATATTATCATATCAGGCATTCTATTCGCTGGACAAACAGTTCATATAATGTGAAATATATGTATATTTCACATTTAATCAGTATAAATTACGAAGTTCAGAAAAGTTACATGACTAGTCTAATAATAAACATTTAAACTGGTAGCTGTATTCATCTGAAGGTTGTCTGAACATAGAAGTACATATTTAATGGCCAGGTTTCTGGAGTTTGAATACCTATGCCACTGTTTAGTAGTTGGGTAAATTTGAGCAATATGCTTAAACCTCAGTTTCATTATGTGCAAAATGAGATGACATAATAGTATCTACTATAGGATTATTTGATAACTACAAAATAAAATGTATATAAGTACACTGGAGAATGCATGCACAAGAAGATAGCTCTAAAAAGTTATTGATTATTATCATTATTATATTGTTATTGGCCATACATAGATGTTTCCTACCAAAATATTTTGAAAGTAAAATTAGTATTTTCCCATAACTCACATGGAATGTAATGTTACTTATTTCATACCAAAGAACAAAAATATCATTACATATCAGTCTTCATTTTTCAGCATAAGTGACATGTTTTCTGTGTTCCTCGAGATTTTTCTGTCTGTCCTCTGTCTGTCTACCTTCTATCAATTTATTTTAAACATAGAGGAAACACTCATGACCATGGTAAATTTAATTATTCGAAGGCTATTAGGTTACTTGATTATTAATTTTACAATGTGTTCTCATGCCTTTAATATTCAATGTGTTATAAGAATTGTAATAGATACCATGAAACTTGCCACAAATTCAATAATGTCTCAAAATTCAATCAAAATTTTTTAAAATAGCAGGTAAAAAGAGAAAATATTATCCGTATTTCACATCAAAAAGGCAGTTGTTCCCAAGTGAATTCAATTCTGTGTAATTCCACACTACCAAAGTACAAGAGGGTATGTAGGTCAGATAAACTTCTAGTTGTCTATAATATTTCTGTACAATTTAAAAGAGGATAAAAACGTATTCCCATTTATTTTCTAGTTGTATAAAGTGGGTAATTGCAGAGAGCTCAGAGTACTTTTAGATCCATTGTCACATTTTTATGTCTACCTCAATGTGGTGTTCCCAGAATTAGCAAAGCTTCCCCTTTCTCAAAGGTACACTCTATGTTACATACCCACCTGTCCAATATTCTGGCCTGGCACTAGTATGTTCATTTCTTCAATTCAATCCAAAACAATTCCAAGCCAAAATGACTCTTACTTCACATCTGCATGATATAGATGGAGTAACTCAGACATAACAAGGATTTTTATAACTGTAGCAAACAATGTCCCAAGTCCTATGTTAACCCTGGATGTGCATTTCCTCATGGAATGTCACAACAATTAAATGAGGTAAACTGTCACTGTTTCAGATTTGCAGATGAAGGACTGGAGGGTTAGATTAATTTATTTTTCCCTGGTCTCAAAAGTAGGAAGCATGGGTCCAAAATCCTGGTCATGAAAGTAAACTCCCCACAGTTATTTTGGGCTTGCCAGCCAGTTTTTTGTTCCAATTATTATCTTAATAATGACAAAACTTTTTGAATAAAACAGACAACATAAATAAAGAAAAAAAACCTTTTTGAATAAAACAAACAGCATAAATGAAGAATGGACCCTCAAACACATCGCTGTTGTTAGATGCCATTAAGTCACCTAACACACGGCTACCCCGGGCAAAATGCTGCCCAGTCCTGCACCATTCCCATAATCGGTTGTTGATCGGACTATTGCCATCCATCGGGTTCACTTTGGCTGACTTTTCAGAAGTAGATCGCTAGCCTTTTCTTCCTAGTGCATCTCAGTCTGGGAAATCTGCTGGAGCTCACTGGAGCAACTGTGAGTTCTGTGAAGTTAGGCACCTCTCTGATAAACTGTGTGTCTCAGGTTAGTGTATTTAAAATGGGTAACTGTCTTACTTTGTAAAAATGAAAAAAGATAGTGCATGTAGAATGTTTAATTAAATTATTTATATTTAGTATGTTATCAAACATAAATTTTATCTCTACACAAACTTTTTCCCAAAGAGAAATTCATGAATAGAGAATTTAATAGAATCAGATACATGCATCCATTTACCTTAGAGTCAGAGTATTAACTAAGACTCAACTTTCCTAAAAGCTTAGTACAGATCGCCCCCGATTTAAGACATGTTTGAGTTACAACGAACTGCCCTATGACTATCCTTTTTTTTATCTTTGTACATCTTATTATTAGTAATATGTACTACATATAACGTTGTAGCATGTAATTTGTTGATGTTATCATTCTCTTGCCAATCCCAAAGACAAATAAAGATTGGATTTATAAAGATACTGTTAATAGGAGACAAAAATAATGAATATTTTTTAAAAAATTAGATATTCTACTTATATCAGAGCTGACTTATGACAGAGTCTTCAGAATGGAACCCTGTCTTACACTGGGAAATACCTGTAATATTATTTTCATAATTACAATTTGATAAAGATACATTAGTGCAATATAATCATGAAAGGATGTTTTTTCTCACTGGAAATTAATACATAGTTTAAACGAAATTTTTATAATTTCTATGCATTCAAACATTATACACTCAATGTCTCTTTATGATATTCATTACCAGTAGGAATGCAATGAAGATTAATCTCAGGGTAAAAGTGAAAATCCTTTATTAGTCAATTTGGCAATATGGAGTGAGAGCCAGAGAGCTAGTCTTGTCCCTTGAAGCATTGCCATACCTTGTGGATATCATTCTAAAATATGACTAAAAAAGAAGGGCTGGGAGGAGACCCTGTAAACACAAAGGGCTTATTTTGCAAGGTTTTCCACAATGTGCATCCTGAACTATTGTAGAACTAATAAATTTCCCATGGAACACAATATAACAGCTGGAACAATCTTAGATATCATGCTAATCGTATAAACAATATTTTTCAAATTGTAAAAAATGTATATGGAAGAATATAAAAGGAATAGTTATGATGTTATCAAGTGCAATCCAGGTGCTTTAATTTCTGTGCTTTCCAAATAGTATGATTGTGATATAGTTTTTAAAATTACAGAAATTAAGTGGGCCACAGTGAAAGCATTAGCGCATACCGTCCCCGGTTGTAAGCACTCAGTCTAGGAGTCGTAGCACTAACCTGCATCAGAGGAGCCACCGTGCAGGAGGTGTGGAATACTCTAAGCCTCTGGTTCCCAGATCACCGTTCGGATCCCCACCACTGCCTCTGTTGCCGGTATAAAATACAAGGCACCTGGCTAAAGCCTTAGGGATTCCTGAGCTTCAGGCTGCAGAAATGCTCGTGGGAAAGCATTCGGAAGAATACAGATGACCACATACTCTCCTCATTTATCACCTCCATACAGGATTATTTTAAAATTTCAGGATATTTGATCTCTGAAGATAATGACCTGTTTTATCAACATGCTAAAGTCAGGATGTGATTATTTTGAATATGATGCTTACCTTATAATATTATTAGTATTAAATGAGATACGATGCATAAAGCACTTAACTCATACCTAGAAAATATACTTAGTCCACAATCCTGTTAACCTAAACTTTCACAATAACTAATGCGTCAAGAAAGAGCTGGTAATGATGTGGGGAATAGAGTGGACTTCTAGACATGTCTTACCCAACAAAAGGCCATGACCGAATTGAACTTTTCCAGTCTTGAAACTTTCTAGTTATATATTTGGGGCCTGTTATATAACCTCTCTGAGCGTCAGTTTAATCATCTGTAAAAGGGGCATAATAATGCCTCTTCCATAGGATTATTTTTAGGGGCTACTGTATAGAATAAGGAGCCCTGGTAGTGCAGTCGTTAAGAGCTCAGCTGCTGACCAAAACGCCAGCAGTTCAAATTCACCAGAAGCTCCTTGGAAACTCCATGGGGCAGTTCTACTCTGTCCTATTGGGTCTCTATGAGTTGGAATAGACTTGATGACAATGGGTTTGGTTTTGGTTTCAGGTATGGAATAAATATAAAGCACCAGATCTATCAAATAAGTATAATTTCATTATCTCCTTTCTTCTCTGCTTTAGCTGAATATGTTGACTTATGAACTGACGTACAGTACTGAGAGTTTTTTTTTTAATGTCTTTATCTTGCAACAGAAAACAGTAAAAATCAGTTGCCATTGAGTTACGTCTGACTCATGGCAACCCTGTGTGTGTCAGAGTGGAACTGTGCTCTGTAGAGTTTTTAATGGGTGATTTTTCAGAAGTAGATCACCAGGTCTTTCTTCCAAGGTGCCTTTGGGTGGACTTGAACCTCCGTCTTTTCAGTTAGCATCTGAACATGTTAACTGTACCACCCAGGGGCTCTGCTCCAGGAGATTATACAGTATAACTGTTTGCACCACTCAGGAGCTCCAATATGGGAGGTTATACGATGCTGTGCTACATAATCAAAATATAATAAGCATTAACTAATTGATTTGTTACAGCTCTGCTTATGAACTGGTTAAGGGTTAAGAAAATGGGCTGAATTATTGCCGTGCAATGAATCACTTTTATATGGCTTTTCTAGCCCTGGTCTTGTAATTTCACAAAATGATTGTCTGGGCCAAAATTTTGCAAGGTATTAGTAGATTTACTACAAAACTAGAGGATTGAAAATTCACTTAATGGGATTGTGCCCTTTGTGGTCCAACTAGGAGATTGGTTGTTGTTCCTATTCTGTTAGGCTTATATAAGGGCCAAATCCACAGAGGTTCTGGGGCCCCTCACTACCATCAAAAAGACCGTAGAGTGGAGTGCATCCTTTGGACCCAGGGTCCCTGCATTGAGAACTCCCTATATTAAGAAGAGAGAGTTGTAAGAGTGAAGACAGGGATGGTGGGCTTGCTGGTCCATAGAGAGAGAACTGAGTGTCTTTGTGCAGGGGTGTGCCTTCTACTAAAGTACTGCAACAGTTGTACCTGTGGGACAGAGACCTGAGTGTGGCTGGTGTAATTTGCTTCCTTCCCCCTTTGGGCATCGTGGTGGGAACAATACATTCCCTCATGCAGGGTAGGCCTTGGTATCACGGCAGCAAGACAGAGAACCACTCTGGCCTGGGTAGCATGGTAGGAGGCAGCAGCATAGGTCAAAAAGGGCCCAGTGGCAGAGGCTCAGGAGATCCTGTGCAGGCGTCTTTCCATTAGTGAAGCAAGGCCCAGTGAGGCCCAGGGGCAGAGCAGAAGCCTCGGAAGCCATGCAGGTGTCCCGGGTAACATGGTGGCAGCCAGAGGCAGTGGTGACATGAAGACAACATTTGACCAGAAACACAATGTGCCAGTACAGTGATATTGAAAGAATATGAGTAGTTTGGAGAAGAATAAGCAGATCTGCTTTGAGAATTTGTTTTACTGTTTACTGTTTGCTTTCTAGAAATAATAATAGTGGCTTTCACTTTGCCAATATTGTGTAAATGTCTTGATCACAGATGGCCGTAGCACTCATGAAATGGTTGATGCCAGTGGTTGTACATGTCTCATTCTTAGTTGTCTGGTAGTTTGAGGCACATCCTGTTTGCATGTGCAATGTGGTTAGATAGACAAACCACACAATTATATAGTCATACTAGGATTGTCAAACCAATCTATGAAGGGATATTTGAATTTTATTTTCAAACAGGCATATACCTATGGATATAGTCAATAATATGAGAAAAAAGAAAGTGAAAGTAGAAATATAAGTCAAATTCTGGTAACCCTGAATAAATTAATTAAAAGAGAAAATAATAATATTAGAATCAATAACAAAAATCAGGACAGTTAATATTTATTGAGTTATTAATTTCTGACAAAACAATAATAGTAGGAGACTTCAACACACCACTTTTGGTGAAGGACAGGACATCCAGAAAGAAGCTCAATAAAGACACGGAAGACCTAAATGCCACAATCAACCAACTTGACCTCATAGACATATACAGAACACTCCGCCCGACAGCAGCCAAGTATACTTTCTTTTCTAGTGCACATGGACATTCTCTAGAAGACCACATATTATGGCATAAAGTAAGCCTTAGCAGAATCCAAAACATTCAAATATTACAAAGCATCTTCTCTGACCATAAGGGCATGAAGGTGGAAATCAATAACAGGAAAAGCAGGGAAAAGAAATCAGACACTTGGAAACTGAACAAAACAAAAGACTGGATTATAGAAGGCATTAAGGATGGAACAAAGAAATTCCAATGAGAATGAAAACACTTCCTGTAAAAACGCTGGGATACAGTGAAAGAAATGCTCAGAAGTCAATTTATATCAATAAATGCACACATCCAAAACGAAGAAGGGGCCAAAATCAAAGAATTATCCCCACAACTTGAACAAATAGAAAGAGAGCAACAAAAGAAACTCACAGGCACCAGAAAAAAAAAAAAAACTAAAAATTAGAGCTGAACTAAAAGAAATAGAAAACAATGAAAAGAATTAACAAGACCAAAAGCTGTTTTCTTTGAAAAAACTAACAAAATTGATAAACCACTAGCCAAACTGACAAAAGAAAAACAGGAGAGGAACCAAATAACCTGAATAAGAAATGGGATGGGCGATATTACAACATACCCAACTAAAATTAAAAGAATCATATCAGATTTCTGTGAAAAATTTTACTCTGACAAATGTGAAAACCTAGAAGAAATGGGTGAATTCCTAGAAACACACTGCCTACCTAAACTAACACAAAAAGAGGTAGAACAGCTAAATAGACCCATAACAAAAGAAGAGATGGAAAAGGCAATCAAACCCCCCCCACCCCAAAAAAGCCCTGGTCCGGACAGCTTCACTGCAGAGTTCTACCAAACTTTCAGAGAAGAGTTAACACCACTACTACTAAAGGTACTTCAGAGCATAGAAAGGACAGAATACTACCAAACTCATTCTATGAAGCCACCATATCCCTCATACCAAAACCACGTAAAGACACCACAAGAAAAGAAAATTATAGACCTATATCCCTCAGGAACTTAGACACAAAAATCCTCAACAAAATTCTCGCCAATAGAATTCAACAACATATCAAAAAAATAATTCACCATGACCAAGTGGGATTCATACCAGGTATGCAGGGATAGTTCAACATTAGAAAAACAATTAATGTAATCCATGACATAAATAAAACAAAAGACAAGAATCACATGATTTTATCAATTGATGCAGAAAAGGCATTTGACAAAGTCCAACACCTATTCATGATAAAAACTTGAGCAAAACAGGAATAGAAGGAAAATTTCTCAACATAATAAAGGGCATTTATATAAAGCCAACAGCAAACATCACACTAAATGGAGAGAGCCTGAAAGCATTCCCACTGAGACTGGGAACCAGACAAGGATGCCCTTTATCACCGCTCTTACTCAACATTGTGTTGGAGGTCCTAGCCAGAGAAATTAGGCTAGATAAAGAAATAAAGGGCATCTAGATTGGCAAGGAAGAAGTAAAAGTATCTCCATTTGCAGGTGACATGATCTTATACACAGAACACCCTAAGGAATCCTTCAGAAAACTACTGAAACTAATAAAAGAGTTCAGCAGAGTATCAGGATACGAGATAAGCATACAAAAATCAGTTGGATTCCTCTACACGAACAAAAAGAACATTGAAGAGGAAATCACCAAATCAATGCCATTTACAGTAGCCCCCAAGAAGATAAAATAATTAGGAATAAATCTTACCAAAGATGTAAAAGACTTATACAAAAAACTGCAAAGCACTTCTGCAAGAAACCAAAAGAGACTTACATAAGTGGAAAAACATACCTTGCTCATCGATAGGAAGACTTAACATTATAAAAATGTCTATTCTGCCAAAAGGGATCTATACATTTAATGCAATTCCGGTCCAAATCCTAACGGCATTCTTGATGAGATGGAGAAACAAATCACCAACTTCATATGGAAGGGAAAGAAGCCCCAGATAAATAAGGTATTACTGAAAAATAAAAACAAAGTGGGAGGCCTTACTTTCCCTGATTTTAGAACCTACTATACCACCACAGTAGTCAAAACAGCCTGGTACTGGGACAACAACAGATACATGGACCAATGGAACAGAATTGAGAATCCAGATATAAATCCATCCACATATGAGCAGTTGATTTTTGACAAAGGCCCCAAAACAGTTAAATGGGGGGAGAAGACAGTTTTTTTTAACAAATAGTGCTGGCATAACTGGATATTCATCTGCAAAAAAGTGAAACAAGACCCATACCTCACTCCATGCAAAAAAATGAGCTCAAAATGTATCAAACACCTAAATATAAAATCTAAAAAAAAGGTAAAGATCATGGAAGAAAAAATAGGGACACTGTTCGGAGCCCTAATACATGGCATAAATAGTATAGAAAACATTATTAAAAATACAAAACAAAAACTAGATAACTGGGAGCTCCTAAAAATCAAAAACCTATGCTCATCCAAAGACTTCACCAAAAGAGTAAAAAGACTACTTACAGAATGGGAAAAAGTTTTCAACTATGACATTTCCAATCAGCGCCTGATCTCTAAAATCTACGTGATACTGCAAAAACTCAACTACAAAAAGACAAATAACCCAATTTAAAAATGGGCAAAAGATATGAATAGACACATTACTAAAGAAGACATTCAGGTAGCTAACAGATACATGAGGAAATGTTCACGATTATCAGCCATTAAAGAAATGCAGACCGAAACTACAATGAGACTTCATCTCATTCCAACAAGGCTGGCGTTAATCCAAAAAACACAAAATAGTAAATGTTGGAGAGGCTGTGGAGAGATTGGAACACTTATACACTGCTGGTGGGAATGTAAAATGGTACAGGCACTTTGGAAATCAATTTGGGTCTTCCTTAAAAATCTAGAAATAGAACTACCATAGGATCCAGCAATCCCATTCCTTGGAATATATCCTAGAAGAATAAGAGCCTTTACACAAACAGGTATATGCACACCCATGTTTATGCAGCACTGTTTATAATAGCAAAAAGATGGAAGGAACCAAGGTGCCCTAAGAACTTGAGAAATAGTTTAAACTGAGAAGAAAACATTCTTTTGTCATTACCAGAGGGGGGAGCGAGGGAGGGCGGGAAAGGGGTTTAGATAGTAATAGGAACTATTTTCGGTGAAGGGAAAGACAGCACACAATACAGGGGAGGTCAGCACAATTGGACTAAACCAAAAGCAAAGAAGTTTCCTGAATAAACTGAATACTTCAAAGGCCAGCGTAGCAGGGGCAGGGGTCTGGGGACCATGGTTTCAGGCGACATCTAAGTCAATTGGTACAATAAAATCTATTAAGAAAACATTCTGTATCCCACTTCGAAGAGTGGCATCTGGGGTCTTAAACGCTAGCAAGCAGCCATCTAAGATGCATCGATTGGTCTCAACCCACCTGGATCAAAGGAGAATGAAGAAGACCAAGGACACAAGGTGATTACGAGCCCAAGAGACAGAAAGGGCCACATGAACCAGTGACTACATCATCCTGAGACCAGAAGAACTAGATGGTGCTCGGCTACCACCGATGACTGCCCTGACGGGGAATACAACAGAGAACCCCTGAGGGAGCAGGAGAGCAGTGGGATGCAGACCCCAAATTCTCATAGAAAGACCAGACTTCATGGTCTGACTGAGATTAGAAGGACCCTGGTGGTCATGGCCCCCAGACCTTCTGTTGGCCCAGGACAGGAACCTTTCCTGAAACCAACTCTTCAGACATGAATTGGACTGGAAAATAGGTTGGAGAGGGATGCTGGTGAGGAGTGAGCTTCTTGGATCAGGTGGACACTTAAGACTATGTTGGCATCTCCTGCCTGGATGGGAAATGAGAGGGTGGAGGGGATTAGAAGCTGATGAAATGGACACGAAAAGAGAGAGTGTAGGGAGAGAGCGGGCTGTCTCATTAGGCGGATAGCAATTGGGAGTATGTAGCAAGGTGTATATAAGTTTTTGTGTGAGAGACTGATTTGATTTGTAAACTTTCACTTAAAGCACAATAAAAATTATAAAAAATATATTTATTGAGAAATTACTGAGTGAGCTATATCGTTCCTAACAGTCTATTTGCATGATTTCATCGAAGCAGATTCATGAAGATAATGTTATTTTTAGCTCCCACTGACTTTTGATGAAACTGGATCTTAGTAAAGTTAAGTAACTGCCCAAGGTTAAAACCTTAAAAAGATTAGACTAGGAAAATGGTCTGGTGGTCTATTTCCAATAATTAGCCAATGTAAAACTTATGGATCACAACAGAACATTGTCTGACTCACTTCCTTTGGACAAACCATTAGGAGGGATCAATCTAATGCAGGACCTCATGCTTGGGGAAATACCGGGCCAGAGAGGGTAAGGGAGACCTTTGTTGAGGCAGACTGGCACAATAGCCACTATAGTCATTGCAAATTTGTACTTGTTTAATGAATTATTTTAATACATTTTTTACTGCAGTAGAGATATTTTTAATTTTATTGAAGTTTGTAAACAGATACAGTTAAACAAAAAGTCATAGTAGTACAGTGAGATGAATTAACTCAAAGGGAAGAGAACTGAGTACAAATATCCTAGAAGAAGAAGTAGAATATTTTTTGACATCTGGGAGGTGACCTGGCACTATCAATTAGGTTTTTGTATTGCCAGGAGCTGGCCTTGATGTCTGCCTGTTGAACAGACATGGTTTTACAAAATATCAATACGGAAGATAGGAAAAAGATTCTCCAAAGGTGTCCTTGTCTCAATCCCTGGAATCTGTGAATATGTTAAGTTACATGGCAAAGGAGAATTAAGATTGTACATGGAATTAAAATTGTTAATCAGCTGACCTTAAGAAAGAGTATCCTCTGATTATAATGACATAAAATTAGAAATCAATAACAGAAACAGCAAGGAAAAAAAATCAAATACGTGGAAACAGAACAACACCTTGCTTAAAAACTACTGGATTATAGAAGAAATCAAGGATGGAAAAAATAAATTCATAGAATTAAATGAAGAATGAAAACATGTCTTACCAGAACCTTTGGAAAACAGCAAAAGCAATGCTTAGAGGTCAATTTACAACAATAAATGCACACATTCAAAAAGAAGAAAGTGCCAAAATCAAAACGTTAACCCTACAACTTGAACAAATAGAGAGAAACAAAAGTAGCCCTCAGGCACCAGAAGAAAGGAAATAATAAAGGTTAGAGCAGAAATGAATGAGATAGAGAATAGGAAAACAATTGAAAGAGTAGACAATACTAAAAGATGGTTTTTTGAAAAGATCAACAGAATCAATAAACCATTGGTCAAATTGACAAAAGAAAAAACAGGAGAGGAAGCAAATAACCTAAATAAGAAATGGAATGGGTGATATCACAACAGACCCAATGGAAATAAAAAGGATCATAACAGAATACTATGAAAAATTGTACTCTAACAAATTTGAAAATCTAGAAGAAATGGACAAATTTCTAGGAACACACTACTTACCTAAACTAACACAAACTGAGGTAGAAAAATTAAATAAACCCACAACAAAAGAAGAGATTGAAGAGATAATTAAAAAAATAAAAACCACCACCAACAAAACAGCCCTGGCCCAGACGGCTTCACTGGAGAATTCTACCAAACTTTCAGGGAAGAGTTAACACCATTACTACCAAAGGCATTTCAGGCATAGAAAAGGATGAAATACTCGCAAACTCATTCTATGAAGCCAACATAACCATGATAGAAAAGTCAGGTAAAGATCCACAAAAAAAAGAAAATTACAGACCAATATCCCTCATGAATATAGACCCAAAAATCCTCAACAAAATTCTAGCCAATAGAATTCAACAACATATCAAAAAATAATTCACCATGACCACGTGGGATTCATACCAGGTATGCAGGGATGGTGCAACATTAGAAAAACAATAATGTAATCCATCACATAAATAAAACAAAAGACAAGAACCACATGATCTTATCAACTGATGCAGAAAAGGTATTTTAAAAAGTCCAACACCCATTCATGATAAAAACTCTCAGCGAAATAGGAATAGAAGGAAAATTCCTGGACATAATAAAGGCCATTTATACAAAGCCAACAACCAACATCATCCTAAATGAAGAGTCTTAAAGCATTCCCCTTGAGAAGGGGAACCAGACATGGATGCCCTTTGTCACCACTCATATTCAACATTGTACTGGAGGCCCTAGCCAGATCAATAAGGCAAGAAAAAGAAATAAAGTGCATCCAAATTGGTAACGAAGAAGTAAAAGTATCCCTATTTGCAGATGATATGGTTTTATACATGGAAAACCCCCCAAAATCCACAAGAAAACTACTACAACTAAAATAGAAGATTTTGCAAAATATCAGGATATAAGATAAACATACATAAGTCAGTCAGATTCCTCTGCACCAAAAGAGAGAACTTCCAAGAGGAAATCACCAAATCAATACCATTATAATAGCCCTCAAGAAGATAAAGTATTTAGGAATAAATTTAAACAGAGATGTAAAAAACCTACACAAAGAAAACTACAAGACACTATTACAAGAAATCAAAAGAGACCTAAATAAGTGGAAAAACATACCATGCTGATAGACAGGAAGACTCAACACTATGAAAATGTCAGTTCTTCCCAAAGTGATCTACAGATACAATGCAATCTCAATTCAAATTCCAATGACAACTTTTAGCATGTTGGAGAAACAAATCACAAACTTCATATGGAAAAGGAAGAAGCCCCAAATAAGTGAAGAATTACTGAAGAAGAACAAAGTGGGAGGCCTCACACTACCTGATGTTAAAACCTGTTATACCACCATGATAGTCAAAACAGCCTGGTACTGGTACAACAGACACGTAGACCAATATAACAAAATTGAGAACCCAGACGTAAATCCATGCACCTATGAGCAGCTGATAGTTGACAAAGGCCCAAAGTCCATTAAATGGGGGAAAAGACAGTCTTTTTAACAAGTGGTGCTGGCGTAACTGGATATCTGTCTGCAAAAAAATGAAACAGGACCCATACCTCACATCATGCACAGAAACTAACTCAAAATGATCAAAGACCTAAATATAAAACCTAAAATGATAAAGATCACGGAAGAAAAAATAGGGACAATGCTAGGAGGCCTGATACACGACATAAACAGAATACAAACCATAACCAACAATGCAGAAACATCAGAAACTAGATAACTGGGGTCTGCTAAAAGTCAGTTATGCTCATGAAAAGAGTAAAAACAGAACCTACAGATTGGGAAGAAATTTTTAACTATGACATATCTGGGAAGGGTCTAATCATTAAAATCTACAAAGTACACCAACACCTCAACTACAAAAAGACAAATAAAAAAAATTAAAAATGGGCAAAGCATATAAACAGACACTGCACCAAAAAAGATATTCAGGTGGCTAATGTACACATGAGGAAATGCTCATGATCATTAGCCACCAGAGAAATGCAAATTAAAACAACAAAGAGATGTCTTATCACCCCAATAACACTGGCGCTAATCCAAAAAAAGGAAACCCTGGTGGTGTAGTGGTTAAATGCTGTTAACCAAAAGGTCGGCAGTTGGAATTCACCAGGTGCTCCTTGGAAACTCCACAAGGCAGTTCTACTCTGTCCTATAGGGTCTCTATGAGTCAGAAATGACTCAATGGCGATGGGTTTGGTCAATCCATAAACCACAAAATAAAAATGTTGGAGAGGTTGTGGAGAGATTGGACTCTCATGCACTGCTGGTGAGAATGTAAAATGATACAATCACTTTGGAAAACAATCTGGTGCTTCCTTAAAAAGCTAGAAGTAGAAATACCATAAGATCCAGCAATCCCACTCAGGAATATACCCAAGAGAAGTAAGAGCAGTCGCAGGAATAGACATATGCATACCATGTTCATGGGAGCACCATTCACAACAGCACAAAGATGTAAACAACCTAAATGCTCATCAACAGACGAATGGGAAACAAATTATGGTACAGACACACAGTGCGGCCTACTGACGGAGCCCGGTTCTACTCCGACACCCAGCGGGTCACTGTGAGTTGCGTTTGATTCTACTGCAACTGGTGGTGGTTTTTGTTTTATATGAAGATAAGCTGTAGCTGTGTTGTTGTTGATGTCTTGCGCTGAATGTTGTTGAGAGCGGTTACTATTTAGTTGGCTTCTACTCAAAGTAACCTAATATATAAGAGAAAGAAACTTTCCCTGGTCCCATGCCATCCTAATGATTGTTGGTATGTTTGAGTCCATTGTTGTGGTTATTGGGTCAATCCATCTTTTTGAGGGTTTTCCTTTATTTTTGTGATCTTCTACTTCACCTAACAGGACTTCTTTTCCTAGTGATCGGTCTTTGCAGATAATGTGTCCAAAGTAAGTAAGATGAAGTCTTGCCATCCTCATTCCTAAGGAACATTTCACTGTTTTATTGTAAGACTGATTTTTTTGTTCTTTTGTTAATCCATGGTACATTCAATATTCTTCACCAACACCACACTTCCACGCATCAGTACTTCTCCTGCCTTCTTTTTTCATTGTCCAGTTTTCACATTCACAGAGGCGAACAAAAAGACCACAGTGTTGAATAGAAGTAGGGAAAAGAGATATCCTTGCCGTGTTCCTGATTTTATGGCAAAATCTTTCAGTCTTTCACCATTGAGTATAATGTTAAGTGTTGGTTTTTCACAACTGTCCTTTATCATTTTAAGGAAGTGTACTGAGGTGAAGGAAATTCAGAGCTATATGACAGTATTGCACAACAAGCTATTTAATGGGGCCAACACATTGAAAGTCACATGCAAGGGGGTGGTCCCTGTAGCAGAAGGTCTTCCAGAGGCTAGAGTCACAGGTAGCATCAGAAGGAGAAGAGACCAAGAAAGCTCCCAGGGGTGAGAAGCGATATCCTCCTGCAGCCAGGCGATAAGTCTCTGGGTCAGAGAGCTCTAAAAGCAGCAGCATCCTAGGGTCTTTATAACTACAGGAATTTATCTTTTTTTTTTTTTTTCAGGACTAGCAGAAGTTGAGTCCACTTTTGCAGGGTATGTAAAACAGGCAGGTCCTAAGTGGCTAAAAATCTGCTTATTTGGGCTATTTTTAAATCAGTTGGACATGTACAAGTTTGAGTTTCATGCCAGTTTTTTTTTTTTTTTCCATATAATACGCCTCGGCTTACTTGAAGAAGTAAATAACTTGGGGCTAATACACAGAGGCCATTTTTGACTCTCACACAATAGGAAGTTCGCTTTTATTCCTGATTTTTGAGTGTTTTTTTGTTAAACGCTTTTTTCTGCATCAGTTGATAGATCATCCCCCTCTCCCTACGTTCTATTAATGTGTTGCATTACACTGATTGACTTTTATATATGCTGCACTTGTGGGACAAAGCACACAGGGTTATGGCATATGGTCCTTTTAATATGCTGCTGGATTGGAGTTTTACTATTTTGTTGAGGATTTCCATAGATATTTCTATGCAATATTTTTTTCTGATGGCTTTGTCTGGCTAAATATCAGGATGCTGATAGCATCATGGATTGAGTTACAAATTATTCCTTCTTTTTAGTTTTTGGAAAAGTTTGAGAAAGATTGATGTTAATTTCTATTTGATGCCTTCTTTATAATTTCTTTGTCATTATTGATATTCTCTATTCGTTGAGACATTCTCCTGTTTTCCTTTAGGTCTTTGACCACGTTTAACACAGTAGATTTAAACGATTTGCCTAGCAATTCTATGTCATTGGTTCTTCAGGGACTGCTTTCACCGATTTTTTTTTTTCCTGTGAATTGGTTGTACTTCCTGTTTCTTGGCATGCCTAGTATTTTTACCAAACACTGGGCTTTGTGAATTTTATGTGTTAACTCTGAAAAGCAGATTCTCCAGCCTACCTAGTGCTCATCTGTTTAGTGACATTTCCAAACTATTTATTTGTTTGTATGTATTTATTATTTTTCATAGACTGTTTTCTTTGCCATGTGTGGTCACTGAAGTCTATCTTCAGTTATTTTAGTGGTCAACCAGTAACCTGATAGAGACCTTTTTTGGAGTCAAAAAGAGAAGAAAAAGAAAACTAAAAACTCTTTCCTGGTCATTGAAGATTGACTCTGAATTAGGTACTCTTTCAATGCTTAGCCAGGCCACCTACAACTGGGCCTTAGTCTACACCTCCATTTGTGCAGAGCCCAAAGATCTGCCAGAGGCTCAAACCTAGGGTCCTCTCAGGTCTTGTCTGAGCATGCATTCAACCTGGGTATGTACATTGGATCTCTGATCCTTCAGTACATTCAGTATCTCTACAATTTATTCTCCCATGCATCTGCCTCGTCAGCCTCTTCTTTTCCAGGCTATCAGGTTTGTCTGCTTCCTTCCCTGTTCTCCATTCCTTACCTAAGCTGGTTATGGCATTATATGTCTTTAAGGCTTTTCACAGACAGATACCACCTGGTAGCCACTCATGTCTGAGAGGAATAAAGCCAAGGCCTATCTCAGAGCAAGTATCTCTGGAACTACCAGATTGGTCAAAATAAACAACAACAACATTTTTAGAAAAAAGATCTGTCTTGTCCACACCCTGGCACCAGCAAGCCACACCAGGAATGTGGGCTGCTGTCTTCATGGCAGCTGCCAAGTGGAGAATGGGGGATAGTAGGTGAATAAACAAAAATGCCACCATTTTTCATCAAAATTCAACAGCATCTTTTCTCATGAAGCACTTAATGTTTATTCTGTCAGGTTTTTTTCCCACTTATTCATTGCTTCAGGGAAACCCTGGTGGCCTAGTGGTTAAGTGCTACGGCTGCTAACCAAAGGGTCGGCAGTTCGAAGCCTCCAGGCGCTAACCAAAGGGTCGGCAGTTCGAAGCCTCCAGGCGCTTCTTGGAAACTCTATGGGGCAGTTCTACTCTGTTCTATAGGGTCGCTATGAGTGGGAGTCGACTCGATGGCATTGGGTTTGGTTTTTGGTTTTTTTCATTGCTTCAGTGGAGGGAACGAATCCTATACCTTCTTAACACACTGTTTTCTGTAACATCCCCTCTCCTGATGTTTTTAAGTGGCCTTTCTCTTATTTCAGAAACACTGGTGGCATAGTGGTTAAGTGCTATGGCTGCTAACCAAGAGGTCAGCAGTTCGAATCCACCAGACGCTCCTCGGAAACTCTATAGTGCAGCTCTACTCTGTCCTATAGGGTCGCTATGAGTCGCAATCGACTTGACGGGAGTGGGTTTGGTTTTCTGGTTTTCTCTTATTTCAGTATTTGCTTGGTTGCTGTAAATATTTTAAAACTTTCTAAATTTCTAAAAAAGTTGATTTTAACACTTTTTGCTTTGTCGTTGTTTCTGTGCAGGAACAGGCCCTCCACAGAAGCTATCTGAGGCTATCAACTTGGTCATTTTCACTGACATTATCCACATCTCATTTTTTAAAAATATACACGGATATACAATTGATCCAACAACTTTCACTGAAATGTGTATCCTTTTATCACTCCCCATACAAGCACCTGACATATGTGACTCATCATTGTACACATATGTGTGCATCTGAATTATGTATTCTCTTCCATTGGTCTATAATTATATCAATACAAATTTTTGATATCACATAGAATGATGCATCTCATTTTATTATTTTTAAAATTCCCTTTGAGCTATTACTGTTTTTTGCATCATTTTATATAAATTCTATAGCCAACTTGTAAATTAAACACACACACATGCACACACTGATGGGATTCTAATGGGGATTATATTGAATTTATATAATAATTGAAATGATTTATTTTTTCATTGTTCAGTATAATTCATGGATAATGCACTTAAATATAATTGTTTCATTACAAGTAAGTATGGGTAGCAGCTAGGGGGAGGCATGAGGAATCTTCTCAAGTGCTAATAATATGTTATTACTTTCATATAGGTTTGTTCAATTTGCGATAATCTATCTGATTAGTTGTGAATGTACTGTATATGGATTTCTTTATTCTGTATAACTGACACAAATCATCCTTCAAATTGCTATTTACTTAAAAAAAGTTTGTCAGCTATAGCTATTGAAGTTTAGGCATCATGTTTAGTCAGGTTTAGGCTCTATTGGAACTCAAAAGCATGAAAATGGTCAAAAATACTACAAAAATTAATTACAATAATAAAAGATCAAGGATGTATAAAACTCTAAGGCCAAGATCAAGAAGCTAGCAACTGGACATACAACCATATACTTCACTGACTGATGTGGTCTGCAGATGTGAACTTTCATGCAATCTGTGTGAAAAATATTTAAATATGTTAAAATTCATTAAATTTGAATGTACATTTATTAAAATATGGATTTATTATTTTTGTTTTTGATAGTAAGTATAAATTAGAATTTCAAACTTTATGTAAAACACAAATGGTTTACACACTTAAGTAATTTCAAGACCAATTTCATTCGTAGATATATACAAAATACAAACTCTTGTTTATGGGAAACAGGAGACAAATGCAACAATGTTTATAAGTGCATTGTATATAATAGTAGACAACTAGAAATAAAACAAGCATCTATCAGCAACAACACCAACAACAAAAAATGGATAAATGTGTAGTATAGTCTTAAAATAGAATGCCATTCAATAATAAAATAGAATGGGCTGTCATTTCATTCAACCTGGAGCGTTAGTAATGTCAACTGAAAAAACAATTTTCAAAAAGATTATCTACAACTTAAGGCCCCTTTATTAAGTTCTACAGCATCTAAAAATATTTTCTAATACCCTATGAATTCTATATTATAATTATAGCAAGAGAATTAAAAAACCAAAAATTCAGAATGATGGTGGAGGTATAGGAGGATGTGAGGAGTCCCTGGATGGTGCGAACAGTTAACATAGTCACTGCTAAATGAAACCTTGGTGGTTCGAGTCTACCCAGAGGTATAGGAGGATATGAAGAGTCCCTGGATGGTGCGAACAGTTAACATAGTCACTGCTAACTGAAAGTCTGGTGGTTCGAGTCTACCCAGAGGCACCTCAGGAGAACGGATTGGTGATCCACATTAGAAAAATAAGCCGTTGAAAACCCTACCAAGAACAGTTCTACTCTGACACACATGGGGTCGCCAAGAGTTGGAGGAGCACTAAAGATAAATTTACTATTTTAGTTGTTGGGTTGGGTGGTGAACTTACAGGTATGCATTATATTATAAACAAACTGACCGAAGTAAGGCATTCATAGACCAATAAACACATTTTGTCTTGAACCAGAAATGAGCATTCCTAAAGGCCATTACATATAATTATTATTAAAATTACTGACAATGGATCCAAAAAAATCTTGTCAGTGAATCTCTAAAATATTTCACAGAAATATACACTTTCTTCCAATACCATTGTTCATGCACTGATGGCACACTGGTTGTATTTTGCTCTCATGGTTTATATTCCACTTTATATTTAGCAGCAAGTAGTTTAGCAACCCACTGCATTATTTATTATCAACACTCAGACTCTAAGAAGTTTTTATATACTACTGATTGGAAAATAAATGATTAAATCCACTTTGGATAACGCTAAAAAAAAAATTTTTTTTTTTTTTTATTAGAGCTAAACATGTGCCTAATTTATGACTAAGCAATTTCAATTTAGGTATATGTACAAGAGAATTGAGTTCACGTGTTCTCAAAAAACACTTGTACAGGAAGCTTTATGGTAGTTTTATTCATTATAGTCAAACATTTCTGACATCAGAATGGAAATAATTATTCTAAGCCATATGATGGAATTCAGCTTTGTAATAAAAATGATGGAGACACTCAAAAATATGGTTGAACCTTTTAAACATGTTTAGGAAAAGAAGCCAGACATCAAAGAGAACTTATTTTCTGATTTAAAAGTTTCGACTCAATGGTGATGAGAAATAAGAGCTTCTATTTAATGGCGATAGAAGCCAGAATAATGATTGTAACTGTGGGCCTAAGGCATTAACATGAAAGTAGCATAAGAGATGACGAATGATGAAATGCTCCACCTGTGATTTCCCTCAAGCTGTAATGATGACAGTTCCACACTTCCAGTTGTTAATTTCAAGTTTTAGCCCAATTCTGAAAGCTTCTTATTTCATAGTATTTCCCATCCCATGTGTCCACAAAACTCAAATGTCTGCTTTCTCCCAGTCTCCTGATTCTGCCCAGTCTTTGCCTCTCCACTAATATCAGCTTGGTCCAAGGTAATATCTTGTCACAGCTGGACTACTGCAATGGCTTTCTCCTGCCCACATCAGTTCTCTACCACAATTCTGCAAAGGTAGCCCATTGTTTTAGGTTCAAAGCCACAATCCTCACGTTGATCTAATTTACACTGTAAGACCCGGCCCCAAAACATATACCTATTTCCTGTGTCTCACCAATTTACTCCTTGATCTTTTGTGACTACGCTGGGCATGTCCCCACCTCAGGGAGTTCTCACTTGTTCTTTGCTCTTCCCAGAACATTTATCCACAAATATCCACTTGTCTCTCTTCCTCGACTCCTTTTAGTTTTTGACAAAAGTCATATTCTTGATTCTCCCTTCTCTGACTATTTGACTTAATATTGCAAATATCCTCTGTTTTCCTGATTCCAATTTTCCACTTAGTTCTTCTTCATGGTGATTAATACTTTTTGGTATACTCTGAAATTTACCCAAACCCAGTGCTGTCGAGTTGAATCCGACTCATATAAGGTCGCTTTACCAGTTAATTTTATATACTGTCTTTCTCCCCACGATAAAACGTAAACTTCATGAGAGCAGAGACTTTTGTCAGTTTTTTCTTGTTTAATCCCATTTCACCAGTGCCTATAACAGTGTCACATACAGAGTTAAAGCATTAAAGCCCTGGTTCAATGAATGAATAAATAAATAAATAAGTGGATGTATGCGTTTTGCTCTATATTATAGTTTGGTCATCATATGTATTTTCCTGATATTATGTATTATATGGTAAATTATATTTCATGTGCATTTTATTTCAGAATATTAAAAAGGTACTAAAAATTTGTTATGACATGGGAGCATTGTGTTGACAGGGATTAAATCTATTGCTTTAGAAGATAAAGTTGAAAATGGCAACCATTCTCTTCCTTTTACACGGCAAATCCGCCCAGTTCCAATAACAAAGCTTTAGTTATTTCTGAGAAGTGTAGAAACCAAGGCATTGTTACATTTATTTATTTTGTAAACATTTCTTTGAGCTTACTTCTTTCTAGACAGTAGGCTAATCAAATCATGTTGTTCAGTCTCAAACTATAAAGGGTTCCTAAAGTCATATTTTCTGTACAAATGTCTATTTTCCCAGCACTCTTCTCATGGCCCCCATGACCTCCTTATTCCTCAGACTGTAGATAAATGGGTTCAGAAGAGGTGTAATGATACTGTAAAACACCGCCACCACTTTATCTTCCTCAGGGTAATGCAAGGAATGTGGCCTTGTATAGGTGGAGAGAGTAGCCCCATAGAATAGGCTTGCCACAATCAGATGAGAGGAACACGTGGAGATGGCTTTTGTCTGCCCTTTACCTGAGCTCATCTGGTACACCGCAATAAGCACCTGGGCATAGGAAGCCAGAATGGCCATGAACGGTAGTAACAGAATGACAAGGCCACTAAAGAGGACAGTATACTCATACTGGGAGGTGTCCTGACACACCAAAGACATTAGAGATGGAACTTCACAGAAAAAGTGGTTAATGATCCGAGATGTACAGAATGGAAGTTGAAATACATACAGTGTATGTATTAAAGCATTGATAGAACTACTGGCCCATGCACATGTGACCATGGACAAACAGATTGTCTTGCTCGTGAGCACAGGATAATGTGAAGGGTGACAGATCGCTACGTGTCTATCATAAGACATGAAACCAAGAAGAGCTTCAGTTCCACCAAGAGTCAAAAACAGAAAGGTTTGAATCTCACAACCGAAAAAAGTAATGGTCTTACTATTTGACAGGAAGTTTGCTGCCATCTTGGGTACCGTGGTGGAGATGTACATCATGTCAATGAAGGAGAGCTGACTGAGGAGGAAGTACATGGGAGTGTGGAGCAGAGTGTCCAATCGGATGAGGTGGATCAGTATGATATTTCCCATCAAAGCCACTGAGAAGATGACAGTAATGGCAACAAAGAGTATCTTGTTCATTTGGCCATATTGGAAAAGGCCAAGAAGTATAAACTCTGCTCCAAAAGTTTGATTTTCTGTCTTCATGGCTTAAATCAAAACAAAGCAGACCATATCTGAAAATTCCATTAACAACATTGATTGACCTTTGAGAGAAAACAAAATGATTATTAAATGCAGTAGGATTCCCTTTAATCAGCTTAGGTGACTATGTCTCTCCCTGTTTTTATATAGCAAACCCTGGTAGTGTAGTAGTTAAGTGCTATGGCTGCTAACCAAAAGGTCAGCAGTTTGAATCCTCCAGGCACTCCGTGGAAACTCTATGGGGCAGTTCTTCCCTGTCCTATAGGGTACTATGAGTCAGAATCAATTCAACAGCAATGGGTTTGGTTTTGGGTTTTTATGCACTGAATCTGTGTCTGTTGAGCAATGGGCATTTTGAAAAATAAAATAAAAATAACGTTTCTTTAAAATTGATCACAGAATAAAAATATAATATGGGGATAAAACATTTAGATGATTTGCCAACGTGAGTTATTACTCCCCTTGTAAATATCTTCATGATGATAGACTAGAGACATGTTCACATGTTGTGAAAAATCTTTCACTCAATTCCTTCATATATATAGTTTAGAATTGCACTGTTGGTTAAACTTGGTATAATATTCTTTAAAAAAAACTTCTCGACTCCATTTTTCAATTTTGAATTTGTATTGGCCATACATTGTAATAAAAATTATATTAACATTTGTGGGTCAGGAATATTTTAGCTCTTCTAAATGAATTGGTGGTTATGTAGATAACATCTGTAAGTGTAAATAGGAATTCATTGACAAAGCCCTCCAAAAAAAAAAGATCGATCGATCTACCTACCTACCTACCTACCTATCATCTACCTACCTATCTACCTACCTGTCTACCCACCTACCTACCCACCTACCTACCTACCTATCTATCTATCATCTATCTATCTACCTACCTGTCTTTCTATCTATCATCTATCTGTCTTTCTTTCATCTATCTATCTATCATCTGTCTATCTATCTATCGTCTATCTATCTATCATCTATCTATCTATCTACCTACCTAAAACCTATCTATCTATTATCTATCTATCTATCATCTATCTGTCTGTCTATCTATCTGTCTATCTGTCTATCATCTATCTATCTATCTATCATCTGTCTATCTACCTATCATCAGCAGCATCTATCATCTATCTATCTAACTGTCTATCTATCTATCTATATGCCAGACCTAAGGGATGGTTGGAGAATGAATCATTAAAATAGAAGTTAACAATTATTCATCTAAATTTAACTCAAGAAGCATGTCAAGAACGGCATTTTTAATTTTACTTAGTCCTGTTATATTAATTGGGGAAATTTACATTTAAACTGCACTTGGAAGAAGTGGCAATTAGTAAAAGTTTATCACTTGTTCCTCAATTGGGATATGAAATCAAAAGACTACTGATGGCTTTTTTAAAATTCAAAAGTTCTGGATAATTCTTATTGCAGAACAACTTTAAGAAATAGAAAATATTTTCAATTAAAAACTAGCCAACTTTAATATAAAACCCCTGTTGTTGAGTTGATTCCGATTCACAAAGACCCTATAGGACAGAGTAAAATTGCTCCATAGGGTTTCCAAGGAGTGGCTGGTAGGCTCGAACTGCCAACCCTGTGGTTAGCAGCAAAGCACAAAATTAACTGACAATAACAATTGTTGATTATACACGTGCAAATACTAATACAATTCTGGCATATAAAATTCAATGACTCTAAAAAGACCATACTTAATGGTCTGACTGAGACTAGAGGAATCCCGGCGGTCATGGTCCCCAAACCTTCTGTTGGCACAGGACAGAAACCGTCCCCGAAGACAACTCATCAGACATGAAACGGACTGGACAGTGGGTAGGAGAGAGATGCTGATGAAGAGTGAGCTAATTATATCAGGTGGACACTTGAGACTGTGTAGGCATCTCCTGTCTGGAGGGGGAATGGGAGGATAGAGAGAGTTGGAAGCTGGCAAAATTGTCAGAAAGGAGAGACTGGAAGGGCTGACTCATTAGGGGGAGAGGAAGTGGCAGTACGGAGTAAGATGTACATAAACTTATATGTGACAGACTGACTTGATTTGTAAACATTCACTTGAAGCTCAATAAAAGTTAATAAAAAAAAAATTCAATGACTCATCATCAGTTGTATTTACTATTAACAAGATGCAGTCACATGAGCAAACCAAAATGTAAGTCTTTGTTCTGTAAATGCCTGACCTCAGAAGCCTAAATGTGAATGAACCAGTTAGTATATGAGCTCATGAACTATATCTGCTATTCATGAATTGGGAAGCTATTGTCTGAAACTTCCTATTCATGAATTGCAAATAAAGCTTATAAATTCATATGCAAATTTACTCTAGTAGAAATTTTATTTTTTACATTATCTATAGTCAACCAAGTTCGTATGAACTGAGGCATACTTTGTTTTTTTTTAACTAACAATATTATATTAGGAATTTTCATTGTGTAAATAATTTGTAGAAGTATAATAAATGTAATATGCTTTACGGAAGCATTTTAGAATGATGAGTACATGATAAAAACAGATAAGGGAACTAAAAAAATCAGCTTGGTGAGATAATGTGCATGTATTCAAAATCAGTTATGAAAACTAGACAGTTACACATTATATATAGAAAAATATATGCATATGCATGTATGCATATATATTTCACTTGAAATAAAACAATTTACGAAATATTTTAATTCAACTGCAAAGACTCTCACCACGAATTTGTATTGCTTGAAACAGTTTACAGCCTTTCACCATTCCAGTAATATTGTTGAATATGACTACGCCTTGAGCATAATACAAAGTGGCAAGGCAAAAATAAGAAACATTTTTTTCTACCCCAGTCAAGACTACAAGTGATGCCTCCAGGACCATGCTGCCCAGTAGGGGTTGCACTGGACCTTCAAACCCTACCCTTTTCTCGCTTTACAAAGACACATCTCTCACCTTGCTCTTTTGTGATTGCTGTCCTAAGAAAATTTAAAATCAATATATGGCCAAATTAATCTCAGATAACATATCTGGATATTCAATTTTTGCAGTAATCATCCAAATGTAATGTGGATAATCTAGCCAGCCCAGAAATCGCCCAAATCAAAGGAAATGGGCATCCAAGAAAAATACTATTCACTCTACATAATTTATCAAATAAAACACATTCCTTTAAACAGTGTCCCTGAGATTAGTCATATATTGATCTTTTTGACACGAATTGTAGCGAAGTATTCAAGGTATTATAATATTTTAGGTTAAATTCAGAGTCATTAATGGCCCAAAAGAGCTATTTGAAATCTGAATGGTTGTTATTATGAACAAGACTGCTTTACCTCCAGCAGACCACGTTTTTAAAACTGAAAAACAAGCCACTGTGTTGAAAAGCATATTCTTTTTCATTAGGTATTTAGACATATAGATTATTTTACATATATAAAAATAGTTGAAAAAAAATTTTTAATTGAGATATATTGTCTTTTATAGAGATAATGTTTCAATCTCCTAGAAGATTTTTTGAAATAAATCATTAAACAGGGAGTTGGGAAATGGATCTGCAAAATTACATAGACGATTTTCCTGTCACCCCACTTGGGCACAGCATTAGAGAGGCACAGCAAGTCTCTCTTTCAAAAATTTTTAAGTTAAATTATATTATTTGTTTGTCATATATATTAAAAAGTCACAGACAAAACTGCATGTATTAGGAAAATCAAGCTACTTGACACTTGTACAGGGTGGCAGAAAAATAAATTCACAAAGAAATCCAAAACTGTGAAATCCCTAATTTGAAACACATTTTAGGAAGTGTTACCATTCTATGAACTTGCAGGATTGCTTTTTTTTTTTTTTTTTGCCTCAGCAAATAAGTCTTCAATCATTTACCATGAAAAAATTTAGTGGAAAAAAGAATCAAATGTTCAAACTCATTTTCTCGTCCTTATATAAGACTTTAAACCTCTCGGTGGACACAGGCTGGCTGCCTGATCAGGGTGGAATTCATACTTGGTTTCTCAGAGACCTTCTGGGAAAACTAGACCTCTAGTCCATGATTAAGCACATTGTACAAATTACAAGTGATATTTTATTAGTCCTGGTGTCTGCATTCCTGGGGGGAGAGAGGGAAATGAACAAAGGGTCAAGCCTCAAAATATATTTGTTCAAGTGAAAAAAAAATCAAATAATTGATATTAGCTGATTGCTTTAAAAAAATTTTTTTAAAAGTTAACTATTTTACCTTTAAAATATGTACGTAGATTTTGACTCCGTATAGTTAGTAATCAGCTAATATATAGTTTGATTTTTTTTTCTGTACAAAATATGCATGAAATACTGAGGAGTTATCTAATATAGGTGATATTATTAATGTGCTAAATTTTGCAATAATTTTATTCCCAAAATAGGAAGGTTGGCTTGGCCATGGAAGTAAGGGACTCCGATTTCTGAAAGTCCACAGATCAAATACAAATGCTGTGATCCCTGGTTAAAGTGCCCACGTGTAGAGTAGAATTTAGATTTTGGCATGGTGCTCAATAATGTTGTTCTATTTCGATGAGATGTATTTAATCTGGAAAAATTGAAGTGAGCTGAAATTTTGCCCAGTCAATTCCCTTACCTGATTCTATGGGATGACATGAAATAGCTGCTGTGCTCAAGAATGGGAAAAGAAAAGTGCAATAACTTAAGAAGAAACTCGATGTGGGTTAGATTTTGGGAAGAAAATACTCAGGTTTATTCTCTCATGTACAGACAGGGATGTAAGTCACATCGTAGATCTTATCTTCATTTTTCTCCAATTATAATATATATGTTATTTTATAATTCATAAATTATTATTTATAATAATTATTCCTTAATTTGAAATATTTTGTCTCATTATTCTCTAAATCACCTTCCAGAGAAAACTCCAGGGGCCAAACAATCACTGAGTCAGTTTTAGGATGAAACACAGGTGTTTAGGAACCCTAATCTCAGATTTTTACTGAATGATTGAGTCCTATGAATAGTCAACATTTGCCTCACATTCAGTCACTTGTGGAAGGATTTCTAGAATATTGAAGTGATATTTGTAAGTTTTGAATACTGTGAAACTTGTACAGTTGCTGGCATTTTCTTTAAGAACAAGAGAGCAAAAATACAAATATAAAATTGATATGACTGTGGAAGAGGCCTGCACAGGTGAGAGGATCTGCAGTTCAAGTTTCTTATGTTTCAATGAAAACCTACCTCTGAAGTTAGGTTTGATACCTTTAAGTGGTGCTTGTTGTTATTGTTTTATTATTATTATCACCTGATATTGCACCTTTAAGTGGTGCTTGTTGTTATTGTTTTATTATTATTATCACCTGATATTGCATGAGAAAAATATTTGTGTATTATACACAGACAGTTGTCAGCTACTTTGGATGGGTATGAGAACATGAAAACCTAGAACTCTTCCTGTGGCATAAAAAGAGAAATATCTCTCAGGGGCCCATGTATTAAATCAGGGAGTAAAAGTGGAGCGTGATGGTGGAAGGTAGGATGGGGGTGACTCACTCTGTCTGAATTGCAGAAGTAGGAATGTATTACTTGCTCTCTTGATTCATAGATTATCTAATAATAGCATCTACCGCTAATATTGTTTATTAAAAATTAAATTAGTTAACACATGCAAACAACTTACAATGTTGTCCAGCATGCTGCAAGCCCTTAATAAATATTAGCTTAATGATGATTATTAATGATGATGATGTTTTTACTGCCTTTTTGGATTATTATTTTACATAAACTAAGATAGATTCAAGGATGGAAGCATCTCCTCCACTGCTTTGCTCAAATGTGGACACAAATCCTTCTAAAAGCTTTCCCCATCCCAGTGTGACATGGTTCTACTAAAGTTTCAAGAGAAAAAGAAACAAAACTAGAACAAACTATCTACAGGGAGAATTACTTAAAATAAGCCCTGTACATACAGTCACTCTCTCTGATAAGGTTCAAAGACCTAAAGTTTGGTATTGAAGAAATCTGAAGTGTAAGAGAGTAATCAGTAAATAAACAGAGAGAGATAAATGAATGAATGAATAAACAAATAAGCAGAGATATCAAGTTTGGTTCTCCAGAGCTCTAGTCAAAACCTGATTTTTGTGTGTTCCCCTGACATCCTACAATTTTGTTGGATTTGTATATTAAATCTAATAGTTTATTTTTGTTTTTGTTGGTTTGTTGTATGTGTGTGTATTCTCTGTTGTTGTTGTTAGGTGGTGCCAAGTTTGTTCTGACTCATAGCGACTCCTGTGTACACCAGAAGGAAACACTGCTCTGTCCTGTGCCATCCCCACAATCATTGTTATGCTTGAGCCCAGAGTATTTCTTAGGATATTCTGTATATAAGATCATGTCATTTGAATAGGAACAAATTTACTTCTTTTCAAATTTGAATGCCATTTCCTATTTTTTTTTTCCTAACTTTTCTGGCTAGTATTTATGTAATAATATGGAATAAGAGTTGTGAAGTCAAGCATCCTTGTTTTGTTCCTGATGTTAAGGAAAAACTTTCAGTTTTTCACCAATGTGAGTGATGTGAGCCGTGGGCATTTCATAACTGTCCTTAATCAGATACAAGCAGTTTCCTTACATTTCTAGTTTGTTGGGTGATTTTATTATGAAAGGGTATTGGAGTGTGTCAAATGATTTTTCTGCATCAATTAATATAATCATTTTTGTTCATTTTCTTAATTGATATTTATGTTTAACCACTCCTGCATTTGTGGGATAAGTTTCGCTGGGTCGTGGTGTATAGTCCTTCCAATATGCTGCCCTATTTGGTTTGCTAGTATTTTGTTGCAATTTGCTGCTGAATTTGGTTTGTTAGTATTTTATAGAAGATTTGCTTCCATATTCATAAGGTATATTGTGATTTATTAATTTTTTTTTGCTTTGGTATCAGGGTGATATTGTCATTCTAGAATGAGTTGCCTTCTATTTTTTGGAAGAGTTTGAGAAAGATTATTGTTAATTTCTATCTGGTATCTTTTTATAATTTCTATCTCCTTACTGGCAGTCTCTATTTGTTAAGACATTATTTCACTGGTTACCTTTAGTCCTTTGTACATGGTATCCATTAGCACCTTGAACATATTTAATACAGTTTATTTATATTATTTCTCTA